>NW_012151208.1:2803842-2842454 GCF_000956105.1 Propithecus coquereli | reverse complement strand
ATGCTACTGATTTTTGTATGTTGATTTTGTATCCTACAACTTTACTGAATTTGTTTATCAGTTCTAATAGTTTTTTGTGGGGTCTTTAGGTTTCTTTAGATATAAGATCGTATCATTTGCAAACAGGGATAATTTGACTTCTTCCTTTCCAATTTGGATGCCCCTTATTTCTTTCTCTTGTCTGATTGCTCTAGCTAGAACTTCCAGTACTATGTTGAGTAACAGTGGGGAGAGCTGGCATACTTACCTTGTTCCAGATCTTACAGGAAAGGCTTTCAGTTTTTCCCTATTCAGTGTGACATCAGTTGTTGGTCTGCCATATATGGCTTTTATCATGTTGAGGTAAGTTCCTTCCATATCCAGTTTTTTGAGAATTTTTGTCATGAAAGGACATTGAATTTTATTAAATGCTTTTTTAGCATCAATGGAAATGATATGATTTTTGTCCTTTGTTCTGTTGATATGATGTATCACATTAATTGATTTATGTATCTTGAAACATCCTTGCATCCCTGGGATGAATTCCACTTGATCATGATGAATAATCTTTTTAATGTGTTGTTGAATTTGGTTTGCTAGTATTTTGTTGAGGATTTTTGCATCTATGTTCATTAGAAATATTGGCCTATAGTTGGCCTTTTTGTGATTGTTATGTCATTGTCTTGGTTTGGTATCAGAGTGATACAGGCCTTGTAAAATGAGTTTGGGAGTACCCCCTCCTCCTCAATTTTTTGGAATAGTTTAATAGGATTGGTATCAGTTATTCTTTGAATACTTGGTAAAATTCACCAGTGAAGCCACTGGGCTTTTATTTGTTGGGAGACTTTTCTGCCTTTTTTATTTTTAATTGAACTCTTTTTTTTTTTGAGACAGAATCCCTCTCTGTCACCCAGGCTAGAGTGCAGTGGTGTCACCATAGCTCCCTGTAACCTCAAACTCCTGGGCTCAAGCAATTCTCCTACCTCAGCCTCCTGAGTAGCTGGGACTATATGCATGCATCACTGCACCCAGCTATTTTTGTATTTTTAGTAAAAACAGGGTCTCACCCTTGCTCAGGCTGATCTGGAATTCCTGAGCTCAAGCAATCCTCCCACCCTTACCTCCCAGAATGCTAGGATTACAGGCACGAGCCACGGTGCCCGGCATAATTGAACATTTTATATGATTCCATTCTCTTCTTTCTTAGCATATCAGTTGTACTTCTCTTTTTTGTTTGTTTACTTTTGTAAGTGGTTGCCCTAAAGTTTGTGATATACATTTACAACTAATCTAATTCCACTTCCAAAAGCAGTATACCACTTCATGGATAGTGTGAGTACCTCATAATAACAAAATAATCCTAATTCTTTTCTCTCATCCCTTTTATCATTGCTGTCACTCATTTCACTTATATATAAGCATATGAAAGTGTATATATACATTTACAGATATATAGGCATACATAACTGAATATATTGTTGCTATTATTAATATTATTTTGAACAAACTTATCTGTTTATAATTAAGACAAATTAAAGTTTTCATTTTACCCTTCAATATTCTTTCTGACATATATCATTTTCATTCTGTCTAAAGAACTTTTAACATTTCTTGCAAGGCAGGTCTATTGGCAACAAATTCCCTCAATTTTTGTTTGTATGAGAAAGTCTTTTATTTTTGAAGAATAATTTCTCAAGGTACAGAATTCTAGATTGGTGTTTTTTTCTCTCAACACTAAATATTTCACTCCATTTTCCTCTAGCTTGTATGTTTTCTCAGAAGTCAAATGTGATCTTATCTTCGCTTCTCTATAGGAAATGTAGTGTTTCCTCTGGCTTCTCTTAGGGTTTTTTCTTTATCTTTGATCTTCTATAGTTTTAGAGATGATATGCCTAGGTGTAGTTGTTCTAGAATTTATCTTGGTTGGTGTTCTCTGAGCTTTCTGATCTGTGGTTTGGGGTCTGACATTAATTTAGGGAAAATTCTGTTATTATTGTTAAAAATATTTCTTCTCTCTCTTTCTTGTCACTCTTTCTTTTCCTTCTGGTATCTGTATTACATACGTATTACACCTTTTTCAGTTATCCCACAGTTCTTGGATGTTCTGTCCTCTTTTTTTATTCAGACTTTTTTCCCTTTTCACTTCTTAGTTTTGGAGATTTCTATTGAGATATCTTCAAGCTCAGAAACAGCTTTAAATAAGTCTTTAGTAATGTAGTGGTAAGTTGGGAGAAGGGGAAGCATTGTATAATCCTATGATTCAGTCTCAGTCTTTTTGTCTGTACCTCTGGACTGTGAACTTCACACATACTTCTCAGTATTTTTGTTTTTTTGTCCTCTCCCCTCCCCTCACCCACTTAGATGGGACAGGATAGCTAGAGAGGGCTGGAGTTGGGTATTTCCCTTCTCCCATGTGGAAGGCTAGAGGGGGCAGAAGTTGAGTGTTTCCCTTTCCTCGCATCATTTAGGCTCTGATTAAACCCCAGCAGGTTAGACTCTGATTAAATAGTTTCTCCTGTGGCCCAACCTTGTCAAGAACAGAATGCTTTTCCTTCCTCTGCTGGAAACATGAGGGAATATTTCTTTGCTATTCACTGTGAGAATCTAGTAGAGCTCCAGGAAGTAGAACTCACAAAAGTGTGCCCACCACATTCCACAACTGAGTCCCTCTGGAGTTTTCAATTCTCAGACTTGTCCACGCTGGGCCTCAAGCAATTTGTCAAATATAGTTCAGATTTCCCTATCCTAGCACTGGTTCCAAGGTTGCTGCTCACAGGTTTCTGCTCTGGTTCTGGTAAATTGTGATTCTCTGTATTTGCCTGTCAGTCCCTCTAACTGGAGGGGCAGCAGTTTTCCCTGTGACCTCACTTCTCTTACAAGTCTGAGAAGGGTTGTTGATTTTTGGTTTATTCAGCTTTTTAAGTTGTTGTTAGGTTGGAGAGGAAGTTCAGGAATAGTCCATTATATATACTGTATAGTTACTATGAGGTGGTTTATCTTTTTTTTTTTTCATTTTTGAGACAAGGTCTCGCTCTGTCACCTAGGCTGGAGCGCAGTGGTGCAATCATAGCTCACTGAAGCCTTTAATTCCTGGGCTCAAGTGGTCCTCCTGCCTCAGCCTCCTGAGTAGCTGGGACTACAGGCGCGCGCCACCGCACCCAGCTAATTTTTCTATTTTTTGTAGAGATGGGGGTCTTGCTCTTGCTTAGGCTGGTTTGAATTCCCAACCTCAAGTAATCCTCCTGCCTCAGCCTCCCAAAGTGCTAGGATTACAGGTATGAGCCACCTCACCTGGCTGAAGTCATTTATCTTTAGTCCAAATAAATTACCACACAGTAAACACAGACTAACTTTAATCATATTTTATTATAAAATAATACAGTAAGAAGTCTATATTTGCTTTAATAGTATTGTCCCATGAAGTAAGTGCAATTTTATAATCTACTCTTTTCTGTCACCCAATAGATTGTAAATATTACCTCAAGTTTTCACACCAATCTTTTTTAATGACTGCACCAAGTTTAATTCATCCTGACCATTGGATGTTTAAGTTACTTTCGATTTTCAAGCCAAGGCAAACCAAAGCCATACTGCAGTTAACACAAGCCTCACTGGAGAGGAGGAGTCAGACAGAAGGAGCCTGAGGTCTCCTGTGCATCTCTGGGGGATCCACCTCATCAACATTAGCTCCACTGAGAGAAGGAGAGGGTGTACTGGCTGAGCTACTTGTCCTGAAAAACAGCCCTCAGGTTCTTGCCAGTCAAGTCCATTGCAAATTTTAATGAAACAATTTTTAAAATTTGTATTCTGAGCACTATCTTGTGTGTAACAAGCTCCCTAAATTTACTAAAAACAGAGAACTTAATATTTCACATAAATAATATTAATACCTATCAAATCACCAAAGCCCATGTCTTCTGACCCAACAGTTTCCTCAATTCTGGACATTCATCCAGCAGGATGAATGGACACATGGACACATGTGTGAGGTTGTTCTCAGCAGCAGCGTTGGTAAGAGCAACCAGAGTGCCCACCAACAGGATACTAATTAGATGAATGATGATGGCAGATTCTTAAAATGGAACATTATTGTGCTTTAAAAAAAAAAAAAAAAGAATAAGGAGGGTCCCTTTGAACTATGTGGAAAAATCTCCAAGATATATGATGAAGCATAAAAATGTAAGTTGAAGTACTCCAGTATGCTACCATATAAGGAGTATATTATCGTATTTATTTGTATTTACATAAAACATCCACATAAAATACTGATAATGGTGATTGCCTATGGGGAGGAGAATGCGAGAGCTCAGGAAAGGGGTAGAAGGGGAGAATGTCCACTGAATATCACTTTTGGGTAAATTATCCCCTTTGATTTATGAGGTAGATGATATTTTCTATTAAAAAAATGAAGTCCCTAGTTTTTCAAATAAGATTACATTTCACACAAATAATTACTGCCACTTAGGCAGTACTTGTGCAGTTTGCTACTTGTGTATTTGCCATATACAAAACACGGGTGATGACAGAGAAGAATCATAAATTGTTAGTCCATAGCCAAAGCATATTAGAAGACAAAGCTATACACCTGCTTTGTGCTCATTACGTCTGCATGTGCTCATTCACACACACACATCTTCCCTATCCCCAACCCCTTGAGAAAATTAAAGTGTTATTAGTTACCAAGACCCTTCACAATGAGTTTATGGAGATGGTGGCATCCTGGTTACAACAAATTCTCTAATACTTCCATAAAATCATTAATAAACCCCCCCCAAAAAATTTTGGACCAGATATAAGTAAATTTGGCATTAAACATTTGAAAAATATGAGGGAAAGAGGATTAACTACAAAACATCTACAGTGAAATATTTGATCCACAGAGTAGATCTGTGGTGGTGGTTGGGTGAATGGACACAGTGGTGGACATAAATGGTATATGTCTTAACGTGTTTTGTGCTGCTATAACAAGAATACCCGACAGTGGGTAATATTAAAACAAAAGAAATTTATTTTCGCATAGTTCTGGAGGCTGGGAAGTCCAAGATCAAGGTGCCAGCATTTTGTGTTTGCCAAGGGCCTTCTTGCTGTATCCCCACATGGGAGAAGGTGGAAGGGTGAGAGAGTAAGCTAGCTGAATGCTGCATGAAGCCTCTTTTATAAGGGCCTAATCCCATCAATGAGGAAAGAGCTGTCATTGCCTACTCATCTCTTAAAAGACCCACCTGTTAATACTAGCACAGTGGCAACACCTGAATTTTGGAGGGGACACATTCAAACCATAGCACTGTAACTCCTTAGAGGGTTGTCTGATAGGAAGAGAGGAAAAGGAAACTGGTGGGAAAGGCCATGCCAAGGTGACAAGAGAGACAGATGACTCATCCACAGTGCTCAATCCCATGCAGACACAAATTGGAGGCCCTGTGGTGGAGAGTTGTCGCCAATAAGCAAGAACAGCCACAGCGCAACTGCAGGTCCAGGGTGAGAATCAAGCACTTTCCTTCCTCAAGGGAAACTGAGCAATCCATGGTGATTGTGCACCTGGATAAGGTAAGGATATTCAGACAAAGCATGAACAAACCGTTCAATAACTGTGCACGTGGGAGGGTCTTTTTAGGCATAACATGAAAACCAGAAGTCCCCCACTAAAATGTCTAATTGTCAATTTCTCTTTGTAATTCTGTCAGTTTTTGCTCTATCTATTTTGAGACCATGTTGTTAGGTACATGCAGTTCCTGATTTTTATATCTTTATTGTAGATTGCTACTTTTATCATCATCCCTATTTATATTTTTCAATTTAAATTTTATTTTTTGACATTATTGCTACACCAGCTTTCTTTTGGGCAATATTTGCATGGTAAGTCTCTTTCTTTTTTCATCTTGGTTAATGTATTAGGATTACTAAAATGTTTAATATCTATCACCTTATATTTTATGTTTACCATCCTCTTTCTTTGCTTCTTCTTGTGCTTCTTTTCTATTTTCTGTTGCATTGATATTTCACATACTTTCTCTTTTGATCCTCTGCTCATCTGGCAGCTTTATTCTTTTAATGGGAGCCCTTCAAATATTACCATGCATGATTGTCAGTACATTTTTTCTAAGCTATTCAACATGTCTCACTTCCTATAGACCACAATGACCTTAGCATCCTTTACATTGAATACTACTCAACACTCTTCCTCATATTGTTATTATTGTTTAGAATTTGAGTTTTACATTTCTTATACCTCCAAAAGGAGTTTTTATTTTAGTTTTACACTCAGTTGATAATTTTACCAACATATTTTACCAATTGACTATACTCACTTTTATTTCTGATAGCCCATGATCTCCCGTGATATCAATTTTTCTTTTTTACTTACTCAAGTGTATCTTTCAAAAAGTTATTTCAGAAAGAATCTGAAAACAATATTTGTATGACTAAAAATATTTTTACATTGTCTTCATTCTTGAAAGATACATAAACAGCTATTTTTCCCCTCAGCATCTTGAATATATACATTTATTGTAGCTATGAGAACTCTACTGTCAGTTTAGCCATAGGCCTGAGTGGTAAACAGGGGATCATCTCAACCCTGCCCTCAGAACCTTTTATAAAGCAAGGTAAAATTACATACAGTGAAATGCATAGATATTAAGCATACAATTGGATAAGTTTGGTGGGGTTTTTGTTTGTTTGTTTGTTTTGAGATAGGGTCTCACTTTGTCACCTAGGCTAGAGTGCACTAGCGTCATCATAGCTCACTGCAACCTCAAATTCCTGGGCTCAAGCGATCCTCTTGCCTCAGCCTCCTGAGTAGCTAGGACTACAGGCATGCACCAGCAGGCCCAGCTAATTTTTCTATTTTTTGTAGAGATGGGGTCTTGCTCTTGCTCAGGCTGTTCTCCAACTGCTGGCTTCAAATTATCCTCCCACCTTGGCCTCCCAAAGTGCTGCATTACAGGCATAAGCCACCATGCCCGGCCAATTGGGTAAGTTTTGATAAATGTCTGTATCTATGTAACCACTTCCCTAAAGAAAATCAAAATCGTCTCTATCACCCTAGAGTCCAGAACCTCAGTACATTTAAAAATTGTTGGTTCATTCTTGCTCTTCTGCAATCTCATTATGATGGGTCTAGATGTGGCTTTATTTTTATTTATCCTCTGGACTTGAAAGTGCTCTTTTGACTTGAGGACATGTGGCTTTTCTCATTCTAGAAAATTTTAAGCTATGATCCTGCCAGATGTTGTTCCTCTGCCATTATCTCCATTCTCTTCTTCTGTATTTCCTATTAGAGATGACCGTTGGAGTTGTTCAGTCTATCTATCATCTATATATGAACTGATCTTTCATATATATGCATTTCACATATATAATTATTTTAAAGTCTGTTTCTATCTCTGCTCCACGTCTGGGTGAAATCCTTACTTTTAGCTTCCAATTCACTGATTTTTTTCTTTCCTTTACTGAATTTTTTATTATAACTATATTTTTATTTTCAAGATTTTCAATTAATTCTTTACCATATTCACCAACTCTTGTTTTATTTATGCTTGTTTCATTCTTGCTTATTTTTAAGAATTTGATTCTTTGGTTTTTTTCATCTATTACTATGAAAATTTTCACATTCATAGAAAAGTTTAAAGAATAGAATGAATACTCATAATTCTACCACCTAGAATCAATAACTGTTAACTGTTAGCCATAACTGATTTCTCTTTTTCCCTTTCTCTTTTTATATATATTTTGCTGAAACATTTGGGCCTGGCTATATCATTTTGGTTTCCACTTTTTATTAATATATTTAACTGCTGTTGGTATGTGTTTGGAACAGAGGGAGTGATCACTGCATGAATATGCAAAGACAGGGAAGACTCTAGGCTGAATTGACGAACTTTCATTGAATCCCGGAAGAAAAGAACAACATGCTGGTGTTGTTAAACTACTGCAAATGTCTCGGTTAGTGACTACCAAAAATACCTGCTATATATTTTGGATCATCATTTGAAGTCAAAATGTACAAAATATTAATATCGCTGCATTCTATACTCACAGTCATGTCCATGTGGTCTTTATGTGTGCCTATGTTTTGTGTGTAAATTGGAGCAGCACGATGAGAAGGTGCAGGAACTGGAGAGTATTTCGGTGAAAGAGCCCAGGATGTGAGGATATGGATCATCTGGACCCTCACACATGGCTGGCAGGAGTGTCAGTTGGTATGCCCACTTTGGAAAACTGTTTAGCAGTGTTCACTAAAGCTACTACTCCTATCCTATGACCCAGGAATTCTACTTGTGGGTATAAATGAGTGCTTATATCCACTAAGATACATGTGCTAATATGTCATGGCAACTATGCTCATAATAGCCAGATACTAGGAGAAACCCCAAATGACCATGAAGTAAAGCATGGCTAAACAACTTGTGGTACATTCATATAATAGAATACTACACAGCAATAAAAAACTACAGACTACTGATGTAAGGAACAACATGGATGAATCTCGAAACCATTATGTTGAATAAAGGAAGCCAGACAAAAAAGAACACATATTGTATGTTTCTATTTATATGAAGTTCAGAAATAGGAACAGAGTAATCTATGATGATAAAAGTCAGAGTATTGATTACCTCTAGTGAGAGTCTAGTGTGAACTGGGAAGGAACCTTCTGGGGTAATGGAAATGTTCTCTATCTGGAACTGAGTAGGGGTTATATGTGGGTGTTTACATGTGTAAAAATTGATGGAGCAATACACTTAAGATTATGCACTATATGTTAGTAATAGCAAGAAGGAGAGAGAACATAAAAGAAAAAAAGAAAAGAAAATGGGGAAGGATGGAGGGAGGGATAGAGAGAGGTACAGAGGAAGGAAGAAAAGATGAGAGAAAGAGAAAGAATCAAACCCAGGGCCAGGCGCGGTGGCTCATGCCTGTAATCCTAGCACTCTGGGAGGCCGAGGTGGGTGGATTGTTTGAGCTCAGGAGTTCAAGACCAGCCTGAGCAAGAGCGAGACCCCGTCTCTACCAAAAATAGAAAGAAATTAATTGGACAGCTAAAAATATATAGAAAAAATTAGCCGGGCATGGTGGCACATGCCTGTAGTCCCAGCTACTTGGGAGGCTGAGGCAATAGGATTGCTTGAGCCCAGGAGTCTGAGGTTGCTGTGAGCTGGACGCCACGGCACTCACTCTAGCCAGGGCAACAAAGTGAGACTCTGTCTCAAAAAAAAAAAAAAAAGAATCAAACCCAGGAATGTGTCCTCTCTCAGTTTCTGAGGTTGCTAAGAGTTGCAGATCCAGCAGTCCATGTCCTAAATAAGGAGTGAAGTGTTAAAAGAAGGACTAATTTGAAAACAGGGGACTGATAAGGCTATTATAAAAGCACTGTGCCTCATATATACCTCCAATGGTAATAGCAGGGCCCAAACAGGGACATCACTTATCAAGTGGCCAGAAAGAAAATGAAATTAGCTCATTCATTTCCCTATACCACCATGTGAAATTCATACTCCACTCCATGTCACTGAGTATAGGCAATACTGACTCTGCACTAATAGTCTTCTCTTACGCTGTGCCAATCCCACATTTGCTAGGGGCCGAAAGAGGTGCCATGAGATGATTTGCTGCTGCTACTGCTGCTGCTGCTTCAGAGGCCCAGAAGAAGTATAGAAGCACAGCAATAAGAATTAGGTTTGTCTGGGAATGACAGAAAACTAAATGACAGTAGCTTATTGAGACTACACAATAAGTAGTCGCAATAAGTAATTAATTTGACTGGGCTAAAAAATGTCCCGCTAGCTGGTAAAACATTATTTCTGGGAGTGTCTGTGAGGGTGTTTCTAGGAGAAACTAGCATTTCAATTGGTAAACTGAGTAAAGAAAATTGCTCTCACCAGTGTGGGTGGGCATAATCCAATCTGTTGAGGGACTGAATAGAACAAAAACATGGAGGAAGGGTGAATTTGTTTCTGTTTGAGCTGGTATAGCCATTTTCTCCTGCCCTCAGACATTGGTACTCCTGGTTCTTAGGCCTTCAGACTTAGACCAGGACTTATGCCTTCAGACTCAGACCGAATTATGCCACTGGCTTTCCTGATTCTCCAACTTAAAGATGACAGATCATAGGACTTCTTAGCCTCCACAATCGTGTGAACCAATTTCTATAATAAATCAATCTCTCTCTCTTTCTTTCCATATATATCTATAGTCAGCCCTCTGTATCCATGGGTTCTGGGTCCATGGATTCAATCACCTGCAGATCAAAAGTACTTGAAAAAAATTGTATCTGTACTGAATATGTAGACTTTTTCCCTTGTCATTATTCCCTAAGCAATAGAGTATAACAACTATTTATATGGCTTTTACATTGTATTAGTTATTATAAGTAATCTGCAGATGATTTAAGGTATATGGGAAGATATACATAGGTTATATGCAAATACTATGCCATTTTATATCAGGGACTTGAGCATCCACAGATTTTGGTATCTGTGGGAGGTCCTGGAACCAATCCCCATGGATACTGAGGAACAAATGTACATATCCTATAATCAATAGGAAATATATATATATACACACACACAAATATATATGTGTATATGTGATATATATGTATGTATATATCTCTTATTGGTTCTGTTTCTCTGGAGAACCCTGACTAATGTACTTATATAAGATAGAAATTATTTTTCTCTCTCACAAAATGAACCTTAAGATAGTCCAGGACTGGCAAGGCAGCTCCGCAAAGTCATCAGGAACCTGGCTCTCTGAAGATCTCTGTTCTACCATCCCTAGAATGACCCCTGTCCTCATGATCCAAGATAGTGGTTGGTGGCTGGTGTCATATCCACATTCCAGACTAGCTAGAGAAGTAAGGAACACAGAAAGATGCGCCTCCACTCTTAAAGAAATATCACACAACGCTTCTTCCAACTCATAGGCCAAAGCCTAGTCACATGGCCATATCTAGCTGGGAACTGGGGAAAGGTAGCCTTTTAGTGGATCACATTTTTTTCCTAAATAAAATCAAGCTTCTATTACAAAGGAGAAAGGAAAGAAGAGATTGTTACAGGCAAACAGCAGTCTTCCACAGAAGTCAATATATATGAAGAGTTTACAATCATTTCCTCCACAATACATATTTTTGTGTATCAGTAGAGAGATATATTTTTAAAAACTCTTTGTGGCTGCCTATATTTGGAAAAGATGCTCATTATTGTTTTGCACTTAAACTGAGTCTATAGAGTTGAGGCTTGGCAAATAATTGAGGCAATTATCTTGTTAACAGTATTGAGAAAATAATCTCTAAGTCTTTATGATAGCATTCACAAAATCTTAAAGCCCAAATAATGCAAAGAATTATTCAATTTTTAATGAGTTTTGGGTGATTTGTATCATAAAGAACAAGACACCCCACTCACCTCAGGTGAACTGAGGGATTGAGGATAAAGAGCCTATGAGGAAGGCTTAATTTTCATTATTTTTCTATCATTTAAGAGAAATTTTATTATCTACCTATATCAGCTTCTCAAAAAAAGTTTTTTAAGAAAAAAATGCATGAGCTGATTAAGAACCAAGGCTACCTCATTTCTATTCATTTGGAGAAGAAGCAGGATAGTGAAGTTCAAAATTGACAAAACCCTTACATCTCCCCACTTTTAAAGGTTCATAGAGGGAAATGTAGCTGTGTGATGATGTTGATGTTGCTTTGGCCATGCAACATTTATTTTAAATAGAATCCATTTGTTCTCCTCATGACTCATAATTAATAAAAGCCTAAATCAAGAGACTCTGGTGCTCTCTCTTTCCTCAAAGAAGCAGTCCTTAGACAAAGAATAGGCTTGGATTTGGTTGTAGTTTACATTTCAGTAGTGGTTATTTATGATTCTTCTGTTATGCCTATTCCAAACTCTACTATCGTTTAAACAAATTTACTTTCAATTCTCCACTGAGTTCACCAAAGACAAGTAATCCTCCTGCAACTGGCAGGGCTGAAGATTAAGCCACCCTGGGCAATTAAGCGTATCCCAAGGTTCAGCTGGTATGCTATAGTTTACATTCATTACAGCCATTTAGCAAGGTTCGACAACTTACACCCCTGCTCTGAATGAGGATTTGTATCCTTCATTAGCATTCCTGTATCCAGTTAGGATGCTGTGGCATATACCACTGTCAGGCTGAATCACAGCATTATGAGATTAGGGCTGCAAATTTCACCCTTCTGCCACTAGTGGAACCCTCTAGGACTCAGCCTCTGTGAGCAGCTGTGTCAGTTTTTGAAGGGAAATTGGAGTGGCCACCAATAAGAAAGTATAAACAACCAGGGTTTATTAACATAGTTACAAAATTTGACATTGGTGATTCAGTTTTGAATCAGGACTCAAAATAGATACAAATGAACTCTCAGGATCTCCAATTCAGAGTCTTTTAAAAAGAGGGCTACAAGTATAGTAGCAACATGGCATATCAGTCAACTATTGTTGCATAATAAACATCCTCCAAAAAAAAATCTCAGCAGCATACAACAATAAGTGCTTCTACAGCTCACGAATCTTTGGGTGGGCTGAGCAGTTTAGCTCACTTCAGTTGGGCTCACTCATGTGTCTGGGAATCAACCGATCCAGCATGGGCTTGGCTAGGGTGACTCAGCTCTGCTTCACACGACTCGCACTCTCCTCCTGGCACTGGCTGGTTGGCCTAGGCATGTTCTTCTCATGATGATGGTGGAGGCAAAAAGCAAGATTTCATAAGTGCCGTCCAAGCTTTTGCTTATTTCTCATCTGCTGACATCCCATTGGCCAAAACAAGTCAAGGTGTGTAGAAGTACATCCTGCACTGCAAAGTTACATGGCAAAGGACACAGAGACAGAAAGGGATGAAGAATTTAATGCAATCTACCAGATGACACAAAGAGAGTTGAAAATACACCTCTGATTAATTATGAAAAAGACTTAATACACGATTAAGTTCCCCATTAAAAAAATTACTGATAAAAGATTGCCAGCTACCTTTAGGACTTAGAGGATCCTGAAATATTACAACTGGAACTGAATTTAGGGTTTTCTAAACCAGTGGTTCTTAGCCTTCCTGAGGTCTATATTCTTCTTTAACATAGGCATAAACATGCAATGTTTTACAAGCATTCTGTGGACTCTCTAAACACCATCTGTGAGGCCCCTGGAAATCTATAAGCTCATTATTACAGGTGAGAAGCTGAGTAACATTATGATTTCTTTATGCTGAATGAGATCTTTCAGCTATAAAAATTATGCATTTAGTTGAATTCAGTATTGAATCAAAGTGAACATAAACCAGACAACAATCCACTGCTTAAAAAACTCCTACAGCATTTCTTCTTACGGTGTAAAATCCCTATTCCTTACTATGGCCTTCGAAGCCCTCCAAGGACTGTTCCCTGCCCACCTTCACAACTTTGCTTTCCTCTCTCTTCCCTCTCGTACCAGCGTCCAGCCAGACAGGCTTCTGAACTGTTTCTTGCACTTGCCAAGTTTGAGGCCTGTGCAATTTCTGTTCCCTCTGCCTGGAATGCTCCTTTCCTGCATATTCATACTGCTCTCTCCCTTTTTTCATTTAGGATTCTGTATAAATAGAGGCCTTCCATGAACACTACATTTAAAATGCCTCCCCTCAATCACTCTTGCTTGATTTGAGGCATTTGTTTTTTTCTGCCCCACTATGGTGTGTAAAACTACCTGAGGACAGGAACTTGGTTTATTTGTCTCCCAATGTATCCCCAGCATTAGCACCAAGTCTGAAACATGGCAGACACTTGTGTAGGTATTACACGAGTAAATTGACATGTTACACTGTAAGATATATATCCACAGAGAAATCCAGAGGGGAAAAAATATCAGAATACATTCTACAATCAAATTATATCAGAGATATTTTATATAGCTCAGTCTTGCAGAGAAAGTGGATTCCTTCTACTGGCTTTCTGGATGACTTTCATTTAAGAATTTTAATGTTTAATTTCAAAGTATATAATGCCAATTCATCAAATCAAACTATTAGCCGTAGCTAGTTAGCTCTACCAAGGTTTGTGTAGGGTTTTTCTTTTTTTTTTTTTTTTTTTTGAGACAGAGTCTCACTCTACTGCCCTGAGTAGAGTGCCGTGGCGTCAGCCTAGCTCACAGCAACCTCAAACTCCTGGGCTCAAGTGATCCTCCTGCCTCAGCCTCCCAAGTAGCTGGGAATACAGGCATGTGCCACCATGCCCGGTTAATTTTTTTTCTATATATTTTTAGTTGTCCATCTAATTTCTTTCTAGTTTTAGTAGAGACGGGCTCTCACTCTTGCTCAGGCTGGTCTCGAACTCCTGAGCTCAAACAATCCGCCCGCCTCGGCCTCCCAGAGTGTTAGGATTACAGGCGTGAGCCACCGCGCCCGGCCAGGGTTTTTATTATTTAGTAATAGATCTTTTGGTACAAGCGGAAATGTTGTCTGAAATAAAGCTTTGGAGCAAGAACTTGAGGGATCAATGGGTATGTTGGTCCCTTTACAGGTAGGTACCATAACATAAAGGCTCAGTTTCTTGGTGTGCAGCTTTCTCCTGTATTACCTGTCTAAGATTTGGAGCATCTTATAAAACACTGAACGGAGATGTTGAGTTGGCCGTGAGGAGGTTACAAGCTGTACTTAGTGATTTATGAAGGCTCTGATTTCAGAAGTTAACAAAGATTTGCTTTGGGTTTATGTGCCATTTTCCAAAGTCATTCTAAACTGACAGATAAATGCGTAGCCTCTTTGTTGGCACTTTTTATGGGTAGGTGCAGCTGGATGAAAATCAGCCACAAAGGAGATCTCAGTGTTATCATTAATGGTGACTTTGTGTAACAGATGTTGTCTACATATTAGGAGAGGCTGCTTAATTTGTCTCTTGCAAACATGAAGCCTCTTAAAACTATTATGTACTAAACATTGTCTGGAAAATTCCATTCTTTTGTGACACAATCCTCCTTCAGGAAGAGCAGCAGTTTGGAATTAAAAGAATAAAAGAGAGACTCAAATGAAGGAATACTACATCCATTACATTTGTGTTCATCATGATTACAGTGAAAAGACAAAAAAAAAAAAGACATTATGGTATTGCCAAGGGAAAATACACATATTAAAAACAAAAGTCTAAATGAATAGGTACTGAGCAAGTGATGAGAAATTAGGGTGGAGATGGGGTTTTGCCTACTGTCATTTGCAAGCAAGCATCCCCATTGACTTCTTGCCTAAGAGGAAGAGAGTGGGTGACAAAGAGTTAGAAATCTTACACATAATGGTAGGAAAGTGATTTCATCCCACTCACCATCTGGTCAGCTCAGCCTATTTTCAGGCAAAAGATTAGTCGTTTGTTAGGTACATTAAGCCCCAATTCTCTATACGAGCCACTACACACACACACACACAAACACCTGTGATAATCCTAAACCATATTTCTCTGCCTTTTCTTCTCTCTAAAAATATGTATGAATTCCAATTTTATTTTGGAGCACCTTTGGGGAAGTTATCATGTGTATCATCACATAAATGGCTTCTACTCTTTTCTCAGTAAATAAAAGGAGATTTTCATAGATCATAAAAAGAAGGCTCTATATGGAGCAATGGCACATTGGTATAACCATGCTTTAAAAATTTTTTTTGAGATAGGATCTTGTTATGTTGCCCAGGCTAGAGTGCAGTGGCTATTCATATGTATGATCACAGCTTACTGCAGCCTCAAACTCCTGACCTCAAGCAATCTTCCTGCTTCAACCTCCTGAGCTGCTGGCACTACAGATGTATACCACTGTGCTCAGCTGGTATGACCATTTTGGAAAGAAATATGGCAATTTTATCAAGAATTAAAAAGATTTCAAACATTGTACCCAAAAACTTTACTTCTGGGAATCTACTCTTAAAGTGTTGAAAATAATACTTTACTTCTGGGAATCAACTTCTAAAGAGCTCAAAATAATACAAAGGCACATCACAAAAATACATTTTTATGAAAACAAAGTGGTATTTTTACAATAGTAAAATTGGAAGCAAACTCAAATCTTACATTACATTATATTTAAATAAATTATTATAAGTTAACTAATAATATTTTTAGCCATTAAAATTATAGACATGAAGACTATATAATAATATGAAGGTATTATGCTATTTTTAAAAAATACAAAATTATATACGATGATTTATATCCTTATAAAATATGAAGAAATACTATAGAGAAATATATCATAAAGATAAATGTTTGTAAAAAAAAGAAGGCTATAGAATGGAAGCATGATACATCTGAAGAGTAAATGCTTTCCTCACTAAGCACCAGCTAGCATATTTTAGAAGCAGTTTCCTGTGTATCAGACTACTTTATTACGTGCTTATCATTCCTGGCAATCCTCCTTCTCTGGTCATATTTCCAGATTATTCATAAGATCATCAGTATAAATAAAAGGGTAAATGTTTGCATCAGCACTCATTTCAACACTAAAAATGGCAAGGCACAGAAGTCCCTCCATCCTATTCCCAAGGCACCTTCAGATTCTCAGAGCAAAGGTAGTATGGGAGAGTTGAGACAATAAAATGTTTCATGTAAACTAATTCTCTAACACAATGGTTTCAGGGCGTGTCACTCCAATATGTACTCAATAAAGACCTTTCCACCTTGGAATCCTTTCACCATTCTAAGTGGAAAGAGGTTGGCTGACTTAAGGGATTAGTAAAGACCTCCTGGACTGCTCAGATTTTGAGGGTTAGTACAAACATACCTGAGGTTCACGAGTCCCAGGCCAAAGAGCATTGAAGGGCTGGGGCTACGGAATATCTGTGGACTTACAGATATCCAGCCTCAGAGTCAAATGTAACCTTCCAAAATTACAAAAGAGCTTACTTTTTTTGCTGCTATCAATGCCGTATTGCTCAGGTACTGTAAAATAATTTAGCTGAGAGATATGTTTATTTTATAATCATCTCCTCTCCAAGATGAGAAATCCCTAGCTTATTATTTTATTATTTATTTATTTATTTTAGAGACAAAGTCTTGCTCTGTTGCCCAAGCTGGAGAGCAGTGGTGCAATCATAGCTTATTTCAGCCTTGAACTCTTAGACTCAAGCTATCCTCCCACCTTGGCCTCCCAAAGTGTTTAGATTACAGGCATGAGCCACCATGCCAGGTCAGAAATCCCTAGTTTAAAACAAAAAAACTCTTGTGCCACCAGTGGACTAAGCAGAATGTAGATCATCCAGGATGGAGGGTGGAGGGGTTGCCCTTACACTACACCCAGCAGAGGCCTTCAGTTGCTTCAAAAGTATTAGGCTTAGTCCTTGCCTTAAAGGACCTTAAAATCTGATGGAGGGACACAATGCACATGTAACTGATGTATCGAATGGTCTCTATTCAGTAGGCCATAGACGGAAATTGTTTCCTTTTTCTCCAGTCTCTGCTTCCAACTGGGCTACATCAGATCCCCTGTTCTGGTCCTTAACATCTTAGGCCTATCATAGAACTTCCCTAATAGCTTTTGGTCATTAAATTCAGTCCACAGAATTCCACTGAAATCTCCATTCCTCCCATCCCTAGTGTGGGCTTTAGCAGGGACCTTGACTGCATGGAGTATGGGGGTGTGGGGTACACAAGATGGGAACACAACACAGGGATGAGGAGAGAAGGGAGGATCTTGTCTCTTTCCTCAGCTGGCAGCAGCTGGCATTCTCTCCCCTGTAACCACTGCTCCCCTGGTTGACAGTGCCTGGCCCTGAGGCCCACAACAAGGCAGGCTCCATGTATCAGCTCTCCTAGGGTACTTGGGTAGATGTGGGGGAGATCCAACAGAAGCAGCACTTCCCAAAGTTCCCTGATGTGGGAGAACCACCCTGCTAAAAACTGTTGTCCTTCTCCCTTCTTGTAGGCCCCTATCTCTATCAGAGTCCTGTGGAAGCCCCCCTACTCTGCTTGGCCTAGGGGCAAGGAGGACTCCCACTTCCCCACAAGGAGTAAGAGGATAACCTGACCTCCCTAACCTTTCCCTTCCCCAAGTCCCACTCTCCCCTCCCAGAGTTGTCCTGAGGCAGAAGAGGTGATGAGAGGTGGGCTGCTTATAGGAGTTTTGGGAGCTATTTCTGCCTCCTCCTGGGTGGAGCATAGAGGGCAGATTCTAGCTTTAGTTGTTAGCTGCTTTCTTTAAAATTAGAACACTGTTTCCCAACCTTGTTGCTCATTAGAATCATTTTGGGAAGCTTTTTAAAACTACTAATGTCTGGGCTGGCCCACCGCACACCAATGATATCAGAATCTCTGGGGATGGGCCTAGAAGATAGGGGGTGTATTGAATATGCAGTCAGAATCCAGAACGACGACAGTGTTAATATTTAGAGCGAGATTCTCAACCTTTTTTGCACCTTGGATGAACTAGAAGCCTTTGAAAAACACAGATGCTGAGTCCCCCTCCTCTCCCCGCTGAAGTTCTGGTGTCACTGGCTGGGCACTTCCACTGCTTGTGGGAGCTCCTGCTCTCTGTGACTGACAGTGCAGAATCCCCAGGAGGAGGCTCTGGGGAGGAGGGGGTGCTCAGGCCACAGCGGGCACCCAGGGCTGCTGCACCTCAGCAACTCTGTCCAGTGTCAAGCTTGGTCTCCTCTCCTGCCATGAGCTTCTCCAATAATCATCCCTTCACCTTCACCCCTACCCGCTGCCTACCCAGCTGCTTCAGTCATACACCTTCCTGAAAAACAACCTTTACATCTAACTGCACGGTTAGGCTTTTGGCTCACTGTGACGAGAAAGACTGAAAATATAGGCTGCACTAATGACAGAAATTTTATATTATCTTTGTTTTACCTTCTGCATAAAGTAAGAATAGAGAAAGGCTGTCTCGGAACATCATGGGTCTAATCTACCTAAGGATGGGCACATTCTACCCTCAAAAACACTCAGAAACGTTACTGAACCATGGTCTGAGTTTTCCAATATTAACTTCCAGGTCACTCTAAAATGAATCCATCTGATAACTCTTCTGGAGGTTTCCAACTGTAAATTATAAAGAAAATCTTTACAGGGTGCTGGATGGGAGTCAAGCTTGTGAATATCTTTCATCTTTCCTTCTCTCTTTCTACATAAATTCTGTTCAACTTCCAGGATTCTCCTTCGTCCAAGGCCGCCTCCTCCTTGAAGCCATTCCTGACATCTCCTATTTATAACTCCTGATGCTATTAAATTCAGAACCACAAAAATTAATAAGCATAGTATGTGAGTGTGTCCATATTTTTCTACACACATGAAACAGAATGTTGAATAGGAACTTTTCTGTTGTCCTAGAATTAGTGGCTGGAAAAAACAGATTCTAGGCCATGCATGATGACTCACACCCATAATTCCAGCACTTTAGCTGAGGCAGGAGGATTGCTTCAGACCAAGAGTTCAAGACCAGCCTGGATGGCAAGGTGAGACCCCTGTCTCTACAAAAAAATTTAAAAAATTAGCCAGGGATGGTGGCTCATGCCTGTGGTCCCACCTACTCAGGAGGCTGAGGCAGGAGGATCACTTGAGCCCATCCAAAAAAAAAAAATTCTAAATCTCAAACTGGATTATATGTCATAATCCCTTGGGTCTCTCATAAGCCATCAGGTTCTCATACAAAGGTCAGAGGCCTCAGCAAGACTTCTGCTGGAAGATCTAAAGAGGGAAATCCAGACACTGGCAAAGCGATTTTTCATCTGGTAGACTCATCTGGTTTGGTCATAGAATCGGCACTTTTCAGGCAAAGTGAGAATGTGGTCTGGAAGAGTGGCAACCTCAGGGTGAGGGGGCCAGTTCCAGGGAACAGGAGGGGAATAGGTGGGATTCAGTATGTGTGGACCCTAAGTGGTTAAAAACACTCCCAGAATCCTCTCAGAGAAAAATTCCACAGTGACCTTTTGACCCAGAGGGTCATGAAGAGCAGAACTCAAAGCCAGCTTACAAGTGAGTAGAACAGGGGTAACCCAAGTTTCTCAGAAAGGGCAGCGTTTATGTCCCAAGAAAAAATTCTCATCTATATAATACACAACTGCAGCCTAAAGATAACAAGGGCTTCTGTCCTTCAAGGAAAGAGGGAAGAAAAGGAGCACGTTCCATTTCCCAGGCAAGGTATTAGGGATTTTCACAAATGTCATCTCACTTATCTTCACATCAATCCTTTTAGGATAAATATTAATACTAATATTCCTCTTTTTATAGCCAAAAAAATGGAGGCTCAGAAAAATTAAGTAATTTGCTGAGGGCAGAGTTGGGATTCGAACCTGGATTTGACCTTGTGTCCCTAAAGCCCCCTTCAACTTCCAGTTTCTTTCAGGGGGACCTCAAGTGACTCCTTTTTTTCTTAAAGTTCCAGGTAAAGTACATATCCACAGTGGCTGCCATCTTTGTCCATGATGGGATATCTTTGCCCTGAATTTTCTAGCAACAGACACCAGTGATGGGGAGAGGGACACATTTTCTGCATTTAGGACTGGGAAGGGGACAGCAGGCCAAGAATAAAGGACACCACTGAACAGAAAGATTTGGGAGGTTGGCAAATATGTCCATTTGGGTGACGCCATTATTTATGTTGCCATGCTGCTACCCTGTTTAAAAACAAAGTTTATCACGAAAATGTTCAAGCATTCAAAAGAATATGCAATGAAATCCTATATACCCAGCACCCAGTTTCCACGGTTATCTAAATGTTGCCACATTTGCTTGATCTATTCCTTTTTATGACAGCTTTTTCTTGCTCAAGTGTTTTAAAGCAAAATCCAGGCATGTCATTTCACCCCTCCATGCTGTAATACACATCTCTAAAAAAAAATATGGATATTTTGTTGTGTAGCCACAAAGCCATCATCACACCTGAAAAAAAAATCATTATTTGACAGGGCTGAGATTCAGGTGAGGTAATCAAGATGTGTAGAGCATAAAATTAAAAGAAGCATTGCTCTCTGGACTGTGCCGGTGCAGTCAGCACCTGAGAGTGAGCATCTCCTTAGTTTGCAGCCTGAGGCACCTCACTTGCCTCACTTCAGGACCAGCTCTATTATTCAGTAATCAGTTCATAATCTATTTCCCCTATTGTTTCAAAATTTTCTTTCCACAGCTCGTTTGTTCAAATCAGGATCCAAAAACAGAGTCAACACTTCCTTTGGGTTGCCTTCTGCATTAGGTCCTAGGGATTTTCACAAACATCACTTCACTTAATTTATACCTTTTATTTAGAACAATCTTCACCCCTTTCTTTTCCAACTGTTGATTTGTTGCAGATATTGGGTGTCTGTCTGATTATGTCTTTACAGATATTTTTTTTAAACTTGTTTCTCTATTCCCTGTATTTCCTATAAAGTCTGAGATACATGGTGATAGGAATATATTCAACTTTACACCTATTTTATAGAAAATATTTACTTCATTTACAGTTTTTTTTAATTTATTGGTATAAAATTGCCCATAACATTGTCTCAGAATTCGTGTTCTCTGTATCTGTAATTATATGCCTTTCCTCGTTTGTAACAGATCTTCTCTTTGTCTCTTGATTACAACTCTATTTTATTTATATTTCAAAGAACCAACTTTGAGTTTCATTGAACTACTCTCCTGAAGTTTTTGTTTTCTTTTTTGTTTTTAATTATTTTCGTTGTTCCCTTCCTTCTGCTGTGCTGCCTGATACCTCACAGAACCAGGGGCAGATCTGCCTGGCTATCTCCAGTTCTAAACCCAACCACAAGTGCCCTCATTCTGTAGTAAGCCTCCCCTAGGAACATCGTGGGCTACAGTTTCTTCTTTCAGTCATTTTCACTTGCCTTCCATCTTTCAAGGACTCGTCATTGTTGCAGTTACTATTGCTGCATACAAACCATTTCAAATGTGACGGCTTAAAACGGTAACAATTATTTATTTCGCTCAGGAATCTGCATTATGTGTAGGGTTTGATAGGGACCGGTCATCTCTGCTCCATGTGGCATCAGGCAGGAAGGTGCAACTGAATGCTGGGGGATCTGTTCTTAGATGGCTCACTCACATGGCTGGTAGCTTGGTAGTGGTCATTAGCTAGAAGCTCAACTGGAGCTGTGGGCCAGGGGCCTTGTGTCCTCTCCACAGGGACCTCTCCACAGGCTGCTTGGGGTTCCTCACAGCATGGAGGCTTCGTTCTCTCCAAGAGAACAAAGTAGAAGTGTGTGGCATTTTTATGACCTCTCAGACATCATATGAAATCTCTTACACTGTCTCTATTGGTTGAGTCACAAATATCTATCTAGGTTCAATGGAAGGAGATACACACACATACACACACACACACACACACACACACACACACACACACACACACCCCTCACCCCTGGGTAGGAGGAATGTCAAGATCACATGCAAAAGCACACAGGAAGAGAGATATCATGGCCATGTTTGGAAAATGTAATCTATCACTAATTACCTTTGATCTTTTTCTGTTTTCCAGGACTACTGTGATGTTATGTTAAATAAAACTTTCAGTTATTTCTAGGAGTGGGAGCATGTATTGATTAGTAGTTCCATGTTATTTGTTCTTCCTGAGTGGAATTTTTCAAGCAATCTTTTACTATTAAGGCTCATTAATGAGGTATTTTGGTGAGAGTTTTTGTGGCTTGGCTAGGTCGCAGACCTTACTCCCTTAAGCCCTATGGATTAGCACTTTCTTCTCAAAGATTAGTGGGGTCTCTTTTGTGGCAGACACACGGGTTTCTTTCCAATGGAGAGGAAAGGAGAGGGAGACCTGGAGTTTAGAGGTCACTGACAAAAAGATTGCCTTTCTGCCATGAATGGTCAGAAACATAGTTGAGCCTGTGCAGCCGAGCAGAAAGGGACAGTAACTGTGTGTGTCCATAGGGAATAAGCAGTAATTGTCCTTCATCTTCCTGCTGGCTATTCTCTGTGTGTCCTTCCACTAGGCCCATTTTCCACCCTTCTCTACCTTGCTCTGCTGTGTGCCCTGGGAGCCTGACCTCTCTGTGCCACATGATCTGAGATCCTATGTCCTCTGGCTTCTAGTTGGAAGATGAGGGAGCAGGAGGAGAAAGGGGCTGGAGTATTTATTCTCCCCTCATATCTTTCCCCATTTGTGGTTAAATCCAAAGGTAGGGGAAAAAAGGAAATATAACTTTTTAAAAATGAATCACGATGAGATCCTATGTACCCTTAAATTTCATTAAATGTTTTTAAAAACCTGTGGTTTATTAAAATTGATACCTGGGTATGCCTTTGTCTTTGATTAGAAGAATTATTTTTAGCCTAGATTTAAACAGACCTTATATTCTTAACTGACTGAATTGAATTCAAAGAAATATGAGATGGGGCACATGGAAACTTACTTTTAAATATTAATTGGCACTATGTGAAAGGTTGTAAAGTTTGCAAACTATTATAATTTCAATTTTTAAAACTTTGATATATGGTAAAACACAAATCAACTAAATAGTGACACTTGTTGATATGAAAACAATAATGCTAATACTACTATGAACAACTGTGTTTCTGACTGCATTTCTGTTTATTTTCAGTATGCACTCCTAGAAGAGGAATTACCAGGTCAAAGTCTATAAACATTTTTCTATTCATGGTACACACTACCAAATCCTTTCCCAGGTTGGTTATACCAATTCACACTCTCAACCAGGCATGATGAAAGCCCCAGTCTCAGTACATCCTTAGTAGCATCAACAATTTTCAATTTTTTCTAATTTCATAAGTAAAATGGTATCTCATTGCTGTTTTAATTGACATTTCTTTCGTTACAGATGAGTCTGGATTTTTCACACATTTATTTGCCATTTATGTTTATTTTTTTAAATTACCTATTCTTGTTCTTTATCCATGTGTCTATAGGGATTCTGGTATATGAATTCTTTCTAATTTAAAGCCATCATATTTGGAAGTTCTTAATTTTCATACATTTTGTTTACTTTTTAGTATTTGTGATGTTTTAAGCATAGAGATAAGAGTTTATAAACTCAAAAATGCTGATCTTTCTCTCTGTGATTATTTTCATTAGTTTTATGCTTAGAAAGTTTTTCATCTTTCAGAGATCAGTTAAACATTTATCAAAATGTTTTCTAAATATTAATTTTTTTACATTTAATCCTAAATTCATCTGAAATTTACATAGGATTTTGGCAGAAAAGGAATTTACTCAAGGTTTCTTTTATATTTCTATTTTATTGCTAGTCTTTCTTGTTAAGACTAGATTTACTTTAAAAACTAGGTATGCTAATCCTGTTACTTGCAACATTTTCAAATTAGATGTTCTATGAATTGTCTTCAAACTCTCAAAAGGATCAGTTGATTTAGTTTCCTGTCTTGTATGCATGTGTGTATTTCTATATTAATTTCAATTTTTTTCAATTAATTGCCTCTTTTAGGGTCTATTTAGACAGGCAAAATATAATGAAGAAACAAATTTAAGACCAAAAGAAAAATTACATGGATATTCAAATAAAAGGAAAAGAAAGGAGAGTGCTGCTTGTTTGAACTGGATCATTAATACAGGTCTTACTTTAACTTTCCCTAAGTAAACATAGCTTAGTAAAACAAACTACTTAACTTTGTAATGATTATTCTAGTTTAATATGGATGTATCTATGCAGAATGTGAAAAAATTACATGTTCAGAGTGCTTATTGAACATAGTTTTTTTCCTGATGTCTTGGGTTCCTGGTAATAATTTCTATGTCAAATAGTTTCAAAAGCATTTGGATTTTGCCTTATTTGGACTGGCTGAGACAATTTTGAGATAATTTGACTCCCTGATATTAAATCCACCGAAGAATACATTTTCTCCATAATGCAAGGATCCATATGAAAATATAACACTAAATATATATGTCTGCTATTATTGTGTTGTATGAGTAATCCCCCAAAATGATTTTGGTTCAGGATGACTCCTTTTCTCTTGGATTTGGACTTTGTACTGATGATTCCCTCATCTCATTCTTGGAGAACTGCAGGTGCACATATTTGATTTGTTAATATTGAATATATTAGTGTCACCACTACTTTATTTATAAAGTAAGTGCATGGATTACATTTTAAAATAAAAAAATTATCTTCTCAAACATCTTTTAATGCTAGAAAATATGCTATCAGTTCTTTATATCAGAAAGCTTTCCAAATGCAGAACACTTTACTAAAGATGGTATGAGATTTGTAAAAATAATACAATCAACATGGAGAAAGTGTTTTATAGATAACACTAGTTTTTAATCCCAAATGTTTATAAGTTTACATAACTTGATACATATGGAGATTTATTGCCACAGACATTTTCCTGCATATCTCTCAATCTGCACTTGAGTTTTCTACCTTCAGTCTTAGAAAATTGCAACTCTTTCCTGATTAAATACTTGATTGTGGTCAGTGGTTTTTGGAGATTTTCAACAGTTTGCTTAAGTTCCACTTCAGACACACCATGATCAACCTCTGTATCAACTTTCCAGTTTCCCTGCAGCAAATGCTTTCTGAAGGATGCTCACAAAGCCTCGATCCCATCTCTGCTTCAGAGAGGGCTGAGCATCAAGCCATTTGACTGAAGATCTGGAGAGCTGGACACTGCTTGACAGGCAGGAGTCCAATGATATATTTTTCATCCAGGAGACTAAGTAATTCTTTTGAAGAATTTTAAAGAGGCCGAGCCACATGGGGCTTCTTGTGAAAGTTTAATTGACAGGCAGCTCTCCAACCAGATTGAAATTCCAAATCATCTTTCAGCATTTGTCATATTGATCAATACCATTTTGAATACCTGTGACTAGTTTTCTGAATTTCACCTTGACAAAATTCTATTCATGAGCAGTTCTTTTTCTTTCACTACACCTTCAACTTACAGCCCCCACCCTCCTAGTAACAGTTACAATTTTTTTTCCAGTTAATGGTAGTGTTTTGGTAATGGGTAGCTTTTTTTAAAGTACATATTATAGATAGACTAGAGTATATATGTTATCTTAAGGCCAGGAAACAGATCATCTCTCTATTATCATACTTGAAGAACACTGACAGGTTTTTATTTTACTTTGCATAAATTTTTGAGAAGAAACTAGAGCTAGTAAATATTCAAAGAGGTAAGAATGAGAAACTGTCCCATAAATAGGAACATCAAAGGCAGAAAGGACTATAGGTCCTCCTCAAGGACTATAGCTTTCCTGACCTTATAACTACAAGTTAATCTATAAAGAATACCAGAATTAAAACACCCTCTTGGGGTCTCCGGTACACTCAGGGTCATCATCAAAATTATCAAGATTCACAAACATCTGTGCTGTTTCCTATGTGTCAAGCCCTGTGACTAGTATTTGTATGGATTATCTCATTAAGAATACTATTATCCTTTTAGGAAGATGCTATTATTATCTTCATTTGAAGACAAGAAGGTCAAGTTATTTGCTATAGGAAGTGGTAGCTGGGATATAAGCCCAGGATGGGTCCCTGAGCCCTTAACCTTCATCACACATCACTATCTTCACCTCCTTTCTGTTCTCCAGTTTCAGCCAGGAATCAATGTTTGAATCTCCCTTTCCTCCACCCACTCTTTCAACTATTCATCAAGTCCCATTGATTCTACTTTGGCTCTCAAAACTGCCCATGCTTGGTTCCCAAATCTCCATCCTTCCCATGGCTGAGCTCATACCAGCTCACGTCAGCTTTCTCCTCCATGACACCAACTGCCGCCTTGCCTCAGTCTCCCCTACTCCAATCAACCCTCTGCACTGGCACAGAGCAAGAACTCATGCTGTCCAGGTTCCACTTTCCAAAAGCAGAGATGTGACCATGCCACTCTCCACTGACGGCAGGATAAAGTTTCAAACCTTGAGAACAATATTCCAAGTTCTTAGTGTTCAGGTTCCAACTCCCACTGCTAGCTCAACCTTCTGCCATCCCTCCCACAAGCCCTATGGTCCAGTAAGCCAGGATTACCAATAATTACCCAGACAAGCCAGGGACTTCCCTGCCTCTGTGCCTTTGCTCCAATTCTTCCCTCTATTGGAATGTCTTTTCCTATATACTACCTCTGATCCCCATTTTCTGCTAATTGAAAGCCTACACTTTCTTCAAGACCCTGCTCAAGTGCCATCTCCTTTGCAAAGCCTTCTTTGACTCCTTGAGTCGGAAGTACTTGCTCTCACAGGCCTGTTTCTACAGAGCCACACTACTTTATTCACAGCTCAGAAGTGTAAAATGCTCTGAAAACAAAAATTTTTTTGTAATTTTTGTAGAGGACACCTTTGTCTGGGAAAGTTTCCTTGTTTTTCTCAAGAACACGTCTGTGGCCTTGCACGCAAGTCCAGAGCACCCTCACCCTGCAAACAGGAGAGGCTAGAGAGTTGGATGCAAACATCTGCTCATCGGAGATGAAACAACAAGGAACTGGGACGTGTTGAGTCGGGACGGCGTGGGAACAAAGAACTTGCGGTGGGACAGTTGCCAAACAGCCTGTATTATAAATAAAACAGCTACAGCGAGAGTTTTTCGCTGCAGCCTCATACTGTCTTGTGTCTGTGTCTTTTTGTACAGGCTGCAGTCATGTGTCTGCATCTTTATGTCTCTGTGTTCATTCCTCGGTCTGAAGTCGGGCCACATCAAATTTTGATGCAAACTTTTTGGTGGCCTAACTTAATTTGAACTGACATGAGACTATGGGTAGTCAAGTGTGGATATTCACACTTCATTTTAGAAATATTGGCTTCACTTTTAGAAATCAAAACTGGGTTTGATTACTGCATGCTGCCCTACATCCCACTGGGGAATTATATAAAATATGGTATATGTAGCATATTGCCTTAAATTCTGAATTTCATAGCACATCTGCCTCAAGGCTTCCAGAGGGATTGTGGAACTATACCTAGCATTCGCTACAGTATTTGGTACTAAAGTTAGTTGTTATTGTTCATCTCACCAGCCACCCAAGGGCAGGAATTATGAGTTTCATCTCTATAGGCCAGGCACATATGTGACTGACATTACCACATGCTTCATGTAAAGCAATGAGGGACATGAGGTCTGAGTTGCCTAAACTTCCCTCTGCAGTCAACTACCTTCCCTTCTTCCTTGTTGCAGACTGCATAGTGCCCACACCTGTTCAGGGCCAACTCCTCCATCTGTACTCTTGATCCCCCACCCCTTCTCTAGACTTGGTTGCCTCAATATCCCTTATATTCTCTACTTTCCCCTTTTCATTTCATTTGGATCTTTCATTCAATCCGTCCAGAAGAAAATTCAGGTTTCCTACAGCCTTTTTAAAAACGTTCTTTATCCATACAGAAAAAATAAATAAATAAACAAATAAATAAGGAGAGCTCTTCCTTATAGTAATAAACCAACTAATAAATGCAAAGGAACATATTTTTTAGAAAAAAATCACCATTTTATAACCATCCTTTAATAATTGATTGAGGCAAAATCATCAATAGATACTAAAACTAGGAGGTGATTGTCTGATGAGGAATAGGATATTTATATGGTCTCAAAGTATCTTCCCGCAAATTACTTACTAATTACACAGAGAAAATAGCTACTTTAAAGTAGCTGGAAGATGCCCCTTTACCAAGTAATCTAAGTCCATGTCCCCAATAAGGGAACTAAACAACATCAAGTGCTTCCAGATATGATGCCTTCAGAAGGACACAAGGTCAATTCTAGGGTATTCCTTCGACAGTTGGTAAGCTTGATCAAATCCACACTGGGAGGCCGAGGCGGGTGGATCGCTCAAGGTCAGGAGTTCGAGACCAGCCTGAGCAAGAGTGAGACCCCGTCTCTACTAAAAAATAGAAAGAAATGATCTGGACAACTAAAAATATATATATATATATAGAAAAAATTAGCCAGGCATGGTGGCGCATGCCTGTAGTCCCAGCTACTCCGGAGGCTGAGGCAGTAGGATCGCTTGAGCCTAGGAGTTTGAGGTTGCTGTGAGCTAGGCTGACGCCACGGCACTCACTCTAGCCAGGGCAACAGAGTGAGACTATGTCTCAAAAAAAAAAAAACTCCTAGGCCCAATTGATCCTCCTGCCCAGCCTCCTGAGTAGCTGGGACTATAGGTACATGCCACCATGTCCGGCTAATTTTTTTAAAAATTTTTTGCAGAGACAGAGTCTCATTATATTGCTCAGGCTTGTCTCAAACTCCTGTCAAGGCCCACATTAAATATCACTTCCATTATAAAGTCTTTCCTTATCCCTTCTTCCGGATTTAATTCTCTGTGCTCCCACAGCACTTGATTTGAACCCATTTTAGTGCTATCTGCGAACTAAAGAATAGCCCAGTTAATGCTGTACTTACATGTCTCTCCCTCCAAATTTTAAACTCCTAGAAAGTAAGGCTATGTATGACACATCTTTGATTTCTCAAGCACAGGGTAGGCTGTCAACAAATGTTTAAAAGGACTTTCATTTCTGTATGCTGCAATTATGCCAGTTGCCCTGAGACATCACTAACAAAATCTGCTGATCTTGTTTTGAAGTGCCTTTGTTGGTAGCCCAATTATAACTCTTCACTCCTTTTTCTACTGCTCATTTTGGCTCTAGGCATAACGCCTTGGCCTCCACTTTGTTTCTTACCTCTTCCCTGCCCTGAGTCCTGTTGGGGATCCAGCACTATCCTGATATCATCCCAACTTCCTCTTTCCTGCCCTCTTTTCTAGAACCTAACCTGGAAGAGGTGGGGTCACATCCTGACTTACAAGGATGCTGGAGGCAACCATTCAATTCTTTTCAAAGACTTTCATCTGTTCTTTTGTCCCCATTCTCCAGTCCTCCCAGGTGAGCTGTGCTCTGCCTTGGGTATGACCCTGTGGGCTACACAGGCACTGACTTTAATCTCCTCCTGAGATCCCATAGAGCATCAGATAGAAATCCTTCAAATTGCAGATGAGAAAATTCAGACTCAGAGAGGTGAGCAGACTTGTCTATGGTCATCTAGGCAGTTAGAAGCAGCCTTTTGTGTCTTTTTCCACTTTATATTGCCTCTATGAAGAAAGCTTTATACATCATCACTCTAATTTTAGAACAGTCTTCCCATAAAAGCCTATTTCACAACCCTAGCTCATCTTATTTAGTACCAGGCAATCATTTTGCAATTTTTGATTGCTAAATGTATTATATTTATTCATGTTTGCTAAGTAGGCTTTCATGTATTGTAAATAATGCAGAAAAACAATGTCTCACATCTGGAAACTGAGTACATATTGGCTGTTATTTTGCCAGATAATTGTAAAATAATAACCACCTGAGAAAAAGATCAGATATAGTTTTCTATGCCATACTGTCTTCAATAACATTGAGTTTGATTAACATAGAAAAAGAAAACCAAAGATGAAATGAGAAAAATAAAGAGGGTTATTTACATATTGGTTTGTTTGTATGTCCTCAAAGACAGCTGTAATGCGGCACAATTTCAGTGATTGCCACTAAATTGGTAGTTCTCGGCAGCACCTAAGATTCTCCATTGACCTGATTGTTCCTGGAATTTATTATAAAGGAAAGATAAGGGTAATTTTCCTGGGATTATTGTCAAGCATCTGATGTGTAAGCGACTACCATTTTTAGGTGATTTCTAAGCATAAAAGCTACGCAGTAATTAGGTAGACATCCACAACCTCCTTGTATATGTCTGTATTTGTTCTGCCTTCTTTAGAATTGAAAAATTGAAGAAGGCAGAAGCTATTTCTTTTTGGATTCACCTTTATTTAATACTATCTTCCTGAAGTTCATATAAATGTTCTTTCTACTTCTCATATTTGACATGTAAGTGCTTTATTTAAAAAAATGAATCCTCTAAGCAATGCATGAGCCATTTCCAAAATAAAATGTCTTCCCCAGCACCTAAAAGAAGTATATCCAATTACAAACAGAAGTTTAATGATGCCTAACATGAGTTTAATTATATGATCATGCAATGATGTGTCTCCCTCACTCGACAGTAAGTGCCATTAAGCACAGATGTTTTGGTTTGGTTTCCTCCATAAGTAGCTCCTCCTTTTAAATAAAACTCCTCATTTTGTGTTTGTCTTTTCTAGGGATTAGAATGAGAATATTCTAATGACGGTAAGAATGAGAATACTCTGAAAATACTCAGCTGGAATACTGCAGAGGTGACGTCATGTCTTTTTCAGGGTATTGCATTTGAAGGTACACAATGTCTATCTGCCTCTCATTGGTGCTGTTAATTTTGATCACCTGGACAGGGTGTTGCCCAGTTTCTCCACTGAATAATTACTGAGGTTTAATTTTCTCATACTAACTAAAAAGCAGTCTGTGAGGAGACACTTTAAGACCATACAATTATACTGCTCCTCATCAACATTTCTCCCTAGACTTAGCACCCATTGGTGATTGTTGCCTGAACTCATCTTTACCATAATGGTTGAACGATGATGATTTTCCAAATCCAGCACTCTCTCCTCATTTACCACTCAGCATTCTACTGCAAGCAAGAGGACTTCATTTTCCTCTGTTTATTAGTTCATCTATCTATTATCAGTAGGGATTCACTAATTCCTATGTTTTTTTTTCAATTCATTACTAGACTAATTATTTTGATCCTCACATTGTCCCAGAGTTGGCCAGCGGGAACTACTTAAGGCTGGTTCCTATGTCCTTCTGACATGCCTGATCATTTATATGAGTACTTCCTTACTCACTGGCATAACAAGATGTTGCAGGCCCATCTTGTACTTACCCTGCCCCAGCCCTGGAATCAGCCATTTCTCCAAGAAGCCCTGGTACTTTCCCTTTTAATGGGAAATATTACTAGGACCAAGATCTAGGCTCTAGATGTGCTCATTGCTACTGGGGTGTCTTTGCTTCTTGGTCCTTGTAGGGGAAAGAGCTAGAAAATACATGCATGTACGTACACATATGCATACACATACATACAAATACCCACACACATATATATACATATCTATATATTTACTTATGCACATAAACATGCATATACATATACACTGCACCCAATCTGCCATTTCTTTTTATTGAGGAATGATATTCTATTGTATGAATATTGTTTATCCATTTACAGAAAAGCAAAAGTGAGTTTGCTCATGTAACAAGAATTCCTGGGTGTGGTGGCTCACGCCTGTAATCCTAGCACTTTGGGAGGCTGAGGCAGGAGGATTGCTTGAGGCCAGGAGTTTAAGATGAGCCTAAGCAAGAGTGAGACTCCTGTATCTACAAAAATTTTTAAAAAAATTAGCCAGGTGTGGTGGCACACACCTGTAGTCCCAGCTTTTCAGGAGACTGAAGCAGGAGGATCACTAGAGCCCAAGAGTTTCAGGCTTCAGGGACCTAGGATGGCACCGCTACACTCCAGCCTGAGTGAGAGAGCAAGACCCCGTCTCAAAAACAAAACAAAACAAAAATCAAAAAACAAACAAAAAGATAATTTTTAGAAAAACACCTTCAAAAAATGTGGCGGAGGAAGCAGGTATTGGGGAGATACTGGCAGTGGTGAATGGCAATTGGGAGGTAAAATTCCCCAGCGTGTTAGGTGGGAAGGGTGATTGGCAGAATCTCAGTAATAATGGCTTCTACAAGTCATGGTTTTTCTTTTTTTCCTATATACATATTAATTCATAGTTACAGAAAAACTGTGGGGCAAAGGGGACACTACTTCACTAGAGCAAAAGGGCACTAGTAGAAAACTTCCACAACTCAGATGTGGGCTGAGAGCTATTCATGTCAATCAGAAGGAATCCTGCCATTACACAAGTGATGAGGAGCCAAGCTAAGGCAAGGCTCATATTCCGTATGCTTCAGAACATCAAATCAGAACATATTTTACCTTGTTCAACCATAAGTGAAGGATACACAAATCCACATGGGGCCTATGAAAAAATACCACTAAAAAGGAGAAAGAAAACTATATATATAACCAAGAGGAAAATTCTTTCTCTGTAAATGACATAATGTAGGATATGAAAGAAAATTTTAGTAATATCTTGGTACCTTCAACATTGTGCAGGAAGATATGACCTTTAGCAATGGTATCAGAAATCTATAAGGAAGTAATAGGCTGAAATAAAAAGGCAACTGGAAGAGCTCAAAAGATAGCATAGAATAAGTCTTAATAGCTATTATGTATTGAGCAGTTACTATATGCCGGGTACAGTGTAAACATTATCTGTCCACTCCTAAAAACCACCAGAAAAGGTGGTATTATTATATCTATATTATAAAAGAGGCAGTTAAGAGTTCAAGAAGTGAAATAACTTGCCCAATGTCAAAACAGCTATAAGTAAGTGTCAAAGTCATGATCTGAATCCAGGTTTGTGTGTCTGTCTGACTCTAATGCCCATTATACACAGGTTAGACAAAGGATAATTACAAGGAAACTTAAAATGCAATCATTAAAATTCACAAGTGTAGAGCACAGATGTTGAACTGATGATGTTAAAAATCAAACTGGAGGTATAAGAGACAAATTGAAGAAGTTTCCCTAATATGCAAACTAAAAGGATAAGAAGAATAGCAAAGAAGGAAGAACAAGGTAACAGAAATGGAAGAAAGAGACTGAGAAGTCAACATGTGGGAAACTTGTGCTTCTGAAAGAGAGAGAAGACTGATTTAAAAAAACCAAACAGCCAAGGATACTGAGAAATAACTTTCCAAAGCTGAAAAAATATTAGAACAATACAGATAAAAAGAATCAATCAAAAGGAAACCACATCTAGGTAAAACTTAACAATAATTTTATACTATAAGTATAGAGACAAAAAAATCCTAAAATATCTCAGGCACAAAAAATGGTTATCCAAACCATTTTTGGTTATCCAAAAAGTGCCAAAACTCAGCCTGTCCCTAGACTTCTCTGCAATTCTAATGCCAGAGTCTTAAGTATCCACAGTCTAAGGGAATGGGGGTGGTGGGGGAATAAGCCAAAAAATTTTATAACAAGCTAAGTACGATGTATAAAGGCAACATAGAGTTATTATACAGGGGCCCCAAATGTGCCATCCATATACTCTTCTTTAAAAAGACATATATAAAAGCACAAATATAGAACCCACTACATATTGAAATTTAGTATATGTAAAGGCAACACCTTAACTGCCTTAGTAGAAAAGAGGTACTAGATGTTAGGACAACTAGATAGTCATATAGAAAAAGTTCAAATTGGATTTATTCTTCACACTATGCATCAGAATAAATTCTAAATGGATCAAAATATGTATTATGAAATATATAAATACTAGAATGAACAGGTGAATATTTCTATAACCTGGTAGTGAGGTTATGAATTAAAAATCCAGAAATAATAAGGGAAAGATATTAATTACCTAAAAATAAAAAAGTTTTATATGTCAAAAATATCATTAGCAAAGAAAGACAAATGAGAAACTGGTATTTACATCAAGATATAGGGTTGATATCCTATAGATAAAGAGCTTCTAGACATAGAGAAGAGAAAAGCCACTAACCTTTTAGAAAAATGGACCAGGAAAATGAACAGAAAATTTCAGAAAAAGAAATCCAAATGGTTCTTAACCATATAAAAAGATGCTCAACCTCACTCACAATAAGAGAAATATGAATTAAAACAATACTGAAATACCATTTCTCATTTATCATATTGGCAAAAATTACAAAGGATGGTAACACACTTTGTTTGCAAGTCTGTCTCATACATTGATGGTGAAAATGAAAAATAGCACAACCCCATTGGAAGGAAATTTGGGACCATGTAGCCAAATTATATATGCAGTTACCCTTTGACCCAGCAAACCCATTTCTAAGAATGTACCCCAAATATATATGGGCAAAACCAGAAATGATACGTGCTATGCACTGCACTATCATTTGTAGTAATAAAAGACTGGAAAACAACTTAAATTTCTATCAGTAGGGAACTAGTTGAATAAATTTGGCACATCCATAAAACGAAGTACTGTTTAAGCTGTTTAAAAAGAATAGGAAATATATCTGTATCTATAGAGTGATCTCCAGGATATACTGTTAAATAAAAAAAGCAAAGTAAAAATAAGTGTGTATAGTATACTCCCATTTATATAGAGAATATATATGTATAGTCATGTATGAACACTAACTGGATATTTTATTATATTTTATTACTTTTATATCTGATAATAGTATTATGTTTTTTAAAAATATATATATATACCTTAAAAAAAGAAACATTAGAAAATGTACTCCAGCAGACCTAGACACAGGGGGGAAAAAATCAGAGCTCAAAAACAGAAGTGGAACATAGATGTAAAAATCCTTTAAAATTTATGAGATCTATTATTTTATTTAAAAAATGCATCATAACTAAGGTTTATCCCAGTAAGGCAAGATTGGCTTAATATTTTCAAAATAATTCACCATATTAACAGAATAAAGGAGAAAACCATATATTGTCAAAAATCATTTGACAAAATTCAACATTTATTCAAGGTTAAAAACTCTTAGAAACCTAGACATAGACGAAAACTTCCTCAAACTGATAAAGGGTATCAGCAGAAAAAAACATATAGCTAACATAATACTTAATAGTAAAAGACCAAATGCTTTCCCCCTAAGATTGGGAAAAATGCAAAGATGTTTTCTTTCATCACTTCTATTCAAAATTGGGCTAGAGGTCCTTATCTTTACTATAAGACATGAAAATGGAAAAAAAGACAGAGATTGAAAAGGAAGAAATAATACCGTATTTTTAGTAAGATCATATATATAAAAAATTCCAAAGAAATCGACAGAAAACCATTAGTACTAATAAATGAATTTAGCAAGATCACAGGGTACAAGATAAATATCTAGAAGTCAACTGTATTTCTATATACTAACAATAAACAATCCACAAATTAAATTAAAAATATATCACTTACAATAGCAACAAAACTATAAAATATTTAGAGATAAATTTAAATACATGTAATACATATACATTGAAAATCCTAAAACATTACTGGTAGAAATTAAAGAAGACCTAAATAATGATCATGAATTACAAAACTCTATACTGTCAGGATGATAATTCTCTGTAAACTGATGTACAGGTGCAGCATAATTCCAACCAAAATCCCCGTGGACTGTTTTGTTGAAATTGAGCATGTCTATTGAATGACTCTAGACCCCTTGGAATTTTACACAACCCATTCTGGACCTGTTTGAAACTAGTTTCCCAGCATCAATGATGTGAAACAAGACTGATCACTCTCAAAGAAAAATGTATAATATTTATAATTTGCCAACCGGACACTCAATCAGAATATTACATTATATGATACACTTTTTCTTTTTTTATCATATATCTAATCCTTTAAACTTTTGCTGAGGAAAAGTTGAGCTCACACCTGAATAATGTTGCTTTCCCTTGTCAGACAGACAAGTAAATTCACCTTTGGCTAAGGAAAAGAAAAGAAGGAGGGAAAGTGAGAGAAAAAAAAAAGGAGAGAAAGAGAGAAAGAGGTGATGGTACAGTGGAGTAGACTCATAGTCTGCACTATAAAAAAATACAAATAGAATTAAAAATACTTGGTTATAAAGCCAAAATTAAATGTAAAAAATGTTATATATATATTTTACCACAATAAAAGGAAATGAGAAAAAGTTTTACTTGAAATTTTAGAAAAAGCATAATGCAAGTAAAATTATACCACCATCCTTCAAAAAATTATAATAAAATGTAAAAATGTATCAATTATTTGGATCTAAAACTCAGTAACATAAAAATGGGGATGAGGAGGGAGAGGAATAAAATTATGCCACATCTCTTGCTTAACAGAAGAGATTTCATTATATGGTGTTTCCCTCCATCTCTGAAGATTATAGAAATAAGGACTAAATATTATTTGTGGAAAACTGAAAGGTAATCATTAGCAATATTCGAAACAGCATATATGCCTTTTTAATCATTAAAGACTAATGCAAAACACACACAGTGCATACACACAGAGCTATCTATAAAAGGCAAAAGAAAAAATGTATAAAAACCAGAAAACACAAAACAAGATAACAGAAGCAAGACAAGATATACCAATTATAATAATTATAATTGATTATAATAATTAAAATACATTAAAAGACAAATTTCTTGATTCAGTTATAACAATGCAGTATCAAAAAGGTCAAAAGATCAGGCCAATGTTTATCAGAAAGATTCCAAAAATGAAAAAGTAGGGGTACAATGCTAACATCAAACATTAGAATTTAGGGCAAAACATTAAATGTGCAAAGAGTATCAGAGCAAATAAAAGAATACAATTCAAGATGAATTAGTTTCATGAACCTGTAACTTCTGAATAGAATTGCATCAAAACATACAAAAGCTATATATTTACATCTTGCATTTACAAGAATAAAATTATTATATTTTCAAATGAGCAGGGCAGCAGAAGGAAAAAATCTTTTAGTGACTCTCCCTCTATCTCTGACAGATAAACAAAAAGTAACTATTATAGGTCAGGTTCCCTGGAAACAGACTCTGAGACAGAAGTTGAGTGCAAGAGGTTTACTCAGAGTACTCTCAGGAATAACACCTGTAAGGAAAAAATGGAAACAGGATTGGCACGAGGGAGGCCTCTGCAGTCACAACAGAGGACTTCACCAATCCTGCAGGGAGCTCTGGAACTGACAAGGCCCTTCAGAAAAATGTCCTCACTGAGCAAGGAGGGCAGACCTTCGTATTTCTGTATTTACCAACCAGTCATTGGATGCAGACTGCCCCACCAGGTAGGGAGCTTGACCCTTTCAAAGATAACTTCTGTGGAGGGATTTAACTCTGAGCTATTAGCAGCTAATACCTACTACAGTAACCAGGGCTATAGTAGTAGTGTTCTTAACAAGGAGAGGAGTCAGAATTACATGAGGACTATTGGATCAGAATGGTAATGTATGTTAGAGAGGTGAACTGAGCATAACTTCCCAAGATTATTCTGATATGCTTCCTCTAATCCAAGTCAGAAGTATTGAAATCTATCTGAATAATACAAAGGTTGGTTTAAATGATATATATCAAGCTCCTTAATAACAAAACTTACCTTCTTATCCACCATCGAAGGAACATTTATAAAATTTGATCAAGTATTAGGTTACAGATAATACATAATTACCATGAGAGCATATTCTCTATAAAGTACTGAAAGTAGTAATTAATCACAAAAGTTACAAATTAACTAGTCAGTAAAAATTTTAAAGCAAAGTCCAAAATAATAAAACTAAAGTCAAATGACAGAAAGAAAATGACTATTCCTAACAAACAAAAGGTGCTTATAAATAAAAAAGAAAAAAATGAAAAAATATTTTAATAGAAACAAAAAACACAAACAATTTGGAAATATAAAGACTACTCATAACTAATTAGTGTGTAAAAGATGTTTGGCTTCACTTAAAAATTTCAAAATGAAAGTAATTATCCAGATACCATTTTTTACTTCTCAGAGAGTTTGGCAAAGACTAAAATGATCGAAAATCCCATTGCTGCCCAGGCAGTCTCCTGCAAGGATTGGGAAAGAGGATACAAATTGGACTATCTTCCTGAAAGGCAGTTTGACATTTGAGTAAAAAATATGCATACCGGTTGATTTAGCAATTCTACTTTAATTTATCCTTTTGTAGTAGTTCTTTTTTTTTTTTTTTATTTCAGCATGTTATGAGGGTACAGATGATTAGGTTACGTATGATGCCCTT
>NW_012151208.1:2789372-2801942 GCF_000956105.1 Propithecus coquereli | reverse complement strand
GTAACAATACAGAACAGTTCCATTATCCTCTCTCCTAAATTCCTTCATTCTACTGTTTTCTTGTCAAACCATTCCCCCAATCTTACCATTGGTCTGTTGTCTGTCACTAGACTGTTGCCTTTTCCAGAATGTTATATATATAATGGAATCATACAGGATGTAGACTTTTGAGGCTAGCTTCTTTCACTTAGTATAATACATTTGAAATCAATGTGGTTGCATGTATTCCATTGTACAGTTGTACCACAGTTGAGGGATATTTGCATTGTTTCCAGTTTTTGACAATTTACTAACTTTTTTCTTTTATAGATCATACATATTTAAGAAATCTTTACTTAAGATCACAAAAATTTTCTCCTGCATTTTTCTCTAGAAGTTTTATAGTTTTAGGTTTTACATTTATGTAGGTCTATGATCTATTTTGTATTAATTTTTGTGTAGAGTGCAAGATACGTATCAAAGTTCGTTTTATTGCATACGGTTGTCCATTTGTTGAAAACAATTATCCTTTCTCCATTGAATTGCCTTTGTACCTTTAATTGACAATATATGTGTGGGGTTATTTCTGGGCTTTCTATTCTATTCCACTGATCTATATGTCTGCCTTTTCACTAACATCACACTGTCTTCATTACTGTAGCTTTAGAGTAAGTCTTGAAATAGGGCAGTGTGATGTCCAAATTTGTTCTTTTTTTTTCCAAAAATTATTTTGGCTATTCTAGGTCCTTTGCTTTTCCTCTTAAATTTTTAGAATTAGCTTGTCAATTTCTACAAAAATCCCTGCTGATGTTTTGATTGAGATTGTGTTTAATCGATTGGAGGAGAACTGACATCTTAGCAATACTGAGTCTTCCAATGAACATGAAATGATCTATATTTATTTAGATTTTTTAATTTCATTCATCAGTGTTTTGCAGTTTTAAGCATATAGATCCTGCACATATTTTGTTAGATTTATATTTAAATATCTCATTTTTGGGTGCTATTATAAATGATACCTTTTAAAATTTTTTATTTCCAATCATTCATTGTTAGTATATAGAAATATAATTATATTTGTACAACTACCTTGTATCCTAGTAACTTGCTAATTAGTTCCATTAGCTTTTTTGAAGATTTGCTGAGATTTTCTACACAATTATGTCATTTACAAAGAAATACAGTTTTATTTCTTCCTTTCCAAGCAATAAGGATTTTATTTCTTTTTCTTGCCTTATTACACCGGCCAGGATGTTCAGTACAGTATTGGATAAGTGTAGTAAGTGGACTTCCTTGCCTCTTTCCCAATATCAGCAGGAAAGCACGCAGTCTTTTATCAAGTTTTATGTTAGTGGCAGGGTTTTTGCAGATATGCTTTGTCAGGTTGAGGAAGTTCCCTTCTAGTCCCAGTTTTCTGAGAGTTTTTATCATAAAGGAATACTGAATTTTGTCAAGTTCTTTCTGTATTTATTGGGGGTAATCATTTTCTTCTTTCATTTGTTGATATGGTAAGTTAATTACATTAATTGATTTTTGAATATTGAACTAACCTAGTTCATATTCACAGCTTTGTCGTGAAGTATAAGAACTGAAAGGGAAGAATTAAAATTGTCCTTATTCACAAATAGTATGATTACGTGTATAAAAAGTTCAAAAGAATCTAAAAATAAATTATTAGTGAATTTAGCAAATTTGCTGGATTTAAGTATTTCCATACAATTATATTTCTATATAACAGCAACCATTAGGAAATAAAAATTTTTAAATATACCTATACAATAATATTTTTAAAATCATATTGCTAGAAATAAATCTAATAAAAGATGTTAGATTTAAGATCTTTACATAGTAACCTATAAAACATTATTGAGAGGCTAAACAAATGAAGAGACAGAACACATTTATGGATTAGAAAACTCAACATCATAAATAAATAAATCAATTCTTCCAAATTGATCTATAGAATCAATTCAGTTCCAAATAAAATCTCAAAAAAAATTATTTTTTTTAGAAACTGACAAAATGATTCTAAAATTTATATGAAAATGTATAGGGACAAGAATAGCAAAGATAATATCGAAGAAGAAAAAAGTGGAAGGATTTAATCAAGTTTCAAAAGTTATTGTAAAGCCACAGAAAATAAGACAGTGTGGTATTGGTACATGGACAGACAAATAGATTAATAGAATAGAGCAGAATTCAGAAAGAGACTCAAGCCTGTATAAACATTTGATTTGTGACAAAGGAGGCAATGCAAAGAAGTAGGGAAAGGATGTTATTCTCATGGTTCATTTTTACAAATCTGTGTTCCACTATTTGTCATGCTGTATTCTAAACTAGAACATAATCTATCTGGGTGGCAGAAACTGGATTTTATTTATATTGCATAATACCATCTGCTAATAAGCCCTGGCATATACCAGGTACTTAATAAATGTTGATAGCATATACAACTGAATGACTAAAATCCTAAGGAGAGATTACATGAAGCCACATGTTTTAGGGGTCCCTATACAGTTCCACCAACTGGCAACTAGACAGGAATAGATGGGACTCACAGAAACAGAAGGAGGATAATACATCAGTTGGTGCTCTCTGAGCCTATTTGATCTGTAACACTATCATCACTGTCCCTACCAAAGAGAACACAACTGCCTCTTGTTACTTCCACACACAAACTTCAGACCACATAACCATTCTGTGACTTCTTTCCCCTTCTAGATTAACCTGATTTTACCTTTAAAAATAAGTGCCAGGCCGCACACCATGGCCCATGCCTGTAATCCCAGTACTGTGGGAGGGCAAGGACTCAAGATCGCTTGAGCCCAGGAGTTCAAGATCAGCCAGGAAAGAAATATAGCGAGGTTCCATTCCTACAAAAAATGTAAAACGTTATCTGGACATGGTGGCGCATACCTATAATCCTAGTTACTTAGAAGGCTGAGCCACGATGATCACTTGAGCCTGGGAGTTGGAGGTTACAGTGAGCTGTGATCATGCCACTGCACTCCAGTCTGGGTTACAGAGTGAAACTCTATTTCTAAAAATAAAAATAAATGCTGGGCAGGCATGGTGGCTCACACCTGTAATCCCAGCACTTTGGGAGGCCAAGACGGTAGGACTATTTGAGGCCAGAAATTTGAGACCAGCCTGGGCAAAATAGCAAGACCCCATATCTACAAAAAATAAGAAAAATAGTTATCCCGGCGTGGTGGCAGAAAAATTAGTCCCAGCTATTTGGGAGGCTTGAGGCAGGAGGATCCCTTGAGCCCAGGAGTTCGAAGCTGCAGTGAACTATAATCTCGTCATTGCACTTCAGCCTGGGTGACAGAGCAAGAACCCATCTCTAAATATGTACACACACACAAACACACACGCATATATAAATTGACTCATGCTTGTGGGAGCTGGCAAGTCTGAAATCTGCAGATCTGCAGAGCAGGCTGGAGGCAGAATTCCTTCCTCTGGGACCTCACTCTTTTCTCTTAAGACCTCCGGCTGATTGGAGGAGGGCCACTCACATTCTGGAGAGTCAGAATGCTTAACTCAATGTCTCCTTATTTAAAGGTTAATCACATCTAAACAATACTTTTACAGCAACACCTACACTGGTGTTTTACCAAACAACTGGACACCCTGGCCTACCCAAGTTGACACATAAAATTAACTATCATAAAGTTGTAGAATCCTTAGTATGGATTCTATGTACTAGAAACATACAAACATCATGCCACTCCTAATTCTAGCCTTTCCAAATGCCTTAAGGTACCATGCAATCACATGCTGAAATTTGAGTCATTGACCAAGGGGATTATGTAATTACTCACTAATATAGCAGCCCTTGGACATGGCTCCGTGATTTATTCAGACTTCTTGAAGGATAATAGGAACATTCTAAGGATGAATGAGATAACAATATTTGATGTTGCCATACTACCTTATGAATCTAGGCATAAACCAGATCATTAAAAAATAATGTTGGAGGGTCATCAGATTTGTATTAAAGTTTAACATTTTATGAGACTGACATGCTACCCACAGTGCCAAGAGGGTGATTAAAGTTTAACATTTAGACACCTTTTCTTGGGAAACTATGATAATATCATGATTATACTTCAATAGCACTTTATCATCATACTTATGTTTATTTTTATAGGAAACAAGATATAGTTCTCTTTCAATAATTAATATATCAATATGTTGAATGTAATTTTGATAGATCATAATGATTACATTTGGTCATGTTATAATGTAGGTTCTGTCAGGATTATATAGTACTTGCTGAAATTTTTCCAAGTTCAGAGCTCACTGATTTAATTCCATTTGACATAAGAAGCAAATCTAATCCATGTTAATGCTGACAGTACAATCTCTTTGCATTTTACTCCTGAGTTTCTAGTTTTACATACAAGGAGCCAACATCACTCTTATGATTGGAAGATTACTGCCCCTATTTTAAGTGAAAATTTGTCCAACATTTTCCAGGAAAGTGAGATCAAGCATTGTTACTTTCCTATTTTTAATTTTTGAGGTTTCTATATTAATAGTTTTTATTTTTGCCAAATATGTCTAGCAGAGAAATCTCTCAACTCCATGAACTTGATGTAAGTGTGAAATTCCTGTTGATTGCTCAGAAATTTATGGTTTGGAATTCTGACAAGCAGAGAAATGGAATAAAAAGAATTTCTGCAGTGAAAGGCAATTGAGTACTGCCTTCAAAAAGAAAGCAAACTATTTGTACATACAATAAAAACCTATATAGGATGCATGGATCGAAAGATCAAAAAAGATATAATAGTATAAAAACAAAAGAACAGAATATTAAGCCTTTAAAAACAAATAACTACAAATGGAATTTATGATTCAAGTGCCTCGTATATGACAAACTTTTACAGAATTCAAAAATTAATCAGATAGCATTAAATGGTGAAAAAGTAATATTTGATTCTTCAGTTTCCCAACCATTCAGGCCTTGAAAATTAGTATTGAACATGAAGCCCAATTTATTTCAGAACTAAATATGGTCACAAAGATCCATGTAACTAATCTAAGTCGAAGAACCCACTGAAATCAAATGGCCATTTACACTCTTGACAAAGACAGGCATACCTAAGAAATAAATTCTCTACTATGTCAGTTTGTACTGTTGAAAGTGGTTACCAAGAAAGACAGAAAATCTGAAAAGCAAGCAGTCAAGAGCAGTAACTGCCGCCTAAAGAGAGAGAATGAAATTACTGACAATGATGGAATGATTTCAGGAGGAAATGAGAAAATCACATATCAACGAATAGAATTTTCACAAAGGAAAATAGCCACAGTTTACCCCAGCATTGATACTCAGTATTCTAGAAATAAATGCATTACTGGCATCTGATTCATAGGACATTAGTAACTAAATCACCAAGTAATGGAAAAACTCAGAGGACTGAGGCATTATCGCTAGAGGAGTATAAGGTCAATGAACGTAATGTGGTTGAAGAAGCCATTTAAAATCTGTCTCAACATAAATGTCTCGGCCATCTGGGTGCCTCAGGTTAGATGTGGTGAACTCCCAAACTCCTACATCATGATTATTTGGAGTTCCTAACCCAAATATTTTGGTTTTGTTGGTTGTTTCTGGCTAGTAGCAATTATATAAATGCCTTTGGGTATAATCTAGCATTTTAGGGGAGTAAACTCTTCCATGTACCAGTGCTCCCACCTCTCAGCACTTGAAGAAGCCTAAGGATATGTAAACATAACTGCTCAGTAACTGGTGATTATAACAAGGAGTCTAACTCCATTTTTTGATGTCTGACTGCTGTCTGCTTTTGAGCCTCATCCTTTCTCTGCCCCTCTGCCCCACATCTGGGCAAACTGATAAGAAAGCCTAGGGGCTCCCTCCTTTGGCACTGGAGGAAGATTCCCACCATGTGCAAGACCCTGCCTGCACACAGGAACCCTCTCCCCAGCCCCAGTCCCAACCCCAACAAAATCCCTAGTCAGGCTCCTTTCCTGGCTCTCTCAAGCCATTTCATACCTGCTAGGAGCACCTGCCCTGCTCTCCCCAGACACCTCAATTATTTACATAATAGATCTTTCATACCTTCTCGATGTGTGTGTGTGGTATCATCATCTCAACATCCAAAATAAATTTTGAGAGGATGTCCATTCTGTTTCTCAGAGTGACAACAATAGTAACTAATAACATATTGCTTAGACAGGCTTCTTTCCCTTTACAAAGAAAAATCTAGGCCAATTGATCAATGTCTTACAAATTATACAGGTGGTATAGATTTGGTCAAGGCTGGAAACAAAAGGTTTGTTCAATTTAATGACAAAGGAATCACAGGTTCTAACTCTCATTTACTTATGAAACATTTGAGGCAATTGTGTAAGCAACTGTGTAGACACAACCAATGTCATCAAACTGGGCTCTTGGTTCTACCCAATATCTACAGTGTTTATAAGATTCTATTTCACTAGAACTGTCGAAAACTGACTTCATATTTCCCTTCTCCATTCCACCATTCAGCATGGGAAGTCATCTACAATAACCATTCTCATCACAAGACAGATTCTCCATGCTTAGAAGATTTTTAAAAATCATTTAGAGTAATAAGTACATTTAAATATTTTTAAAAGATTTGAGTGGGAAAAGAGTGAAAAAACAGAAGCCACGAAGGAAAATACCAACAAATTTGACAGCATAAAAATTTTAAAGTACATCTTAAAGTCCATTTAGCAAAAGACAGAATCAAAATTAAAAGACAAACAACAAACTGGGAGAAATGTCAATAATATATATGCATGACAAAGAGTTAATATCTTTGTAAGCAATATAGAAAAGCAATACAGTAGAAAAAAGACATGAACAGGCAATTCACAGAAAAAATCCAATGACTATTAAGTACATGAAATAATGCTCAGCCTCATGAATAATTAAAGACATGAAAACTGAAACAATACCATGTTTCCACTAGTATGAATATGGTCTGAGATAGATCAAAAAGCAGGCTAAAGCCCATTGCTGGTAGGGTGTAGGGAAAAGGTGACCCTTATATACTGCTGGTGACAGCATAAATTGTGCCACTTTTCTAAAGGGTAGTAGGCATCAAAATAGAAAGTCCATCAAATCCACTTCTAAGGAAATCATTGTTCAGGTACACAAAGATATATATACACTAAAGTCCATGGGACTGTTTTCACAATATCTGAAAAGTGGGATCAACATGGACATCAGTCAATAAGGTCTGGTGAAGTAAACCATGCTATAATTATATTAATACAATATTTCATGCAGCTGGGGACATGGAAAATGCCATCAACATAGAAGTATGTAAACAAAGAAGCCAACAGTCTATGTAAGTATCACCCCCATAAGTACAAAAAGAAAGAAAGAAATGCATAAAGGAATCTAGAAGACTACATATCATATTTTTAAATGGCTGACTCTGGCAATCATGTCTTGGGAAAGAGTGCAAGGGGATGCATGACTAAATGCCCTGGGGTCATTTGCACAGGTGCCTCCTAGAGGACTGAGATTTGGAGCCTGCAAGTGAAATCAGCTTCTCCTCTGACCCCCACTAGCTTCTGCCCCAAGGGTTGAACCCTAAGAGGACAGAGGGATGTCCTCTAATTACAGGAGTCTCTATAAATAAGCACAATGAGGGTGGGTGGCTGAATTGAGAGGCTTAGAACACATTTCACTTAGCCCCACCCAACTAGTTGTTCCTGGCTACAATGTCTTCAAGAAAAGGGAGGCGAAAGGGTCTGTTGTAACACTGGGGTGGGGTGAGGAGGAAGGAGTGTTACAGGACTGCTGAGGAACTCTGTAAATCCCCAAGCCTGGCTTAATGAGTTATGCTCTGACCTAGGCAGAGTGGGTGGTAAGAAGGACTACTCACTTTTTCAGGGAGGGAGGGAAATGACATCAAGAAAAGGACATGACTTACCTCCTGTGAGTCATCAAAGAGTGTTGGGACAGAATCTCTTCAGAGGCACACCCCATAAACTGTCAATTGGAATAGAGGGGCCCAGGGTTTTAGCATACAGGAAACACCACAGTGTAATAAAGGCAACCTGGTATGACCCTCAGCAGGGGCAGTGAATGTTCCCATCTCAAGCCCAGCTCCAGCTTTTTGGAATCTGGTGGTCAGCCCTGTGCATGGTGCAGAGCAGAAGGCAGCTGTAGTCTGTGAGTGGCCATGTTTACCCAGTGTCAAGGGCAGAGGTGACATTCCCAAGGCCACAGAAAGTCACCCAATGGTAGTTTGAGAATAAGAGCCACTGGAGAATAGAACAGATCAGGGTCCCCTTTCCTTCCTCTCCCTTCCACAGCCATGCCCAGAAGTGACTAGTTTAGAATCCCAGACCCTGGAGGTAGGAAGAGGAGCATAGCTTTTAGTGGTTGGTGCTCCATCCCTTGCTCCCTGTACCACCACCACAACCAATAGAGACAAATCTACCTGTAGCTAAGTATGGGACTGCAGAGAGAGAGTACTTTAGAAACAAAATACCTGGTGTAATATAGCTCTTGTCAAAGGAACCAAAGAAATCTTGCTTTGGATATAGGCAAGGGAGAAGCTGGGGTACCCCAATCTTGCTGCACACTCTGCAACTCAAACTCAGGTCAGACAAGATGAAGTTAGACAAAACCAAAAAGATTTGTACTAGGAGTTTAGGGAAAGAAACATATCTGTTTTCTCAGTAATGTTTTACTCTTGAATATTTTAAATATTGAACCAGATTTTCTAGAAACTAGAAAGTAATTATGGGACCAGAGACAACCTGTGACAAGGATGGCATAAATGGTTTCACTGTGATATCTGAAATATTTTCACACATGACAGGTTTAAACAGGTTAACATTTTCATTTCATTTCATTATACTGGCAATATAATTAGTTTCAGGATATAAGTACTGAAGGTGTTCATCCAAATGTAATCTCTATATTTTAGTTCTGAGATATAAATGTCAATGAGTTACACTTGCCTAAGGCATTTTAAAAAATCAGAAATATATACAGAGAGAACTTTGCTTTGTACTTTTTTTGGTATGTCACAGCTTAAGTAAGTAGTGAAACAGTGATGACAGTAAATGTTAGGTCTTATCCACACTAATGAATTTAAAATTTGTGAGATTCGTAGACACACAGATCAATGAAATAAAAGAGAGAGCTCAGAAATTTTAGATGTCCACATACATAGTCAATTGATTTTCAACGGAGGCAAAAAGGCAATTCAACAAATGGTGCTAGAATTGGACATCCATTTGCAAAAGAAGGAAGAAAGGAAGGGAGGGAGAAAGGGAGGAAAAGAAAAGAAACTAGATCCACATTTCCTCACACCCTATACAAAAATTGACCCAAAATGGGCCATATACCTAAGAATAAAACCTAAAACTTTAAAATATCTAAAAAAGGGCACAGGTGAATTTTTTGGGTTAATGGGAATATCCTATATATTGATTGTGGTGGTAGTTACATGACTGTATACATTTGTCAAAACTCATTGAACTGAACACTAAAAAGGTGAATTTTAATGTATGTGAAGTATATCTTAATGTAAAATTTTTCAAAAGTACAAGTGTTAAGAAAGGATCACTTTACATAAAATCTACGAGAACGCTACCACTAGTCATCAAATGTAACCTGTGCAAAAACCTAAATTTTGGGTGCTCAGCTCTTTAATAACTATATTGAAGTCAATATAAGTAGTATCTGGAACATAAAAATATATTCATAAATACATCTTGGATTAATTAGAATAAAGAAAATACTGAATTATATAAAATTTGGAAACCATGAATTACATAAAATTCAGAAACATTATTATCTCAAAATATTCCTAAGCCCTTGAAAACAACTTTTAAAAGACTTGGTTTATTTTTTAACCTTTGGGAACATGAATGTTTCTTAAAAATAAAATAGTAAGATATAAAACAATCAGGCAAGTTCTTTCCCTCTTTCATCATTAACAATAAAGCTTTTACTGCAAAAGCAATACGAAGTAGCCACACCGCAAAAAAGCTCTGTATTTTCAGAAAGCTTACTGTACACAGCAGTTTCCCAGCAATGTAGATAAATGATAAGACCCTTGGGCCTGTCTCTTCCCTGCACAAAACCTGCAGAAGAGGACAGCTGGCTTCATGGGAGCCTATGCATAAGGCATATTCTCTCTTTTTGCCTCATAGGCACACTGTGAGCAATGTCCCTCTAGCCCAGCACTACACAGAAATGCACACTTGGCCACCAAGGTCTCATTTGGAGCATGGCTATGGGCTGCTGAACTGGTCACTTGCACGTAATCCCTGCTGTGAAGGAGCTCCATGCTTAAGCCTCACCTGCAAACCTGAAATGCAGCTCAGGACACTACATTAGCTTCCTCAAAGGCCATCACCATTACACATGGGTAATTGGATTTAAACTCTATTTAGACAAAAATTTGGAAGAGAAGTGGACTTTTTCTCCTTTGGGAGATCTAAAGGACAACTTGCAGTCTGGAGAGGCAGGTGAATCCAAAGAGTCACAGCCAACATCTGCTGACCTGGAGCAAAAATGCTAGAGCCTTAAACTGAAGGGAACAGTTAAATAGTGAATGTGATGAATTCCTGGAGGCCAAGAGTGGAATAGTTTAAGAGATACTCCTGGGGACTGTAGCATTAGTGGGGCCCATATTTTCATGGGTTTTACCTCTAGGAACCCCATCAGGTTCTTGCAGTAAAAAGCCAGGAAAGAGCCCCTTTAAGACTCTGGCAGGGGAAAGGGAAAGTGACCACTGTAAAATACACCCAGAGCATTCCCCTACAAATGCTCACTCTCCAGGGGGAAGCACTTTACCAGAGACTTACCCCACCTATGGGAAGGACACTTCTCTAACTCCAACCCCAGTTAGCTTTCCTGACTCACCCAAATGGTGGGGGAGAAAATAAATACTTGTAAAGATCACTTCCAAGAAGACAAGCCCACTAAAAGACTGAGATTTCATCATTAGAGTAACAGTTCTATAATCACAAACATGATTTATAAACATGATCATTTAAGAGTTCTATAATCATAAAATCATAAGATTATAGAACTCAATCTTAATCATAAAATTAAGAATTCTATATTATCATAAGGTAGGACTCCCACACACATTACCACTACACACCAACAGGGCACCAGTATAATAGCAGTGAATTATAGCTGAAAGAGCTGTAAAATGCAGACTACATTTAAGGAAAAGTTCTTAAAGAAGTCCCAAAACAATAGGAGAAACAAAAGCAAGGACATTAGAGAAATGTGAAGCCTCTGGCACCTACAGCTACAGCAAATTTTAAACACAGGCCAACTCCTAGCCAGATTAACATATAAACCTCACATTAAAGGCCTGTTTACCTCAGTTATATGGAGGATGATTAGACAAGGAATTTTATTTATTTATTCTTTTTTTTTTTTTTTTTGAGACAAAGTCTCGCTTTGTTGCCCTAGCTAGAGTGAGTGCCGTGGCGTCAGCCTAGCTCACAGCAACCTCAAACTCCTGGGCTCAAGCAATCCTTCTGCCTCAGCTTCCCGAGTAGCTGGGACTACAGGCATGCGCCACCATGCCCGGCTAATTTTTTCTATATATATATTTTTTTAGTTGTCCAGATCATTTCTTTCTATTTTTTGGTAGAGACGGGGTCTCACTCTTGCTCAGGCTGGTCTAGAACTCCTGACCTGAGCGATCCACCCGCCTCGGCCTCCCAGAGTGCTAGGATTACAGGCGTGAGCCACCGCGCCTGGCCTAGACAAGGAATTTTAAATAATTATGATTTATATGTTAAGGGCTCTAATGGAAAAAAAATAGACAACATGCAAGAACACTTGGGTAATGTAAACAGACAGAAACTAAGAAAGAATCAAAAGAAAATGCTATAAATCAAAACCATTCAGTGGGTTTCAAGAGATGTCAACGAAAACTTCTCAAACTGAAATGTAAAGAGAAAAACAATGAAAAAAACAACAGAGCATCCAAGAACTGTGGGACAAAATCAAAGGGCATAATGTAGACATAATGGGAATATTAGAGGGAGAAGAAAGAGAGAACAGAGCAGAAAAAATATTTGAAGTAATAATGGCTAAGACTGTTTCAAAATTAATGACAGACACCAAACTAAAGATCCAGGAAGCTCAGAGAACACCAGCCGGATAAATATTTGAAAATCTACACCTAGACATATTATATTCAAACTGCAGGAAATCAAAGACAAAGAGAAAATCTCAAAAGAAGCTGGGAAGGGGGAACACCTCACTATAGCAGAGCAAGTACAAAGATTATAGTGCACTATTTATCAGAAACCATGCAAAGACAAAGAGATTGGAGTCAAATATTTAAATGATCAACTCCGTGGTAAGTGCTATGAAGGAGAGATGACATTATTTGTAGCCAAAGAGTTAACTAACTGGGAAAATAAGCTTAACATGTAAAAAACAGATAATCCTGGCCAGGCGAGGTGGCTCATGCCTGTAATCCTAGCACTCCGGGAGGCCGAGGCAGGTAGATCGTTTGAGCTCAGGAGTTCGAGACCAGCCTGAGCAAGAGCGAGACCCTGTCTCTACTAAAAATAGAAAGAAATTAATTGGACAGC
>NW_012151208.1:2780687-2789027 GCF_000956105.1 Propithecus coquereli | reverse complement strand
AAAAAAAAAACAAAAACAGATAATCCTAATAATCACAGCCATGTTTAAAAAGCGAAAACATCGCCCTCCAATCCCCCTATTCCTAGGGGTAGCTCCTTGTAACTGTTTGTTGTGACTCCTTCCAAATAACTAGAAACTTAGAAAAGCACATAAACAGATTGGTAAGATTTTAAGATACATAGACAAGCATGGTGGCTGGCATGGCCTGTAGTCCCAGCTACTTGGGAGGCTAAAGTGGGAGGATTGTTTGAGACCAGGAGTTCGAATCCAGTCTGGGCAACATAGCAAGACCTCGACTCCAAAAAAAATTTTTTTAATCTTTCTTTTTTTTTTTTTTTTTTGTACAAAGTGGAATGATATTGTATAGTTTTGCAGATTGCTTTGTTTTTCTCAACAATGTATCACTGATGTCTTTTCATGGCTATGAATACAACTGAACGCAGCTCTCCCTCCTTCTTTGCAGTGACTACACAGCATTTTCCTATTGATGAAAATTCAGATTATTTATAACACTAAAAATTGTTATCTGAATAGTTTTTATATATGTCCTTGTTCAAGTATTTTTGCAGGATACCTTCCTGGAGATGGATTTGATAGATCAAAGGGGATGTACATTTCACATTTGTAGACAAAAAAAAAAAGCTGTATCACTTCACTCTCATCAACATTGTGTCCTTGTAGTACTATATTCTCCAATTCTGGATATAATGTAATCATCCTGGAATGACGTTTCATGGCTATTTGCCAGTCCCTAATACTACTAGGTACTGGGGAATGAGCATCTTTTCAGGTGATCATTAGTCATTTGTACTGTATTTCATTGTATTATATTTATTTATTTTAAATTGTCCATTCTCTACTGGCTTATATGTTTGAAGGAGCACTTTTTTTTTTTTTTTTTTTTTAAAGAGACAGGATCTATGTTTCCCAGACTGGCCTTGAACTCCTGGGCTCAAGCCATCTTCCTGCCTCAGCCTCCAGACTAGCAGGGACTACAGGCAAGCCATCACACCTAGCTTTTGAAGGCACTTTTATAGTAGATATATTAATCCTTTGTATATACGCTGCACACATTTTCCCCAGTCATATGTCTTTTGACCTTGCTTTACATAACAGGAATTTTGAATTTCTATGGACTCAAATCTGAAATGTATTCCAGAACCAAGTCCATGCCCTTCATTCTATGTGTGTGGAAACCAACTCAGAGAGGTCAAGTCACATGCCCAATTTTATATTCCTAGCTAGTACCAGAGTTGGCATCAGAATCCAGCTCTTTCCACATAATGTTACTTCAGCTAGGTCACCTCCCTTGATCCTCACAACCGACTTCCCTCAGAAGTAGGTTTGTAGACTAAGTTAGGGAATACTTCTCTGTACTTCCATAGCCCCTGATGCATAAGTACCATAGCACTTTTAAAAGTAAATTGTAAATGTTGGTTCATTTATCTCTCTCTCCTTTCCTGCTTCTTGGCCCTACCAGGGGGGCTTCATTGAGGACAGAGCCTAGAGCCTGTCCTATCTTTTTGTTCATATCTATAGCAAAATGCTTGGCCTGTTGTGGGCAATCCACAAATGCTTATTGGACGAGGGAATGAGTGGATACTGCACATATTCTGATAGGTGTTTCCTCCAAGAACTAAAAGCCATTCCATCTCTAGACACAGATTCTGCAGTTGTTAGTTTAGCAAACAATAGTAGAATAAATTTATATGTGATATAATGTGTTAATTACAGAGGTGTCCTTCATTAGTATACAATATAATAAATATTGCAAAGTCCCCACCGCATCTAAGGTTTCCCAAGATATAACCCTCAAGGTGTCCCTATCTTGGCATAGAATTTTCCATGGGCAAAGTATTTGGATAAGAAATGTTTCTGGGTTGGGCACAGTGGCTCACACCTATAATCCTAGCATTCTGGGAGGCCGAGGTGGGAGGATTGCTTGAGCTCAGGAGTTTGAGACCAGTCTGAGCAAGAGCGAGACCCCATCTCTACTAAAAACAGAAAAATTAGCCCTGCGTCATGGAACATGTCTGTAGTCCCACCTACTCAGGAGGCTGAAGCAGGAGGATCACTTGAGCCCAGGAGTTTGAGGTTGCAGTGAGCCATGATGATGCCACTGCACTCTACCCAGGTGACAGAGTGAGACTATGTCTCACAAAATAAAAAAAGAAAGAAAAAGAAAAGAAAGGAAATGTTTCTTATTGATTCCAGGATTATCCAGTTGATTTTCTTCCAAAAGGAAAGGAAGAGGTACTTCCTTTATGCCAGAAGACTCATGTTTTCCCAACAGGGAGGATAATATTATTCAAAATTTTGGCTGTAGAAAGTCATGTGACAACAGGAGGTTAAGTGAAAGAGAGGTGTTGTGGGATGGTGAGAAGACTCAACCCTCAAAGGAATAAATCTTTCTCTCTGCAGGTCCAGGTCCATTGATATACTATCAGTACTTCTTAGCTATCTCCTTTAACATGTTGGTCACCAACCTCTGCAATAAAACATAGTATTTTACAAAATATGTCCTTTTCTAGTCCTCATGACGAAAAAAAAGTTAGTGATGTGCCCATGAGCACTGCCTAGGGGCCCAAGGATCAGCCCACCTGGAGCCTGCTGCTGTCATCACCAGTGACCCTGTCTATCCCAGGAATGGGGCTACCCGCTGCTGCCTACATGCACTGCCCAGAGGCCCAAGAACCAGCTCACCCAGGGCCTGCTACCTCCACTGCTGGCACCTGTGTGCACTGCCCACCTGGGACCCACCACCACCACCACTGATGAACCTGACCCCTCCAGTGACAAAGTTACCACCTGCCCACATGTGCCACCATGGGGTCCAAGGCCCAGCCTATCCAATGTCCATGACCCCAGCAAAATCACCCCACACTCTCTACAAACAACTACAGCCTAAGCCACTAAAGGACTTGCAGACACTGCTGACATTGATTACAGCTGAAGAAATCATATGGCGACTACACTACCATGTCTACCCAGAACCAAAGCCAAAGCATCATACCTAACTGACACTATAGATATCTACAAGAAAAAGTCTTTCCCTATGAAAGCTACTCCATAACATTGGAAAAAGAGACAGTGAATGCACACATATCAACATAGAGACAAAAGAAACATGAAAAAGCAAGGAAACATGACACCACCAAAGGAACACAATAATTCTCCAATAACAGACCCCAGAGAAAACAAAATGTATGATATACCTGAAAAGACATTTAAAATAATGATCTTAAGGAAATTCAGTGAAATACAAGAGAACATAGATAGATAATACAAAGAAATCAGGAAAACAATTCATGATCCGAATGAGAAATTCAACAAAGAGAAAGATATAATAAAAAATAACCAAATAGAAGGCCAGGCTACAGTGGCTCATGCCTATAATCCTAGCACTTTGGGAGGCTGAAGTCAGGAGTTTAAGATCAGTCTGAGCAAGAACGAGACCCCGTCTCTACAAAGAAAAAAAAAAAGAAGGAAAGAAAGAAAAAAATTAACCTAAAGTGATGGTGCATGCCTGTAGTCCCAGCTACATGTGAGGCTGAGGCAGGAGGATCCCTTGAGCACAGAAGGATGAGGTTGCAGTGAGCTATGATGACATCACTGCACTCTAGCTGGGGCAACAGAGCAAGACCCTGTCTCAAAAAAAAAAAAAATAATAATAATAATAACCACACAGAAACCTTAGAATTGAATAATTTAATGAAATTAAATGAAATAAATGAATGCAACAAAAATACAATCAAGAGCTTCAACAATAGACTAGATCAAGCAGAAAAAGAATATCTCAACTTGAAGACAGGTCTTTTGAAATAATCCAGGCAGACAAAATAGAAAAAGAAAAAAGAATGAGGAAAGCCTATGTGACATATGGGATACCATTAAGCAAAAAAAAAAAACATTTGGAGAGTTCCAGAAGGAGATGGGAAAAGGTATAGAAAATCTATTTAATGAAATAATAGCTGAAAATTTCCCAAGTTTCTTGGAAGAAATAGACATCCAGATACATAAAGCTCAAATATCTTCAAATAGATTCAACCTAAAAAGGTCCTTTCCAAGTCACATTATAATTTAACTGTCAATAATCAAAGACAAAAAGAGAATTCTACAAACAGCAAGAGAAAAGTGTCACGTCACATATAAGGGAATCCCTATAAGATTAACATCAGATTTCTAAGCAGAAACTTTACAAGCCAGGAGAAAATGGGGATGGTATATTCAAAGTGCTGAAAGAAAAAAAACAAAAACTAAAACAAAAAAAAAAAACTGTCAGCCAAGACTACTATATCCAGCAAAGCTATTCTTCAAACCTTTAAAGAACAGCCAATTCTTCTGTAATTGAAGAGGGGGTAATTCTTCCTAATTGATTCTACAAGGCCAGTGTTACCCTAATACCAAAACCAGACAAGGACATAACAATAAAAGAAAACTACAGGCCAATATCCCTGATGAACACAGATGCAAAAATCATCAACAAAATGTTAGTGAACTGAATCAAACAGCACCCCAAAAAGGTAATACATTATGATTAAGTGGAATTTATCCCAGAGATACAAGGATGATACAACATATGCATATCAATAAATATGATACATCAAACTAACAGAATGGAGGACAAAAACCATATGATCATCTCAATAGATGCAGAAAAAACATTTGATAAAATTCAACATTGCATTATGACCAAAAAAAAAAAAAAAAAACCTTTCAACAAATTAGGTACAGAAGGAACATACTGAACACAATAAAGGCCATATACAACAAACCCAATGCACAGTTAATATCAGACTGAACAGGGAAAAGCTGAAAGCTTTTCCTCTAAGAACTGGAACAAGACAAGAATGTCCACTTTCATCAATCATATTCAACACTGTACTGGAAGTCCTAGCCAGAGCAATAAGGCAAGAGAAAGAAATAAAGAGTAACAAATTGGGAATGAGGAAGTTAAATTGTCCCTCTTTGCAGACATGATCTTATATATAGAAAAATCTAAAGACTCTATCAAAAAACTCTTAAAACTGATAAACGAATTCAGTAAAGTTGCAAGACACAAAAATCAACAAACAAAAAAGCAGTATTTCTATATATCAGTAATGAACTAGCTGAAAAAGAAATCGAGAAAGTAATTCCATTTACAATAGCTACAAAAAAATACTTAGGAATAAATTTAACCAAGAAAGTGAAAGATCTCAACAATGAAAACTACAAAACACTGATGAAAGAAATTGAAGAGGACACACACACAAGAATATGGAAAGACATCCCATGGTCATGGATTGAAAAATTAATATCGTTAAAATGACCATACTACTCAAAGCAATATACAGATTCAATGCAATCTCTATCAAAATGCCAATGACATTCTTCACAGAAATAGAAAAAACAATCCTAAAAGTTGTATGGAACGACAAAAGATCCCAAATACCCAAAGTAATACTGAGCAAAAACAAAGCTGGAGGCCTCACACTACCTGACTTTAAAATATACTACAAAGCTACAATAACCAAAACAGCATAGTATTGGTATAAAAAGACATATAGGCCAATGGAACAGAATAGAGAACCCAGAAATAAATCCACATATTTACAGCCAACTGATTTTCAATACCCAGGACATACATTGGGGAAGGGATACTTTCTTTAATAAATAGTGCTGGGAAAACTGGATATCCATACATGGAAGGAAACTAGACCCCTATCTCTCACCATATTAAAATAAATCAACTCAAATGAATTAAAGACTTGAATGTAAGACCCAAAAGAATAAAAATACTAGAAGAAAACATAGGAGATACTCTTCAGGATATTGGTCTAGGCAAAAATTTTATGGGTTAAGACTTCAAAAGCACAGACAACAAAAACAGAAATAGACAAATGGGACTGTATCAAACTAAAAAGCTTCTGCATACCAAAGGAAACAATCAACAGAGTGAAGAGACAATCTGTAGAATGGGAGAAAATATTTGCAAACTATACATTGGAAAAGGAACTAATATCCAGAATATATTAATACAACGAACTCAACAGCAAAAAATCTAATAACCCTGCAGTCTGTGGCCTGTTAGGAACCAGGTTGCCTGAGCTTCACCTCCCCGGCCCCCACGCCCCTCCCCCTCGACTCCCCACCCTCATCCGTGAGAAAATTGTCTTCCCTGAAACTGGTCCCTGGTGCCACAAAGGTTAGGGACCGCTGTAATAACCCAAATAAAAAATGGGCAAAGACAGAAAAACAAATACCACATGTTCTCATTCATATATGGGAGCTTAAATGTTGCATTCATAGACGCAGAGTAGAATTGTGGTTTTTAGAGCCTGGGAAGGGGATAGGGAGAGGAGGATAGAAAGAGGCTGGTTAACAGATATACAATTACATCTAGATAGGAAGAATAACTTCTAGTACTCTATAGCACTGTAGGATGAAGAGGGTTAACAATAATTTATTATATATTTTCAAAAAGCTAGAAGAGAGAATTTTGAATGTTTCCAACACAAAGAAATGATGTTTGAGGTGATGGATATGCTAATTATGCTGATTTCACCATTATACATTGTACACATGTATTGAAATATCACTCTGTATCTCATAAATAGGTCCAATTACTATGTGTTAACTAAAAAATAAAAATTAAAAAATACACTTTGGGGACATAAAAAAAGGAGTGATGAAACGAAGAAATAAATAAAGCAAACATTTTATAGAAATGCTATGATAGGTGATTTCATCTATTATTTAAACCTATTTAATCTAACCTTTTACAGATGAGAAAACCGAGATTCATAAGGATTAAGTAAAATTTACCAAATTTTACAATTTGGTAGAGTAGGATTCAACTGAAGTCTTATATAATTCTAAAGTATAATTGCTTTTTACTGTATCACACTCCTCTTAAAGAAAAGTAACAAGGATAAAAATGAAAATGTATTAGTTTAGGCTAAAATTTTTAGCTTGAATACTTATTTAATAGTGTTATTTCTAGGTGTTATTTCAGGGAACTTTCCCTTAACAATTTATATAATTTTTGATTAATTTTCTTTTCTTTTTGGTTTTTTAAATGAGTAATATTATTTTTTGTTAATAGAATAATATTAAAGAAACACTAAAGTATTTATGTAGTATTGAACATAGTAAAAAATATTTTTTAAATATTATCTAATACTAGTGAGAGATGTAGGGAGAAAAGTCATAACTGCCAACATGTAAACCGATAGTCTTTTTGGAGGGCAATTTGGTAATCTCTACCAAAATGTATGATAAACTTACCATCTTATCCAATTTTACTTCTAGAAATCTATCTTGCAGAAATTTTTGTACCGGTACACAAAGATCTGCATGTATATTCACTGTAGCACTGTTAATAATAGAAAAATGAAGAAAGGAAGAAAAGAAGAAAAGAACAAGAGAATGAGAGAAAGAGAGAAGAAGAGAGAACAAACCTAAACTCATTAATAAGGGACTGGTTACATAACTTATAGTAAAATTATATTATAGAATAGAATATAATCATTAGAAAGAATGATGAAGATCTATGTGCACTGCCATGTAAATGCTTATTTGTACTGACAAGGAGCATAGGTATGGGATATACGATGTGGAAATTGATATAAAATATAGTTAAGAAAGGAAATCACAGAATATATATGTAATGATACCATTATATTAAAAAGTATGAATATATATTCTAGATACATAAACTATAGAATATGTATGTGTTTGTGTGTGTGTGTGTGTATACACACACAGATTTTTAGAACATATAGGATGTATACAGAAAGATCTGGAAAAACACACCAAAAAAACCCTTAATAGTGATTACGTCTGGAGACAGGTATGGGATTGGGTATGTGCAAAGGTGACTTTCCCTTTTACTCTAGTCGATCAACATTTTCTGTAAAAGAGCCAGTAATTAAATATTTTAGGCTTGTGGGCCACACAGTTTCTTTTGCAACTACTCAACTATGCGGCTGTAACACAAAAGCAGCCACAAATGGAGTGTGGCTGTATTCAACAAAACTTTATTAATGAACACCAAAATTTGAATTTCATAGGATGTTCACATGTCACAAAATATTATTATTATTTTTTTCAACCATTTAAAAGTGTAAAAACCAGCCTAGTGTGGTGGCTCATGCCTGTAATCCTAGCACTTTGGGAGGCCGAGGTGGAGGATCGCTTGAGGCCAGGAGTTTGAGACCAGCCTGAGCAACATAGTGAGACCTCATTTCCACAAAAATTTTTTTAAAATACAATGGCTTACGCCTGTAGTCCCAGCTACTCAGGAGCCTAAGGCAGGAGATTGCTTTAGCTCAGGAATTTGAGGTTGAGTTATGATGA
>NW_012151208.1:2777439-2779887 GCF_000956105.1 Propithecus coquereli | reverse complement strand
CAAGCTTCTACTTATCACTTCAGTAATTTTAATAATATCTAGTTAATATCTAATAATCAATGCCAAGGATCTACAAATAAAATATCTGTAATTTACTATAACTTGAGAAATTATATTGTTAATTTTTCTAAGAAAATGATTTTATCACTATAATACCTACAGGAAAGAAACACCTTTTATCCTTGCTCCATTAACTTGAACATAGCCACTTGAAACTTCCAAACTTTCTGCTGTCCTGATAAAGGAAATGTATACAAAACAAATATCCAGTTGAATAGTAAGTTGGTAAATGTTATCTAGATAGCCAGGAAATCATCAGGCAATGTAAGAATAGTCTCCTTGACCAGGTAGCATAAATCCTAATCTATTGACCTTACAGAGATTCAGGAAAGCAGCCACAAATAACTATCTTTGAGCTCTCCCTTCTACTCCTATTTAGAATATTTTTTAATTTGAATTCACTGCTAATGTTGATCACTTCAGCCCAGTGATCACATTTTACATTCTCTTATACTGTACCTATTTAACGAGATAAACACATAAAGTTCATGAAAGTACCCAGCATGTTAGTAAGAGATTAACAAATATTAGGAATTTTTAGAATTTTTGCCTTATCTCTATGAATGGGATGTGTTCTGAAAAGTTTATTAGTAAGTCAATTGTTTAGAACTTGACCTATATTTCTTCTGGACAAATAACATAGATTTTTTCTTTTAGACAAATATATATAGTCTATATATTCATATGCATATGTAAACATATACACATGTATACATATAATTTAAAATAACATATAAACGTAACATAAGTATTACTTATATGTACTTAATTAGTATATATATTTTTAAAATACTGTTCAAGGTCAGGATATGGATGTCAGGAATAAGTTTCCTCTCTCTGATATCAGAGGGGCCCCTTCCCCAATTTTCTAAGGCATCCAGAACACTGTTAAGCATACAGTAATCACTTGATAAATTTTTAGTTAAAACAATTGTATTTGTTCATTCCAGATCTTTTTGTTCTGTGGGATTTTTTCTTATGAAAAGGAGAAAACATAAGGATAATATGATAATAATACAATATCCCCTTATATTTAGAGAGCCATGTGGGAATAAACTAGACTTATAGTTTAGAATCCAAGGACTGAACTAGGATCATTACCTGCAAATTATGGTGACATATTTAGCCTCGGTATAAGGACTATTAATAACCAGACTGTTGAACAATGCTGTGGTTTTTATGAAATCTTCTTTGAAAAGTATGAAGTTCATTCCTGGGCTATCAGAAATCTACAACCCTGGACCACATTATTTTGCTTCCATCCCTTAGAGTCCTTAAATGAGCTGATTTGGTGTTGAGGTCTCAAATATTTTAGGAATGGCCACTATAATAAGCCAAACCTATGAAATAATAACTTCATCTGCTACAGAACTACTAAGAATTTTATATTCAGTGCTCCCTCTGTGAAGCACCCCCTGTGAGAAATTTCTTTAAAGCTGTTAGAAAGCATTTCTTTCAGAACTAAGTGTTAGGAAATGCTTCCCTCCCTGAGCAATCGGAGTGGGAGTGGGGCATGTTTTTCCTAAAAAAAGGAAAATGTAGCTGGCTTTTCAATTGACCGCTAAGAAGCTTAGAGCCAAGTTTGAGGTTCAACTATAGGAACTTGGGGGCCTTTATAGCCTGTTTAGTTGATGTTTTTTTTCACCCATATCTTAACTTCTTACTCCAAGATCCTAATTCTTACCAAATGTTTAAAATACACAACTATATTTATTTACAAATTGCTTTATATTTTTCATAAATCAAGGCAGAAGAATAAATGTATCATTTTTTATTTTTTGCCTCATGTAATTCCTCCTGAGTTTCTATGTCAAAATATGTACATGAGAGAGATACAACTTGCTTGAACACATGGAAACGGGACAATCTGTACATAGAAAACTAAGGACAATTTGTGATTAGACTTTCTTGGGCATGAAAAGTGTTTGGTTTTCATGAGTGTTTACCTATATTCATAATTACCTATGAAGTTATACAGAACATTCTCCATTTCTCCTTTTGACATGAGAATAGAAGCTCTGATTTGTTCATTTAAGATCCATGACCAAATAATCTCTTTATGCCACATAAATTTTTTTCATGAGCAGAGTACTTAAACAACAATTATACCTACTAAACCTAGGTTTTATGTGAAGATTATTTCAGTGGGCAGTGGAAACCCCAGGTTTCTGTTCAAGTCTCCAGTGTCAATTTCTAAACCACCATTTCTACTACCCTTTTAATCTCCATAAATTGTTGGTAAGAGCTACATCAAGGTAATCTGCTATCAATTATGATCACAATAGTAGCTCAATCATATACGCGCTATCACTGATTATCCTAAGGAAATATTGTACTTTGCAGAACCAACTCTAGAAGAAATCATCATACATACCAGACTATTTATAG
>NW_012151208.1:2753820-2776833 GCF_000956105.1 Propithecus coquereli | reverse complement strand
TTTTTTTTTTTTTTTTACTTATTTTGGATATACAGTATAGGCTTTTTATTTTGGAAGAGTTGGTCTACTCCAAATGTTATATTTTTCTTCTATTAGATAATCACATATTTTTAAAGACATACTGCATATCAATGATAAGTTACTTTCATTTAAGCTGGCACTGATTTTCTCAAGCAATTCTCATTTCTTTGGCTTGGTATTTTGGCTGAACTAAAAGGCTTGTGGTTTGTGGCATTTTGTGAAATTTCTGTGATTTCTAAAAGCAAAAAACCAGTTTGAGTTCACCTTTTCAGTATTACCCCTACATAATTCTCTGTACAATAAGATCAAATTGCCTTTTATATTTAATACTTCATTTTCAAAAACTTTATAATAAACACTAGATTTACTAAAGAGTCTGATCCCATGATTAGTTTATTTCACAAACTGGATATTTTGGGGCAATAATTAGTAATTTTCAAGTCTATCTGATAGATCTGTTGTGATTTAAGACTCATTTTATTAGGTTTTGCTTGTTTTTCAGGAAATCTTATTAGATAACTTTTATCATTCAGGTTCTCCTTGTGACACTCACAGTCTGAATAAAACAGATTAATCAAATTGTTTTATGTTAAGCTTTTTAATCCAAATTATTGAATAATTAAATTGCTTAAAATCTACCAAAACTGTTATTGATTTATGAGGTGAACATTGGCTTCCTTTTAAGCACAATTCTCAACCTACAATTCAGACAGATACATACAAATATCTGTCAAATATCTCCTCAACATTAGTAGCACATAAAACAAAAAAGAACAAAATTGGGCAAATTATTCCCTTATTATACTGTCACAGTTATTTCCTCTAAAATGTACATAGTAAAACTTCATCCAAATGTAACAACCTAATAATCAATTTACTAAAACATCAAAATTGGAGTTCTCCTTCAGGTAAGTAATGGCAACAAAATAACCCAATTACTTAGCTCAGATATAAAAGCTGATACCTTTCTTGATAATTACAAATTAATTTATAAATGTAAAGTGATACATCTTTAATGACACTTACAGGAGAGAAAGAGACTTGACACCAAATTCACTTGAACCTCTTAGATTTGGAAAACTTGACAGCATGTGAGAAGATAGTTATAAAAGTGTATAGTTTTAAAAGCTATATGCATTCATTCTACTTAAGTATGTATGGAGATATAGTAGAACATTTAGAATAACTAACTCCTCACACAAAATAATCAATAGAAATACGGTGTTTTTCAAAATTCAAAGGATTCTTTTTTCTTCTATAAGAGATATTTAATGACATTCAAAAAACGTAAAAAAATCAAAGATACTGTTCAGCAGAAATGCCATTATATTCTTAAATGTTTTAAACTTTCTATATAAGCAAGATATACAAGTAAACTTGTTATTCGGAAATAAAAATTGTATTCAATTTTCCTGTATCATGTATTATTTCAAAAAAATAATTTTTAAAACAGAAAATTTTAAATATCCTATTCAAGCTCATAGGTTGAGAGAATTGGAACACACTGGATAATTTTCTTATTTCAATCCCCCTGTTATAACCTAATGTTATTCTCTACCATGACTATAAAAACGAGTGCTACAGGTTGGCCACAGAAGGGGAGGTTAACTTGTTTTGTTTTGTTTTGTTTTGTTTTGGAGAAGAGGAATCCTTTCATTGGACCTCATTATTATGATTTAGACAACAACAATGTCTTTAATACTTACCATTCATTCTCACATTGTACTAATAATTGTGTTAATTTAAAATATATTCATTGGTCACAATAATCATTGGTCAGAAAACAGAAAATGACTTTCAATTTAAAATTCTGAATCTCAGGGTGACAAGATTTTTTTAAAAGTAGTTACATTGCAAGGAGTTTACGTTTTGTAAAGAAAATATGAAAGGATTACTGTGTCACATAGAATAACAAAGTCATATAAGTGTAAAATGACCATAAGAAACTTAAAATCATTGAAATGAACATTTAAAACAAAAAGATCTTAGGGGGACTAAAAAGAAATGAGAACCACATTTCAGAAACTGGTGAATTTAGCAAAAAAAAATTAAAATAATTAAAATTAATTTCATGTTTCATCTCCATGGCAGTTCTGTTTTCCTCTTTATAACCTCAAATTTTGCTACAAAATACTAATGTCCTTGACATGTTTCTTTATCCCTTCCCAACTGCAAAGATGCTATTTTTAAGCTGCTTTCACAATGAGAATTTTATTAATCAAATTATTTCACAACTATTTTAAACTAATCACAAATTCAGCAAATGTCTCATTTCTAAAAGGCATTTATGTTCTTGAGTATCAAGCAGAAAGTTACATTTTCAAACACAGTTTGTCTTGATGAGGAAATTCAGGACCCATTAGAAATCCATTTGTCTCCTAGAAAAACATAATTTCCTTCTAAGTATTGGCTGGAACCCCACTTCAAAGTGAATATGTCAGAAGTTTCTGAACTCCCAGGCCCCTTTTGCTGAGCTTCTGTCTGACAACAGCAATTCCCAACTCTGGGGAAGGCTCCTTCTTCAGAACTTTTTTGCCAAATATTTTGGGCTGTAAAGTTAACTAACACATCAGAGATTTTCAATAAATACCACATTTTTGTCAGAAAGCCAAGAGATCCTACTGAATTTTTTTGTCTAGAAAAATTTTCTGTATTTGTCACAGCCTATCTTACTAAGTTTTCAGTGTCAAGTGTGATATGTAAAACTACAAAAGCTATGAAAAAAGCAAGGTAAAAAATCACATAGATCATGCTATCCCTTGTTTATAAAATGGTGGTATGCTTCCAGATGTATAGACTATCCCAGAACAAACAGGTAATGCCAAATGCCTCTGAGGAGAACTGGAGGATAGGAGAATGAAAGCCATCTCTTTTCACTGTATTCCCTTTGATAGTATGTGCTTCCCCCACCCCCAGTGCTAGTATTGTTTTTAAAAAAAACAAAAACAAAACAAGAAAACATTCCTCAGAAATAAATTTCCTGTGAAATCCAATTTAGTCAATAGTTTTCAAGAATCTACTAAGTATAAATTTCCATACATAATTTAGGCAGACAATAATCAGATGAAATGGAATAAAAATCTTTAATGAAATATCAACTGGATTGTTTTAATTTGTGTCTGTATATAAGTGTACATATACATCCTTCAAACTACTTCTATTTTCAGAATCATCGCCACATATCCAAATAGTGTTTTCAGCATAAAGATAGATAACTTCCAGAGTGAGACACAAATAACTGATAGGGAAAAATGTTGAAGACTGTAGATTTTTTTTTTCCTCAGAACTGTTCACCTCCAGCGAAGGAATAGTATTTAGCTTATCAAGTTCCTAAGCAGTCAGAAAGTGACCCTCTGCAGAGAATCTTCAGATATGATAAAGTGCTTTTCTTTATATTTAAAGATGGAGCATTCCAGATGTAAATGCGCTTGTAACAGGATCCAAAATGGTTGAAAAACAAAATGAGCAACAATTTAGAATATAACCACTTGATGTAAATTCTGTATCAAAATTATAAAGAAAACTACATGAGATAAAATGTATAGCCTGAAAATAGAGAAAATAATCATCTGGAAAAAATTATAATTGTAAACACTTTTTCAATTTGGACAACTAATCAACATGAAGATTATGATAATGGGTTGCATTTTTTAAATATGTTTGAACTTGAAAAATAAAACATAATGGTTCACAAGTGACTTTTATATTCACAGATGTTATAACAACTGTTTTTTACTTACCCTGTTGTTTCTAGGAAAAGTTTGAAATGATCTTCTACTATTTTTTATTTAAGCTAATAAATACAAGCAAACAACACAATTTGAACTAAACCAAAAACTTAAAAGCCAAACTGTAGTTTTCAGAAGGATCCCAGCAACTGCTTAAATACATACATAAATGCTCCTTTGTGTACCATTAATTAACAAAAAGTAAGTAGGCAATTCCAGTGCAGGTAAGGATGAAGACCTAGCCCAAGTGTTTCAAGTTCAGGAAAGACCTGTAAAAGTAGCATCATGTTAAAATTGTAGCAATACTAATCTTGCTAAGTCAATAACTGATGTCTATAAATAATTCATATAACCTTGCATTTTATTCTTTCAGTATATTACTCTAAACACTGGGCTAGTGTTGTCACTTTCTTCCCATAGGTGACTATATGGCTTTTTCCTCCCCTAGAAAGGGCAGATTCTTTGCAAAACTACACTGAAATGAACAAGACAATGATTAAGACAATAAGATCAAAACCATGAAGGACATTCCCACCAAAGGGCTGAAACCAAACAGAAAAAGGAATCAGTAACACTGTTCTTGCCTTCAAAACATGTGCTGTCATGTTAAACTGTTTTCATACATCCTTTTCTTCCTTTTTATTTTAAAAGAACCACAATAGTATCTTGCTTAAGAAAACAGTCTCCATATTTTTCTTTCTCTGGTTCCAGTCTCTAGGAAAACTTAAAAATTGTATCTTTGTTTCCCTATGGGTTTTTTTTTTTTTTTTTTTTTTGCTGCAAGATCGTTTTCAAAATTTAGTAAACATGCTTTGCACACTTCTTTTGTCTTATTCTTTGTCTTGTTCAGCATTTGGTAGAGAGTTCATAATCTCTACATTCTTCTTTACCAGGCAGCAGGTAAATTTGCAAGTCAAAGGATGACAAAGTTTTTTAAATCAGTTTATCTATGGTTTTGTAATTTTCAAGAGCAATTACCATTTTCACCTGATTTCTGCATCCATTTTCATATTCCTTGAACAGGTTATATTTTCCAACAACATCAAAAAGAACCATTAGAAACAAGTAGAAATATTTGGAATTTCAGGGATTTTTTTTTTTCTTTCTCTTCTTTTTGACCATGGAAGTGACAGAGGAATAAATCCTAAGTCAGATATTTCTATATTTACAGGGGCAGGGCGAAGAGAACGAGAACAAAGGGAAAGAAAGCAGTAAAAAACTTTACAGGTGCAAATTGAACATGAAACATTTTAGCAAATAAAAAACGTACCCTCTTTCCCTGTTCAATCTCCATCCCCACAGAGTAAAATCAGAATACTTACAAGTTAGCATCTGTGTATTTGTCAGTGTCTGCATGTGTGTTTTCTCTCTTCTTTGGATTTGGATACTTTGAGTTAATTTGGAAGTGCCCGTTTGGTTGCCCACAAAGTGATGCTTAAGGGTCTAAAGATGCATAAATTAGGGAGCCCTACAATGGCAGAGGACGGTCATTGTACCTCTTCTCTTTATGTGCTCTTATGGTGGGACCCAAGAGCCCTTTTTTTTTTAACACTTTAGATGATGGAGCCAGTGAGGGGCTGGTAACTGGAGAGGACAAGGCGTGCCTTGCAAACTACCCCCTGCAAAACTTAGCAGCACAATCCCCTCCCCCATTACACCGCACTCTGCTAGGAAGTCACTAGGAAAACTGGGGTGTGGATGGAGACAAGCACAGAGTCCTTCACGTCTAGCCTCGACGCCAGCCTCTGAGTTTTCATCACTGGCGTTCAAGGGCTGGGGTAACTGCTGCGGATAAAGGCGCTAAGGATGGAGAAAGCAAAGGGGGGTGATCCTTTCATGAAACATCCAACTGCCCCTTCTATCTTTTTGCCTCCATTATAGGGAGAGGGGGCGAGAGAAAAAGATGTCAATGATCATTGTTTGCTCGTTTGGGATGTTGCTCCGCCCCCCGAGTCTGTCGTAAACCTGGCGCTGGACTAAAATAAACCCCAGATCCCGCAGCTCTAGGGGCTCGCCGAGCCGCTGAATACTCGTCACAGGCGCTACCAGCGCGGCCGACGTGGCGGCGACCAGTGGCCGCCGCGTCCTGCCCGCGCCCGCCCCGGGCCCCCCTACCTGGCCGTCCGCCGAGCCATGTCGTTGAGCCCAAAGCACACGACGCCCTTCTCCGTGTCCGACATCCTGAGCCCCATCGAGGAGACCTACAAGAAGTTCGGCGGCGCCATGGACGGCGCGCCGCCCGGCCTGGGGGCGTCCCTGGGGGCCGCGGCCGCAGCCGCCTACCGCGCGCCGCCGCCGGGCCCCTCCTCGCAGGCGGCGGCCGTGGCGGGCATGCAGCCGCCGCACACCATGGCGGGCCACAACGCGGCGGCGGCGGCAGCGGCGGCAGCGGCGGCCGCCGCCGCGGCCGCCACCTACCACATGCCGCCGGGCGTCTCGCAGTTCCCGCACAGCGCCATGGGCGGCTACTGCAACGGCGGCCTGGGCAACATGGGCGAGCTGCCCGCCTACACGGACGGCATGCGGGGCGGCGCGGCCGCCGCGGCCACCGGCTGGTACGGCACCAACCCGGACCCGCGCTACTCGTCAAGTGAGCGGGGCCAGGAGCGCGGGACTGAGGGCAGGCGGGCGGCGCGGGCACTTCCTGCCACAGCCCGGGGGTGCTGGCGGGTTGGAAGTCTCTGAGCCGGCGCGCACTGGGGTCCTGGGACCCGACTGGGACCGCGCGCGGTGTCCTCGGACTCGGTGAGGGCGCGCGGGGGGTGCTGGGTGCCTGGGCGCGCGGAGGGTGCTGGGGCCAAGGGTCGCGGTGCACAGGGGGTCCTGGGATCCAGCCGGGACCTGGCGGCGTCGCGGCCGCTGTGGTGCGAAGAGAGTGGCGGCGGGAGCAGCTCCCGGCCGGCCTGGAGCTCACCAGCCTTCCCGCTTGGGTCCCCTCCCCAGTCTCCAGGTTCATGGGGCCGTCGACAGGCGTGAACGTGGCCGGCATGGGGTCGCTGACTGGCATCGCAGATGCCGCCAAGTCGCTGGCGCCGCTGCACGCGGCGGCGGCGGCGCCGCGAAGGAAGCGCCGCGTGCTCTTCTCGCAAGCGCAGGTCTACGAGCTGGAGCGGCGCTTCAAGCAGCAAAAGTACCTGTCGGCGCCGGAGCGCGAGCACCTGGCCAGCATGATCCACCTGACGCCCACGCAGGTCAAGATCTGGTTCCAGAACCACCGCTACAAGATGAAACGGCAGGCGAAGGACAAGGCGGCGCAGCAGCTGCAGCAGGAGGGCGGCCTGGGCCCGCCGCCGCAGCCGGCGTCGCCGCGCCGCGTGGCCGTGCCGGTGCTGGTCAAGGACGGCAAGCCGTGCCAGAACGGCGCCAGCACGCCGACACCTGGCCAGGCCGGCCCGCAGCCGCCGGCCCCGACGCCCGCGCCCGAGCTCGAGGAGCTGTCGCCCAGCCCGCCCGCACTGCACGGCCCGGGAGGCGGCCTGGCGGCCCTGGACGCGTCCGCCGGGGACTACGGCGGCGGTGTGCTGGGCGCTAACCTGCTCTATGGCAGAACGTGGTGACAGCGCGGGCGCCCCGGGGCGGGGTCCTACCTGGCCAAAGGGTCTGCAAGAAACTGCTAAAACGGATGAGGGATATGTGCGGAAGCTGACTCTTATGTACACAGAGATCAAAAACGAACGGGTCTTGGAGAGGGGCAAACTCTGAACGTCTTTGCTGGGGGTGGGGGACAGCGACAGCCCTGGGACTGAATAATGTAACATCACACCAGGAGGCTTTGAGGTGGTGATTTTCTCCTTCCACAAGTTCCTAAATTATGCGAAAAGCTGGCGGAGTTCACATCCACCAAGTTCTTAACCACAGCTCTCAAGAGTTTTAAGAGTTGGAAAGTTTGTTGGTGTTTGTAGCTGTAAAAATCAACCCAGCTTCGTTCATTTAACAATGAATCCTTTTTGAAATGGAATTTATCTCGGGAGATTAATTTTCGAAGGGCCCCCCCAAGTGCAATTTTAATAATGTTTGATAGAAAGTAAATTGTAGCTCAAGGTGGATCATATCCATAGTAACATTATTGCAGAGGAATTATTGCCATTTAGGTAATAGAGCAATGGAATAATAATCAAAATACTGATGATATGGATCTATATAACTTTTTAAATTTAATGCTGATTTCAAAATGTTTTGATCACTGTTTGGCAAATGAGTGTTTGTAAGAGGATTTTCTTCCCTAAGATGCAGTTCCCCATAAGAAGAAAAGGGTCGTATACATCTTTGTATATGATATCTGGTCTCCCAAAATCAACTGACAAAATAAATACACCCCATCCTTCTGTAGACATGGTATTTAATCTTTTGAGGTATTTTCTTGTCTGAATTTGAATACCTTGATAAAGTACTAGAACAAGCAAGTAAAAGGCTAAAATTGACATCAATCTATATTTCAAAGCATATCAAAAAGAGAATAAGGTGATTTGTTGAATTGTAATCAAGATATAAAGGATAACTAAAATATAATTTTTTCATCATATTTAGAACTTAATAGGAATTGCACTGATTTTGTTGGTGTTTTATTGTATAAATAATGTATTTACTCTTTAATATGCCACTTTATATTTCCTATGTTTCAAATGGATATTTAAATATAACTTAAAAGAACCTTAAGTACTTTTTTCTAAAAGTCAAGTGGTCTTTTCTTTTTCATTAAGTGTATAGGGTTTTGTGGTGTTTTTTTTTTTTTTTACCCTAGTTGGCATGATGTAATAACACAGCTCAATTTACTCATAATTTAAATAACTGGCATTGGAGTAAAAATATTAAAAGCTAAAGAAAACGTGAGCTTATAAAATTAATGAAAATTAAAGAAAGAACATGGATTAAGTATGATTTATAAATGATCGAAACAGTACTACATTTGAGGTTTTAGGATTACAGGTTAGGGCTGAAACATTGTTTTTGACTTAATTATTACAGCATTTTTCTAAATGTGCAAAGTGTATCCATAGGAAAGTGTTTTAGAAGTTAAACTTGCGCTTTCTCTAAACCGTATTTTATATAGTAATTTTTAAGAAATAAGTCCAGTTCCTTTCGCGGGGTGGGGCTGGGGGGAGGGGGACCACTACAGAAGCAAGGGAATCACCCTTTATCAAGAGACTGTGAATACATTTTTGGAAAATGAGATCTAATTTTCAAAACTTTTATATAAGAAGAAATAATTTGAGCAAACAAATTCGTATGAAAATGGTACAATACACCTACAAAAAATTCTCCCAACTTGGGTTTTTGTATATTAATGGAAATGACTTTAGAAATGTTAACCAAGCTAGCAAAACTATTACTGATGTACCAAATTTCAAAATGCTTGTTTGTGTCAATTTGATTTCCTCATAATAGTACCAGAATTCTGAAATTTTACTTTTATAAAACATGTTAACATGTTCTAAAAGTCCACATAGTTTGCAATAATTTTTTTTTACAGCCCTATACCTACAAGAACAATACCTTATGGCTTAAAGGCTCCGGGTAATATATTTAAAGAAAATGAATCTTCATGGGTAGTTTTTTGCTCAATAATTTATTTCTGGTACAAAGAATCCCTTTGACTGAAGAAGTGAACTCTCTTTCAAAAATGTCACCATTAAAAAAATGTCATTTTATACAATATTTTCTGAAATATTTGGTGTAGGCATATCTATTTCCTTTCAGCATTCCTTTAAGTAGTAAAAGACTCAAGTGAGAAGTAATTGCTGCAGAGGACTTAGCATTATACATGCAGAGACTTACTGAATTTATGTATACATATCCTAAAATTATGAAAAGGTTTAATTCTGAAACATTAAAATAGAAAATGTTTTAATATATAATTCCACCTTCTGATGAACGCAACACAGGAGCTTTTTTCTTCTTTTGCAATTAGTGCTTTGCAGATCTTTTATAAAAACACAAACAGCCAGACTAGGTGAAACTCATTAACTGAAGAGGAGGATAAGTGTCTCCACAACCAAGAGGGAGGATTGGCGCAGGGTCTGAGTGGAACAAAGCCCCCTCAAAGTTTAGCAGAGACCACAGCAAACCTCAGCTTCTGAAATGCTAACTTTGCAGATATGACATTTTCCTAGATGTTTTGGGTTTTTACAACAATCTAACTTATCTTTTTCAATTGAGGCATGGAAACCAAAACCCAGAATCAAAGTTGCAAAGAGGAACAGCAGGGATTGCAGGTACTTTTCTGTAATCTGTGTTGGGATGTAAATTAAAGTGTGCATGTGAGAGTGTGTGCAGATTTGAAGGACACAAGAAGGGTGTTTTGTGTATGGAAGGGTGGGGGTGTAACCTAGTTGTCTTCTATTTAAGGCTTTGCTTAGAACTAAAACCTAATGGTCAGAGCAAGTAGTCAATCAGACTTCTACCAACACAGATGCTGTGTTCAAATTCTATTCTGCTAGCATCTGTTTACTTTCAATTTAAAGCAAATCAGAGACTCAATCCTGTTCACTAAATGCAAGCACCTTCCATAGACTTGCTTGTTAACTGAATTGAATACTGATGATTTAGAAAGACTTTTAGAATAAAGTTGTGAACCATGGTTATATAAAGACCTATCAACTGGATTTTTAAATATGAATTTGTGCCTAAGAGAAAATAATGCATCATATGGTGACAACATAAATTTCAGATGAAGTTCAAAGCATAGATGATATTCCCAGCTGTTGAACATGACATTAACACTCTGTATGTCAACTGAGTCCAGATTTTTGAAAAGCTGTTACTTACCATCCTCACACCCAGAGAGACAGAGACATAGGATGCATTTTATAAAACATAAGTAGCCTGTTACTGCTAGTGAGAATTGGTGAGCATCTGAGGAAGTTTCAAAGAAGATGCCCAGACTAGGAACTGCATCCACATCTCATGAAGAATTTGCTCTCTCCAGTTAAGTATTGAGATAACTTTGTGATTTCAAGATCACTTTTGTTTCTATTATTTTTAAGTTTAGAGGTAATGAAAGTTTCTGGGAGAGGTTTTTTGGTTTTGCTTTAGAATGTTTACCTGCAAGTAAATGAAATGCCTTTTATGTTTTTTAATTTCCATGTAACCTCTTATTTCAGTAATTGTTTAGGTGACTTCTAATAAAAGTTTAACCACTAACATTGCCCAAATTTAAGCTGTGCAAACTATTTTGCAGTAGTGAATAGCTCTATTCCCACTTAAAGCATGTTCTCTCTTGGCCCTCCTTCCATAAATACCGCATTGGGGAACAAGCCACTTTACCCTGAGTGGAGGAAAAAGTCCATAGAGAATGGGCGATTTGTTATTTCATTCATTTGTTGACCTTTTTCCTGGTTAGAAATAGCAGAGCGGTTTATCACCAGGAATAGAGTGACGGGATCTCAGCTCCAAGACGCTTTTGCTGTAGGCAAGAGGTGTCAAACCAGCGGGACCTAGCTAGATAGCCACTCCGCAGCCTGGGAATGGGGACTTTAAGCTGACTCTTCAGAGAATGACTATGTGTTAGATTTCTAAGCATAACTAACAATTAGGTTACATTCAGAAGTCTGCTTCGAACTTAAAACAGTAGCCACGGAAGGAAGAACGTTTCCAATATTTTCTTACAGGTGCAGTGCTTCCATTTATACAGGGAGTTGAGAGGAAACTGGGCAAGTTAAGAAACTGCGGCGCCGCATCCAGGGAACGGAAAAAATGATGCCACCCCGAGGGTCGGAGGTTGGCGCTTTCCCGCGCCCAGCCTGCTCACGCCGCCAGCTCGCGGGGCTCCCGGGTTGGCGATCGGCGGGATCCGCAGCGCGAGGGAGACCTGGGCGCCGGGCACGTGCCCCACATACACCGAGGGCCGAGCGCTTCCCCGCCTCGCTGGGAAGAAAATTCGGCGAAGGACTTAGGACCTTGAGAAGCAACCCGTCTGTCCCCACCGCACCATCCCGCTGCTCCCATCCCCCGCCTCGCTTGCGAAGTCGCTGAGCCCCAACCCCCGGGGCCCTTCAGTTCAGTCCAAGCGCGCATCGCCTCCAGGCCCTGCTAAAAAGCGGAGCACGAGACCCCCAGTCCCACCCTGGCCTGTTCCTGACGTCCCATGTCATCGTATGAAAGTTAACCAATCGGTTATTACACTCAATTTGGCTTTGTAACGTTAAATGGCAATCTAATACCAGTTTGTAGTCGGCTTTGCACATTAATATATATTACCCCATTTGATCTTTAAAGGGAAGACAACTGCTCATTACGGGCCCTTAGTGCCACAATAGTCAGGCTGTTTCCAGGTTCTAAGTTTTTTTTAAAATCTTTAATATGAAACCCTGAAAAAAATGTGCTAAGTATAATTGAGTACAATTAACTACTTAAAATTGGCCCATTGACTTTATTCTTACATCAAAATTTGAAGATATTTACAGCCTTGAATATCCACTTAAAGTTCTAAAAGGGATTTTACTTGTTGAAATTAACAGGGCATTTTTCTGGAAGATTCAAACTAGCAACAAGTTAGAAAGAGATGAAGACTGAGGAAGGAGAGGAAGGAAGGGTGAAGGTACAGAGCAGGGCCTGAAGTGAGGGCTCAGATAGCTGGTAGGTGCCTGCCCTCAGGGCACACCCACCTGTTCTGCAGATTGCAGAGGAAATCTACTCATCATTTTCTTCCACCAGGCCTTTTGCTTACATGTCTTCAAACCAATGCTTTAAACATTCAGTCAAAAACGGAATTATTTTAAAGATAGTCTCACGATAGCGTAAAATAAAAAAAGTCTGAGAAAATATAAAGGGTAGAAGTGTGGGTTTTGGGTAACTATGAAGCTATACACAGACATTTATGGGCTCCTTTGGAATATACAGTGCTTTATATAAAGATGATTATACATTTTTAATATTTCAGAAGATAAACTTACAGAGAAATTTAATAGCAGAAGGCATTATCATTTGAATGTCAAGTGATATGTAATGGTGTGGTAGTGATTCCTAATGAAGAGACCCTTTGTCTCAACAATAAAAGATCCTGCTCTATTCACCCATCATTAGCAATGAACTCAGTAGCTTCAAAATACCTTCCTATTTGAGATTAAGGTGAGATTTTTTCCCACATAGACCAAGATTAACAAGTGTGCTTTATTTGAATATTAAAGCAAAAATGTCCTAAGTCACAAGGTCAAAGAGAAACTTTATATCTTACAATTTTAGGCTAAGATGGAAAAATGGAAACAAAGCAAGTCTGTAAGTGTGTCTAAATTTGTTTTAGCAATCAAAAATGGCGTATGTAAGTGCTGTATGTGAACTCCAAACATATATTTAAGGAATTACAGTGTGCTTAGTAGCAAGGAAAAAATGAGTACAAATTGAAATCTACTACGAAAAAAATAAAATAAAATGCTAAGAGAGCACAGACTATTTAGCTAGGAATCAAATTTTTCAACTTTTCCTAAAGATTTAAAACAAAGTCCTTAAAACTAAAACACAAATCTACATACAAACTTTGTAGAAATGTATATATTCTCATAAGGATTTTATAGTTAGCCAAATGGTTAACAAGAACATGTAAGTTTCTGTTGGATTGTCTTGCTGATCATATCCTCTTAAAATCTACTTCTTCACTGACTTGCTTTTGACATCTAACTGTAGAAATAAATAGTTTTCAGCAAAAGCTGATTTAAAAAAACATGTTTGGTCAAGATTTTCAAAGCTGAAATACTATAAAAGAAAAAGAACACAAGAGACCAGAGTTTTTAAAGTTTCACTTTATTTTTTTACTAAAGTCCAGAAATTTCTATAGGACAAGTACATTAATGAAATGTTTCCAAAGAAATACTGAACAATATATACTCTAATTTGCTGAGGGTTCCAGCTCAAGAGTGCATACCTAATTCTTGCGCATTAAAAATCAGCATGGATCTTAGATGATCTAGAATACACTGTGTTTTGAAATCCACAGCTGGTTTGATTTTTAACCATAATGAAAAACCAGTACTTCTATTCCATCAAATGTGTTTTACAAGCAGTAATAAATTCAGATCCACTGTATTATGCAACACACATCTTTGGAAAGCAACATAAACAGTGAGATCAGGTCAGTAGAAATATACACAATTAAAAGAAATACACAAAGTACTGTAAGTTTTATTAAAAACTACTACTTGAGAAAGAAATCTCCTTTCCACAAATAGCATAAAACTGTAGAAGGATGAAAGGATTTGGGAAAGCTTTACAAAAGCTTAATTCCAACTGTATCTTCCTGAGGGTGGTGGCAAAGGGTATTTCCTTCCTTCTCTGGGATATCCCTGAAAACAAACAAAAGAAAGAGTTTATTTTCTGGATTAATACCCTTGCAAGTAAGTTAATTTTACATCTCCATGGAAAAACACATCATAAAGGAGCTGAGCATGTCTTTAAAGTATGGCACATGGTTCCCATGGCCAAAACACAGGGGAAAAAAAAGAAAAAAGAAGAAAAGCATGGCACATGGAAAGTCCACAAAACAGCTGCTTTGATCCAGAACTTTAACACAAGCTTGCTGCAAAGTTGGAGACTAGCACAGATGTTATCACTGAAAACTAACCAAAGAAACCTTAATAACCATACTTTAAAAATTCCCTAAAATGTACATAAATGAACTATAGTTAAGTGCTTCATGTAAACAGCATGTATAGAGAAAGTGGTTCTAAGTTTTCCCACCACTGCTACCAGTAATTCAAGTCACACCATGGTAAGGTACCGCATCATCTTTAGACATAACTACACTAGGAAAATCACTTTGCTTAACCAAGGCAAGAGCTTACTAATAGTAAGTCAGTTAAGGCCAAATAACCAATTAATTTAAAATATTTTTTGTTTGGCAATAAATAATAGAGTATTAAGTAACATACTAAAGCTATTACATAAGCAATTAGTGGTGACCTTTATAACATACCCTAGGTATACTTGCAAGTAACATATCTGTATAACAAAAGATAAATGTGGCATCTCTTTATCATAATTCTCTTTCTAGGCCTCCATGGTTCTAAAATGGATCCCCTTCCCATTTCGCTGCTCAGAGCATTTCAGTATTTTAATTTATAATATGAATATGAGCCACAATGTAGGCTAGTCATACAAACTAAAAATACAATGAAATTGTGATTCTGTTTTTAACAATGAACTTCTACAATTTAATAGTGCTTCAACAATTGTGATCTAATAAAAAGTAACTCAATGAAAAAGAGACTGAGAAAAAAGGAATGTATTTCCAAAAAGTCCTGAAAAAAATCAAATTTATCAATTGGTTTATATCTTCTAAGCCATAAGAGCAGAGAGCTCCTTTAAAGGGAAGATCCCCTCTGAAGGAGGCAGAAAGCTGATGAACTGGGGCAACAGTCTAGGCAGCCTGCCCCCAGCTCTGCTGCCAAACTGTATGGGGTTTCAGGGTTTCCATCCCTGACATGGAAAATGAGGTGACTAGACTAAACACTGTCCAAGGTTTCTTCAGGTTATAAATACGACTTCATTTCAAAAATGTTCATTATTTAATTATTTTATTTATTTAACTAGTGCCATTTAGACTCTAAAAATATACACAGCCTCAATTTATTGATATAATTTTTGGAAGTCTTGGGTTGAAAGAATTCAAAGTAAAATACTATGAAGTGATTTAAATGAACTGTAACAAAATCCTCTCAAAAGGCATTAACTATTTGAAATTAAGATGATTATTTTCCTGTAAGGTAGACAGAGACTTGTAAGAGTACATCGAAAAAGTATAAAGGAACATTTCCTTTAGCTTTTAGAAGAGAGAGCTCACAAATTAATATGCAAAGCACTGCAAAAGGCCTGTAGGCAATACCAGGTAGGCAATTTTAAAACCACTTCACATCACTGCAGGTGCCAAACTCCACAAACACCACACACTCTGAATCACAGCATTCCAATCTGTTCTCTAGCAAGGATTCGATTAAAGAGCATGTAAATACTGGCCAGGGTGTCAAACTGCTGGAAGAAATTATGCCAAATAGACCTTAGTCTTAAATGCTGCTAAAACTAATGCTATGGAGAGAAGGAAATGAAGCTTACATCTACTAAATGTCTAGGAATTATGATACGCATTCAATGATATAGCTGTTTACATTTAATAGAAAAATATTAATATATGGAAAATTACCAAGAAGAGATTCTTTTCATGAGAAGGAATATTAGATGAATCAAGACAGGAAACTTCTAAGATGAATAAAGACAACAGCTGAAAAGGTAGATTCTTTCTTTCAGCTTCCAGAAAATTATCATCTACTATGTGGGATCTAGTTTCTATTAAAAACCAATATGGTTAGGCCGGGCGCGGTGGCTCACGCCTGTAATCCTAGCACTCTGGGAGGCCAAGGCGGGCGGATTGTTTGAGCTCAGGAGTTCGAGACCAGCCTGAGCAAGAGCGAGATCCCGTCTCTACTAAAAAAAAAAAAAAAAAAAAAAAAAATAGAAAAATTATCTGGACAACTAAAAATATATAGAGAGAGAAAAAATTAGCCGGGCATGGTGACGCATGCCTATAGTCCCAGCTACTCGGGAGGCTGAGGCAGTAAGATCGCTTGAGCCCAGGAGTGTGAGGTTGCTGTGAGCCAGGCTAATGCCAGGGCACTCACTCTAGCCAGGGCAACAGAGTGAGACTCTGTCTTAAAAAAAAAAAAACAACAAAACCCCAATATTGTTAAAAGGAAAAAAAATATGTTTTGGTGACTGAACATATTTGGAGTAATTATCACTGACTGCTATGACTAAAAGGGTTTCTGGGCTGGAAATTTCTCATCATGCTCAAGGTACAAAATCTATTCAGTGAGGTAGGTATTAACCCTACACACATTTTTAATGACAGATCCAAGTTCAGATGGGCTGCTCTATCAATATCTTCTCCAGAATGTTGGTAAGAAAATATGGACTCCTGGGAGGCTTGTTTAAATAAAAAGTGAGCAATATGCTTCTCATCCGATAGCCCATCCTATTATTACCTGTCTCCCTCCACGATCATCTCGTCTGGGTGGATACCCACCAGGTCCTGCTATCATCTGATACTGGTTTGGCTGGAAGGCTGCATTTTGGGTTTGGAGCATCCGGTTCCATGGCAGCAGAGGTTCAGCTCCAACGCCTCTGTGGAAAAGCACCATGTTTGCATTAGAAGTCAAGCCTATTAATACAGCACAAAGCCTAAAACTAGCAGGTATCATTTCCAAATTTTAGGACAATCCAATTTGCCTATCCTGTGGGATATATAATAGTATCAGAATGGCCTTTATGTCTCTTCTATCCAGTATAGTCTAATATAGTCTAATATGTTTCGAGAAGTACCAACATTTATTATGAAAGGTAAATTCAATGGAGTCAGATGTTTTGGCTTTTAAAACTTATTTTTGTTTAGTTTCAAACAAAAAATTGTGAAATTTCCTTTTTAGTCACTTAAATATTTGGACCCAAGATCACCAAGTTGGCTACATTTAAGATGCTATCCAAAGAGCAAACATGTACGAGACAGGAGAATGACGCTTTATTTTCAAAAATGCCCAGGCTCCTTCTTGGATCCATTCTTTCTAGTTAATTGCAGGTTGCAAATGAATTCTTACTGCTGAGTATTTTGAATCCAGGGTAGGGGAGTTGGCTGTTTTTTCCCATCCATTATTCTGCTCAATATGTCAGAAGGTCTGATTGGGAGGAAACCTTTTCAAGTTCTATTGATGCAGCTTTCAATTGACCACGGTGACCTAGCAACATGAGCACTAATTGGCATGGGCTGACTGGCATTTGGTGTACAGTTTACATGGGAACACAGATTCAACAGCTATTATAACCTAGTTTGCTGTCCCAGATTATTAGTTGAAAGAAATGTTTTAATTGTCTTCAAGTACCTATTTTAACTTTGTAGACACAAAGTGACAGGTATAATGTGTTAACTCATAACTTAATTAAAAATTGTCACATAACGTAGCGAAGATATGCCTTCTAGAGGCAATCACCATTTCTCCTTGTGGCACCTTCTTCGACTTTCATTTTTATAGAAGTCACTACAAAGAATAAACAGAAGCAAAATACTCTAGTATATTTTAACATTAGAACCTTTGGGGCCACTGAAGATGTTGGGAAAAATTTGATAAAACTATAAATTCAATAAAGTGCTGACTAGCTGGTATTAGTTTATTATTAGTTTATAACCATAGCAGCATAAGAATTTCACTTCCAAGGTCTTAGGAGAAAAAGCCTGAAGTTGGGCTCACTGGTAATGAATTCTTCTCACAGCTATTCAAGCCTGAATCCATCCTCTCTATCCCCCAACTCTCCTCTCTTCACTTGGAGCTTGCCTTCTCTTTATTAAGAAAAAACACCAAAGATAATTATTTTTGTGTGATGGCTCGAGGAGAAGAACAGCTCTCTGAAGAACTCTAGAAAGGCCAAAGTTATTCTCTACAGTTGGTGGCTGAAACCAGAGCTCTAATAATATAATTTACTGTAAGCAATTCAAAATAAAATTAAAAATAAGTCTGTCTTGGAAAGCAAATGCATATGTTTAGGGCTTTTAATTGTTTTTCAAGTTCATTATTAGTACAAATATATTTTAGTAAGAATGCCTCATCTGTTTTAGCAAGAACAGCTCTGTGTGTAGAGACAGGAATGGTCTCTTTAGATCTCTGCAGGAGGGAGGGGCTAAGATTTGTGCTGTGATCAAGACAGTTCATCACAACTGGGCCATTAATGCAAAGCCCACATGCCCAAAATGCAGCTCACACATGGTATTAACCAATCGATTTTTCTTTTTCTAGTCTTATAAAATTTGCTCAACTGAATTTCAGGAAAAACTGCTGGCATGAATAATATACATTATAAATGCAATTAAAAATATTTTATGTTCTAAAAATAGGTTAGGAATAAATTAAGTTTAAAAACACACAGTTCTCCTTTTTCTGAAAGGACTACTTATAACATTTTTGATAAAAATAACTTTTATGACAAAAATCATTAATAAACAGAACAAAATAAGAATGAAATGTACCACCCTTTTCTGATTTTTATTGGTAGAAAGGCCTTAATTTGCCACAAGTTTATCTTATGTCTACACTAATTATATTAATTTGCAAAAACAAACTAAAATCTGTCTAGGGAAATACATTTTAAGATCTGGGAGGGACACGTTGAGGTTGACACATCCTAACTTTTTTTTTTATTATTTTTTTTTTATTTCAGCATATTATGGGGGTACAGATGTTTAGGTTACGTATGTTGCCTTTGCCCCCCGTCCAAGTCTGAGCTTCAAGCGTGTCCATCCCTCGGATGGTGCACGTTGCACTCTTTGTGTATGCATATACCCATCCCCTCCTCCCCCTTGCTCGACATCCAATAGATGTTATTCTTACATGTGCATTTAGACACATCCTAACTTTTTAGAATTAGTGGTTAATAACTAAGGTAACTTATTTCAGCCATCTGCCGTCATGAATGGAAACAATATTTTTAAGTTTCCAAATTACTGTTTTGAAAAGTTACTGGCAATGTGAAGTATTAATAACTACTACCACCAATTTGGATATTTTTTATTTATACATATGGCAAATGAAGACTTTTCAAAGATTTTTCCATGAGTAACTAACTCAAATAACTCACAAGTTAAAAATTAAATGGCTACCATGCATACGGCCAGAAAAGAGAGGACTCCACTCTTCAGAAGAACCCAGACAATGTGCAGAACTCAAGAGATGAAGAGAACTCAATGCTAGACACATCTCCACTTAGTATTAATACTAGGCTGTCTTTGGGTGGGGAGGAGGGGGGAGGGATGTTTCTGTTGTATTTTTAAACCAAATGAATATAAGGATTATAAATACTATCTCAAAACAGGAAATAAGGCTGGGCGTGGTGGCTCACGCCTGTAATCCTAGCACTCTGGGAGGCCGAGGCAGGCGGATTGCTTGAGCTCAGGAGTTCGAGACCAGCCTGAGCCAAGAGCGAGATCCCGTCTCTACTATAAATAGAAAGAAATTAGCCAAACAACTAAAAATAGAAAAAATTAGCCGGGCATGGTGGCATGTGCCTATAGTCCCAGCTACTCGGGAGGCTGAGGCAGGAGGATCACTTGAGCCCAGGAGTGAGAGGTTGCTGTGAGCTAGGATGACGCCACGGCACTCCAGCCCGGGCAACAGAGTGAGACTCTGTCTCAAAAAAAAAAAAAAAAGACACCCTCAACATTCTCTTTTCTAATAGGATTCTCCACAAACAAAATAGTACAGTGGAAATATACTGAACTGAGTGAGGATCAGTAAAACCTTCTTCTCAAAAGAATTCTACTACTTACTAGTTGTGGTATCTCAGTAAAGTCATAATCGTTTCTCCTCTATGTTTTGTAAAGTCTGAATGGTTGGCCTTAACAAGTGATGTAATATATCTGCTAATAGGCTAATGGAGAAATTTAGGATGGCTGAATTCAAACTTAGTTTTCCTTATGAATAAAGGAAATTTAAGATTTTTTAAATTTAAGATTTAAGATTTTTTAAATTTAAGATTTTTTAAAATAGAGTTCCACTATGGTCACATTTAACTTCTGCTTTCAGGCATGATTTTAAACATCTAACTAAAAGTAAGCCAAAAAACATCCCCATGAAACTTGTCCCTAACCTGCTAGGTTCACAAAGTCAGTCAGAATAATACCATTACTTAGCTAGGGTACTATAAGAACAAAATCCAATGGATGTCAGGGCAAGGGAAGGGACAGTGATGATCTTAGGAAAACCTTTAATGTATACAGAAGGAAGGAGAGCCTTTGGGGCTGAAGAAAGAGTGTCTTAGAAGTGGAAGTAGATCCTTTGCTTCCTTTGAAGTCCTTATGGCTTTATATTATGCTCAGAGTAAATACTCTGACAGCTTTGTTCCAGTGCAAAGTTTCTTGGTAAAGAATGGCACGAAAGAGCGACCCAAGGTAAGCTACTGAACTTCCGTGTGCCTCAGTTTCTTTATCTATAAAAATGTAAAAATAACAGCATCTACTTCAATGGGTTGCTGGGAGGAATAAATGAAGTTATGTTTATAAAAGGATATTAACACAGTGCTAACACTTTGTAAGCAGACAATAAACATTAGCAATTATTATCAATATGGAAAGACAGTGAGCAATAAGACAGGTAAAACCAGTATATAATTTAGGACAAATTTACACCTTACTCATTTAATTTTTTAGAATATGGGCTCTATTTTGAGGGTAATGAAATAGCATGTTTTTTTAGCATGTATACTAAAAACAAAACATACATACACACATTGTCAGTCATACTAAATTTAATGGGACTTCCACTAGATAGTTGATACTATTAATAAATGCTGAATTACATAGTTTTTAAAATCTTTTTGAAGAAAACAATGAAACGAGGCTTTGGAGTTTCTAAACAATTAAAGTTTTCTTAAAGGGAGAAAAACATTTATAACTCCATTTATAAAAACACTTTATTCTTTTCAGATGTGAACAGATTAGAAATTGCTAAAATGGCAGAGGAGAGGGAAATAAAACAGATTAGAACTGGGAAGGCAAAAAAGGTAGCCTTACTACGATGGGGCTTAATTTGTTTTTGCATTTCCTGATGCTGGCAAAATCATCATGAAATGATACATTTTAAAGCTGCCTTTTAAAAAATTATTCTACAGATGTTAACATGATTATTCATAATGTGCCTAGCTGTCTTGTTGTGTACAGTCCATCTGACTTAGGAGCATACAACTTATCAATGAAGGAACACATGTCAAACATCCCTTGTTATTAAACCATGTCACATTCTTCCTAGTCCATGGTACTTATTAGACTGCAGATCCCATAATCCTCTTCTGAGTCCCTTCTGCATTTAATTCAGTTCAGTCTTAAGTAGTTAAAGAAACTGTTTTCAGTGGCAACTAATAACTACTGACCTACAGTGACACTGCCCTACAATAGGCTTGTCAGCTCTGAAAAAGTTGTACCAAAGAAGCTGATTAGGACTTCAAGAGGTTTGTAGCAAGAATCAATGGTTGGTCTGTACTAACGCTGCATTGCTGCACAGAAATGATAAAAGTGGAACACCATTAGTTATGCCTCATTAAGCTGCACAACCCTTCTAAAAAGAAATTTGTTTAGTCTGACCAAAACCTAATACAGTTTTAAGCTCTCTGTGTTGCATTTTTTAGGTCATCTCAAAAGCATCAAAAAAATAAGGGCCAAGAACCAAGAAAAGTAGGAAAGTATATAAACACGAGTCTTTTAATTCAAAAGTATTAGTTACTTATTTTCCTAAAGGACAAGCGCAAGAGAAATTGTTCTTGGTGGGAAAAAGTCTATTTCAAACTATGGAGGTTACAGTTTCTAAAAAGCCCATAACCCCAAAATGTTGATATGAGAAAATATTTAAAAGTCATGCTTTAATATTACCTGTCAAATCTTTGTGGCTGGAAAAGAGGAGGAGGACCTCGCCAGGAATCCTGGGGCCTCATATCTGGAAAATAAACAGGGAAGGGTTAAACAGAAGATTTTAAAAAGTAATCAGTATTCAGCTGACCACATATTTTATAATTAAAAGTTCTTGGGAAAAAAATCTGACATAGAATATACACCATATAAGCTAGTATCATAATTATATACACTACAAATGAAAAAGATAAGTAACCAACAGGGTCAGCAAATTCTTTGTTTCATCACTTTTCTTTTGATAACAAAACATAGCTTTAGTAACCTTGGCCATTAAATACACATTTCTCTCGCTGTGTGTCTGTGTATGTATGCATGTAAAGGTATATACAGTATCTACATTTATATTTTAAATACTATGCAAAAGGAAAGGATTTATTTGGGTCTTTTCCATAAATACAAACTAAACGAATAGAAATCCTGAAATTTTCCTCCTAAATGTGTAAACTGCCATAACATAAAGCAGAGAGCACACAATCTCTCCAACACAAACCAGGAAGACATGTTAATGAAGGGAACACCCACTTTTCCATTGTTTTCTGATAGTCAAACCTCTTCCCCCAACACAAAGCTGAACTACCAATAACATCTAACCAGAAGAAACAATTAAATGGCTGCTGCTCCTCTAAATAAACTGATCAGTAAATGGGATGAAGAACACACCCATTCAGGGCATTCAGCAGCTTTGCAGGTTGGTATGAACTATATCAACCAACTGCAGCTGGCAGTCACCTCACTGTCCTTCAGCGGGATCTGCTGTGACCTAATTAAAACAGCTGGTTCCAGAAGTTGTCTAATGAGTTTACTGTATGAGGACAGTAACCTCCTCTAGACTCCCGAAAC
>NW_012151208.1:2751131-2752580 GCF_000956105.1 Propithecus coquereli | reverse complement strand
AACACAGCCCTTTCTACCATTAAGACTTAATTCCATGATATCTCTTTGTGTATGGTATAATCACAGAATATACACTCACAATGGCACTTATGAAAGCTTTCACACTGGATCCTAATAAATTTTAAATTGAAGAAAACATAATAAAAAATACACATCTACATTAAGACAAAACTTAAGAAATACTTATCTTAATGTTTTGTGAAAAATAAAGACAGAAAAAAAGCTTCTATATTTTCTCCTAGAACCAGTACAAATGGAGGAAAAGCCATCACAGTAAGTAATACATATTCATTAGATTAAAACATACTAAATGTAAGATTAAGCACGGCAATATTTCTAAGTAGAACTAGAATGTGAAGTTCACTAAATATAAATGCTTTTCTGGAGAGGGGGAATGCTTTTCAATAGTCCACCTGTAAGTGCCTCAAAAACCCAGCACAAGTTCCTATTTCTTCACTTCCAGTGTGCCAGGTACTTTCCTCTCTATAATTTTTTTCACATAAACTCAGCACATGCAAAAAATTACAGTTTTTAAAATTAAAACCTAAGCAAACTTTCTAAACTTAAAAAAAATGTAATGCAATTATTAAAACATTCCTAGATTTCAAAAAAAAAAAAAGGATCAAAGAAAAACATCAAGGCTACCTTTAAGCAAATACGTGGCTCCGAGTAACATATATAGCCTTTAAGTATTCATAAAGCAGAACTATCTCCTGGCTGATAAGTAATGAAGTAGACAGTAAAACAAACTTATTATCATTCATTTGTATGGCTCTAACAGAAGATCCATTTGAGAGGGAGGAAAAAACCTCTGAGATAGTGAATTGCACTTCAGAAGGTACAGGCAAGAGAGGAAAAATGACAGTTAATTTTTTCCTTTGGTCTTTAAAAACTTATCCTTTTTCTAGAGCTCTAAGGTCACATAAACCAAGCTATGCCAATAGCTTCTCAAGTGACAATTTACCTAATCAGCGTGGCAATCACAGAAAAGATTCCATGTTTACTGATTGCACTAATCAAAAATCACTTTTCAAATGCAGCTAATTGACAGGTTTACCAACTGGAATGAAGAAAAGTCACATCTGAGGTTCTCCGGGCTGCAGGAACCAAATGCTTTATTCATACGGAGTACTCAGGACTGCACTTGACTCCAACAAGTTATCAGCACTCAGACAATTACTCATCAGCCAAAAACTGACACATCAAAGACAAATCAAACAACAATAAGAAATATTTACAGCAGACACTTGACAGAGAGTTAGCAGTTTGACCAAATGGCCCTTCTTCAATGTAATTTTGCACAACATGAAGAAAATAGTTGTGATACTAAAAACATTTTAGAAGACTAATCAGTCTTAATCAAATAGTTTAGATCTCAATTTTACTAAAACAATTTCTGGACAAATTTTAAGGTTCAAACTTTTATAAAAAGGAAAGCTTTTTTATTTA
>NW_012151208.1:2738750-2749182 GCF_000956105.1 Propithecus coquereli | reverse complement strand
ACAGGGAAGGGGACCTGATGACATTTAATAGACTCTAGCAACACTAATCAAGAAAAAGGTGACTGTACCGCCAATATTGTAAATTAATTTTAAAGGTTTATAGTCATTATGAGAGCATATTATGAACAATTTCTGGCAAAAAATTTGAAATTTTAGAATAAATGGACACATTCCTACTAAAAAATGGGAACTTACCAAAACTAACATAAGTAACAAAAAATCTGAATAGTCTATACTAAAGAATTTGAGTCTGTAATTAAAAAACCTTCTCATAAAGAAATCTCTAAGCCCAAATGGCTTTACCACTTAATTCTTCTAAAGATTAAGAAATAACAATTATCTTACAATAACCCATACAGAGAATGGAAATGTAGAAAACATTTTCTTACTTCTTTTATGAGGACAGAAAAACCCTACCCAAGAACATGCAAAAAAAAGAAATGTAATTAAGCTAATCTCCCTCTCACAGTACACAGATTTTAAAAATCCCACAATATACTGACATACAAAAAGCAGTGACATATGAAAGGCATAATATATTCTAGAAATTAGGCTATTCCAGGAATGCCATATTGGTTTAACATTTGAAAAATCAATCAGTGTAATTCACTACATTAACGGAAGAACGGAGAAAAAAAAAAATCACAAAAAAAACCCCACATAGAACATCAACCGATGGAGAAAAAGCACTTGTTAAAATTCAATACCTACTAGATAGGAATAGAATAGAAACAAGTTCCCTTCTGATAAAGGTTATCTACAAAGAAAAAAAACTACAGCAAACACCATATTTAATGATGAAATATTAAAAGTTTCCCCCTAAGATTGACTGGGGGCCAAATGCAGTGGCTCAGGTCTGTAACCTTAGCATTTTGGAAGGCTGAGGTGGGAGGATTGCTTGAGGCCAGGAGTTCAAGACCAGCCTGAGCAAGAGCAAGACCCTGGTCTCTACAAAAAACAGAAAAATTAACCAGGTGTGGTGGCATGTGCCAGCTACTTGGGAGGCCGAGGCAGGAGGATTGCTTGAGCTCAGGAGTTCGAGGTTGCAGTGAGCTATGATGACACCACTGCACTCTAGCCCAAGTGATGAGCATGAAAAAAAAAAAGATTGATTGGGAATGAAGTGAGGATATCCACCCTCATCATTTCTACTTAATTACATGAAGTCCTAGCCTGTGCAATAAAGCACAAAAAACCAAAAGGCAGTAAGATTAGAAAAATAAATAAATTGTTAATATTTGTAGATGACATAATTGTGTATGTAAAATATCCCAAAGAACATACAAAGAATTAGAATAAATGAATTTACTAAGGTTGTCAGATACAAATATCCAGAAATCAACTTCATTTCCATATTCAAGCAAGCAATTAGAAAATGATAATATTACTTACAAAAACATCAAAATATACCAATTATCTAGGAATTATTATTTTTGTCCTTAACTCTTTATTGTGATTATTTGAACTTAAAAGTTACGAGTACAAAAAATTCCCACATTCCTTTCACTCATGTTCCCCAAATGCTGGCACAAAGCTCTATTCATTTTACGACCCCAATAAAAACGTGAAAAGGCAAACTAGTAAGTGGAAAAAAATATTTCCAATACAAAAAAAAAACCCCTTATAACCAGTATATAACTGAATTCCTACAAAACAAAAAGATGGACAACCCAATAGAAAAATGGTCAAAACTCAAAAATCACATCACAAAAAAAGAATATATGATCAATAAACACAGAAAAATGCTCAAGAAAGATGCTAATTAGAACCTCAGTGAGATATTACTCCCTACCTAGACAGCTAAAAGTGAAAAGAAAGACAATACCAAGGGTTGGTAAGAATGTGGAGCAACTAGAACTCTCCTACACAGCTGGAGGAATGTAAACTGGTACAAACTGAATGTAATTTGAGAGATGTTTCTGGCATTTTTATTCACTAAAGCTGAACATACACACAATCCTATGACCTTGCAATTCTGCTCCCAGGTACATACCTATCAGAAATGTTTACATATGAGTAGCAAGAGGCATAAGAATTTCACAGCAGCACTATTCAGTGGCCCCAAACTGGAAACCAACCCAAATGCTACCCCTACTGGATAGGTAAATAAATGGTGACATAGCCATACGGTGGAACACTAAGAGAATGGATGAATTATTGCTACAAGCAACACGATTAAATCTCAAAAACAAAATATTGAGCAAAAGAGGGCAAGTTTTAAAAAGGGCAACAGTGTAAGAGTTCATTAGATAAAGTTTAAAAAAAAAAAGGAAAACTAATATACGGTACTACAGTAAGAATAGTGTGTCCTTTAATGAGTGGGGGTAGTACCTGGAAAAGACACAGTGAAGGGCTTCTGGGGCTGGTAAACTTCTATTTCTTGATCTGAGTAGTGTATAAATAAGCATGTTCCTTTCATAAAAATTAAACTGTACACATATGATTTGGTACATGTTACATTTCAATAAAATGTATATGTAAAAATACACGTGTAACTCAATTTTCAAAAACTGCATAAATGAATAATAATAAAAAGAAACACTGCTTATTTAAGGACTGTGAAATTACAAGTGTTTTTTATGTTTTCCTGTTATAGGCCAAATTTTATTCAATTAACATACGACGGTTAAAAGATGTTTCAAACATCACTAAAAACATGAAAAAAACCAGCCTCCCCACCCTCATAATCTGTTCCAGTTTATGCTCCCAGGCTAATTCTTTATCAGTTATGTTAAGCTTAATACCACCCAACTGCTTGTCATGTACATTATTTTCTCACAGCCTGGAATATCCCAAATTCGCCCTGTTAGCTCAATTTAAATATCACATTCTTACTGATTTTTTTTTTTCATAAACATTTTCACTCTTCTTACTCCCAATCCTTTGAAAGGATGTTAAATATCATTATGGTCCCAGCACTAATCCTCAGGCAACTGAATATTTACAAGTCACCAGGCAGAGAGGACCACCTATTTCTTGCTCTAAATCAATCCCTACTTCACAAAACACATCTCCTAACTTTTAATGATGTAATTGAAATAAAGATACTACTCTAATTGGAATAAATTCGAATCAAAGGCTCTTTTAAAGTATTTTGTACTTTTTAAGTACAAATTAGATCTAATAACAGCTACGACAATGGCAAATGAGGAGATTTTTACTCAAAGTAATAAAAGTAGACAGGGGACTCCACTATTTGAAATAAAATAAATAGGTATAGACAAACAAGAGTTGTCTATTTCCAAAGAAGGCAGGCCAAGAACTATAGAATTGCAGGCCCCTAAGGGCATGAAATTCTCTACCTTTGGTGTGATGCTAATAAATAAAAGAACTTTCTGGTTTTTCTTTCTCTTACTGTTGGAGCAGTATCCTATAGGCTGGAAGTAGAAGGCCACAAGAGGGGTACTTAGGTTCACATGAACCTCACACTGAGTGACTTTCTGGAGAGTCGGTCCACGACTGTTACAGATTATGGGCCTATGATTACCTAAAAGTTAAGAACCACTGACCTAGGGGAACATTTCCCAAAAATCATACAAGTTGATTTTGGGGAGTCCATGACCAAGCTTTTAATCTCCACAGTTACGTATTTATTTTGCTGTGTATTGTTTTGTTGTTTTTTGTGTGGTTTTTTTTTTTTTTTTTTTTGAGACAGAAGGTCTCGCTCTGTTGCCCAGGTTAAAGTGCAGTGGTATCATAATAGATCACTGCAGCCTCCAACTCTTGGGCTTCAAGCAATCCTCCTGCCTCACACTCACAAATAGCTGGAACTACAGGAATGTGTCAAGTTTGGCTAATTTTTCTATGTTTTGTAGAGACAGGGTCTTGCTCTTGCTCAGGCTAGTTTCAAACTCCTGGCCTCAAACAGTCATCCTGCCTCTGCCTTCCAAAGTGCTAGGATCACAGGCCCCCACTTCACCATACCCAGTGTTGATGCATATTTGAAAAGAACAAGCACATCAAACCCATAATGTCATAGTAGTGACCTAACTGATCAATTTAAAATAAATCGATTTAAGAAAAAAAACAGATTTAAAAAGGTAATTGAGTAGCTAACTAGGCAATATCTGGATCGATTACAGTGGTGGTGCACCCATGTACTGGGCTTTAGGAAACATGTGATGGAAAAAAGCTGTTTAATGGAGAGCACATGCTTTTACCTTTGCTATTCAAACTTCTTTTCCGATTCTGAAAGTTTACTCAATTCAATAACCTCAGAAATTCCTATCATCTTGAGAAATATTGGCTAAATTAACCCAGAAATTATATTGGCTCCAGCATTTTTTCCCTCTCAATTCTTTTTCCAATTTGGAAGCTATGATACCATTATGGATGGAAGTTTATGGCGAAGAGCCATAAAAAAAGGCCGCTGATAAGGAATATGCCAATAAAAAGCTGGCTTTAAAAATAAGCTGGATATGCACTTACCATTTATTGGTAAAATCTCACGGCACAGAAAGCTCTTTCAAAGTGATTGAACTCTCCTGTTGTACATGGTATGACTTGATACTGAATATATGGAAATACTCAGGCATGTTATTGGCTAAATCTGAGGGGAAGTAGCTATTTAACCACTGTACCACAAGCATACCCACAGGCTCGTTAAACTCCTAAATAGAATAAAACTGCTGAAGTCCACAGTTTTCATGAGAGAGTCTCACAAAGCTCCATTCAATTTCATTAAGCCACACAGCAAAGCCACACTGCCAGACACAGGGAGAGAAAGAGAGTGAATACACTAAAAACAGAGAGCCCTGAGAGAACGTGACCTATAGAACTCATTTCTTCTAGGGTACCATATCCAGGAAGTCTGGGCTTCAGGCTAAAAAGTGGTTTGTGACTTAATTGGCATTAAAACATTACTAGGCACACAGCATAAACACTTCCCAACAATTATCCACTTTAATCAAGTATTTTCTTTCATAACTACAACTTCGGTTTAAAAATAATTCTAAGAGTTGTCTGCTCTCTCTGCCTCTCTTTTAAAATTTAATTTTTATGAAATACTTTAAACATTCAGAAAAAAAATTTTTAATACTACGAAATTGAGATTTAACAAATGTTAGCATCTTGCCACACTGTTCCTTCTTCTCTATGCTGCCCTTGTAGCAACCAGACAACCAGAAATGGAGAAGGAAAGGCTTCATGAAGACAATGGTTTTGAGAACTTGGCACATGACTTATACTTCCCTGGTAAACAGGCACAGCCATGGAACTCAAAAATAACATTAAAGGGGATACAGTTTAAAATTAATGCAAAATCTATGAAGACTAACGTTCAACTTTTCCATTTCCCACAGAGGGGTGGGGAAGCTGTATGGCCCAATAGGTCCTTAACTGCAGCCTTTTGACTGAATCCAAATTTTACAGAACAAATCCTTTTATTAAAAGGGGTGTAGCAGAGAAAGATGAAGTTTTTCTTGCCTCTTTTGGTGCTTAAAAAAGAACAATCTTGAAATCAGAAGGCCACAGGTTCCCCACCCCCACGTGACAAGGTTAAAGGTATATATTCCTACCTAAAGCAATGCCTGGCTATCTCTTAGGTAGTACTGAGATACAATTTAGATCAAGACAGGCTATCTTTGTGCTTCAATGAACTAAGTGGTGACAATTCCATATCTATTGCCTAAATACTTGCATCAATGGAATAAATTGCAGCCAATTCCACATACATCTTTCTGCATGTGTTAACTCAAAAACAGATTTGTAAGTGAAGAAATCCCATTCATCTTACTCAGTTAACTATATATAGTCGAGATAAAAAAATATTTAAAAGCCTTTAGATAAAGTATTCTCTTACAACTCTTCTAACTTATGTTTTTAAAGTCTACTGTCTGCACTCATACAACAAGTCTTTTTTTTAGCAATGAAGATCAGAAACCAAACTTTGTTGTGATATTTAATTTATAATGTAAAGTCACCGACTGGTAAAAACTTACTTGACATAAGTTTTGGAATCTGGGCTTGTCCTCTTAACAGTGGCCTGTATAAGTTTCCCTGGTAAGTCGCAGGTGGTGGTGCAGCAGTGTTGTAAATACCGGTTCCTGAGCCTCTCGGCATGACATGGCTATAAAATAAAAGGACCCCCCCAACACACAAGAAAAAAATTATATAGCGATATATCCATCACATCACAGCTGACACAAATTAAGCAAGTGCTTGCAGCCATATCTTTACTACTAGAGCTGATTAAAATAACGCAAATCAAAAAGGTTTATAATTGAAAGTTCAAAACTACACAATGATAACGGTGACAGCAAATGTTCATTTGTCACACCAAGATTCTCAATTGATAATCATTTTTACATATACAAAAATATTTTGAGTCTATTTCTCTTTTGCATTATATTTCAGTTTTTTCGAAGACCTATGTCATTGCTATCATTGTACACATTTCTACTCCACATTTGCTATTTTCAATTTATTATATCAAACACTTCCCTATATCTTTCTTTAGTCTTCATAATTCTAATACGTACATCTACAGAATATTTCACTATGTTGATGTCTCATATTTTACTAAGCCATTCCTCTCATTTAGCACTTGTATTATAGATTACAATGCACTAGAAATACTTGTGCATATAGCTATGCTCCTCTAAAATTATCTCCTCAGGATAAATTCCAAGAAGTAGGAATCTGGATCAAAGGTTAACAGTATCTTCAGAACTCAGAACTCTATTTAGAGGAAATACTATGTTGCTTTCCAAAACAGTTAAAATAATGCAAAAAAAGACATCTTAAGACAATTTTAAATTTGCATTTCTTTTACTGTTATTAAGAATGAAGACTTTCCGAAACAGTAACAGCTAATGTTTACAGTCTTCAGTAACTATCCTAAGCACGTACCAGACATTAGCTCACTTAATTCTTACAACATCATCACAATTTTAAGTTTAATTATTGTCTCCACTTTAGACATAAGGAATCTTGGGCACAGAGTGGTTCAGTAACTTTCACAAACATATTAAGTAGTAAAGGTATTTCAATGCAGGTATTTCATGGATCTAAAGCCCATGCCCACAACCACAATGCCACACTGTCCCGCTCACTAGTCACTGTATAAATTACATGCTGATGATGACCTTCTACCTTAATCACTTTTTGAATCTTAAGGTTTTCCCATTAATTGAAAATATCTACTTATGTGTTACCATTATTAATTCATGAACCATAACACATTAATATTTCCCTCGGCTTGTGGCTCTTTTTATATCAGCTTTACTTGTTATTGTTTCAAAGTCCCTCTATCTATATATAGTCTCTTCTACAGCTAGAAAAAAGACAATTCAACAGCTAATAAGCGCAAAGGATAGAAATCAAAAATTTACAAAAGAGGAAATAAAAATGACCAAAAATATATTAAAAGACAATCTCAGTAGCAGTAAAATGCACTGTTCAAGTATTGAGTAAGCAAAAATTTAAGTGTTCTGTATTTGAGATTTAAAACTAAATAATAAATAAGAAAGTGGAGGGTTTGTATACTAATGTATTGGTTAATACTTTAATTCAGCTAAAACTTTCTTGAGGGTACAGACAATTTTTTATTCCTTTGAAATAACTGTCAGCAATATAGTAAAAAGCCTTAGAGAAATAACAGAATTATAAACAGAGAAGTGAATTTTTAAACAATGAAGAAAATCAGAAAAATATCAAAGTTATTAAAATATCTACAAAACAGTTGTATTTTATGGTCTGTTAAATATTTGTGGCACATATGCATGTTTTGTCCAAAATGCCTGTTTAGTTTTTATGATAGAACTCCACTCTTTGCTTGGTTTTAAGTATGTATGGAATGTTATGACAGGACATAGTAGTAGTGGGAGGCAGACATGGAAATGGTGGCCACACAAAAATATACATGTGAAATAAACTCAGTATTTTAATAAGGTAAAAAAAAAAAAATACTGGTCATAAATACTGACCTGCTTTCTGGGATGATTCAGATAAAACAAAATATGTAAGAGATAGAAATCCACGACTCACCCCAAAGTCCTGAAGGCTGCCTGATCTAGGTGGACAGGTCGCCGGTCCCGGTTAAAGCCAAGTTGGGGCTTCCACTGTCGTCCATTGCTGGATTTTTCCCAGTCACTGGGTTTCAGTACTGCTGCTGGCTTTCTGACCATTTGAAAATACAAATACTTAGTTATAAGGATGAACATCGTTGGTATAAAATAACCCCAGGTAGTTAATTGTTGTTACCTTGCTCCAGGAAGCATTACAGCTTTAAAAATGTAATCTTCAGCAAACTGCGGGTCTTTAAAATTAATACTGGAAAAGAACAATAAACAATAATTTGATCGTATTAGCTTGGCTTAATTATCATGTAGACTGAGGTATTTTTCATGTTTAAACAGAATAACTAAAATTCAAAAGTCTTCTCCAAAAATTATTTTAGCCAATGGTTTTACCAAATGGCTAAGTATCTTCCTCACCAAACTACCTCTAATTCCTCATACACAGCCTTCATGGAACTTTCTGTGTGGGAAAAGCCATGTTCTAGCTAACTGTAGGTGATGACAGAAATAAGAGACACTTCCCCAACTCATCAGAAACTTCAATATGATAGTGGAGACAGGTTGAAAAAGTTTACAACCAAGAATAAAAATAAAGGTAAAATGTCTTCCATTTTGTTCAGTCCATGGCAGAGACCCCTAGCATGTCAGGGCAGATTAGCTGTTATTGCAATAAAGATGCAAACACTAACAGAAATATTTGCGAAATCAAAAAACGTACACAAATAGCTAAGAAACCCATGGGGGGGAGGACCCAAAAAACAATACTAAATCTATTGGGTTGGAACCCTGTATCCTGCTCTCCTAATGTGTATTTTTAAAATAATGCAATAGTCACAATTTGACAACTACACAAATGCCTATTTTTAAAAGCTATATGCTCAGATTTTGAGTATAAGCTGGGTCAAACTTCTTTTCTGGTGGGGGCTGTGTAGGTGTGTGTGTGTTGTGTGTGTGTCTATCACAAAGGTAAGCACAAGAGTCTTTCTTCTGACACAGCAAAGCTTCTTCTAGGACTCTAGTTATACATCAGATTTATACTTAAGGATGCTTATAACATCATTATTCATAATATTAAAGGACTGTAAAACCTAAGTGTATGAATAATAGTGGACTGGTTAAAGAAAGTAGGGTTCTTCCTAACAATGGAATACTCAGATTATATTTTTTAAAATTTAGTAACAGAATACTTAACAACATGGGAAATATATACACACACAACAGACTAGACTAGACATATATTCATCAAAACGTTATCAGTGATTTTTTTTTTCTGTAAAATCATCTTTCCTTTTTTATTTTCCAAAATTCCTCCAATGATTATGGATTATAGTAAGAGTCAGTTAAAAAGGTTTTACTAAAAAATGTTTTATTAACTTTTTTCTTTTTGAATACTGCCACTTTAACAACTAGAGTTCACCTGCTATATAGAAATTTTCATTTCAGTAGGATTTAACTGTATATTTTAAGTATGCAAAAATAGCTTCACTTACAATAAAAATACCACGAGCCCAGAAGAGCTGAATATTCCATTTACTCAACTGGTTCCTCTTACAACTCACTCTTCACTGGCACCTGTCTTTAGCTCAAATGTTCTCTTGTGGGCAAGGTGGCACAGGGCAGGGCAAGGTAGGGCAGGCAGTGATAAAGGTTTAAGAGGGTGACAGAGGAAATGACGGTTAAGTATTCAGGCTCATTAAGACTTTGCAGATACAAAATAAAGAGAGAAAACTGGCAATAAAGCAAGACCTGGTGTCTCAAAGCAGGTATCTTTGTTTCAGCAGGGCTCTTCAGCAGATTACCAAATTGTTAGAGTGTCCACTGCATACATGGTATCATGGTTGGACTAGGCATACACACACTGTCCAGGTATCAAGCCTGCTTCCCTTTCTAATAAGGGAAATAAAGAAGTGTTTGGTAACAGTTTTATAAGGAAGAAAGCAGAAAATGCAACAATACGAAGAAAAGATGTTAAGTCAAAGCATGTGTGTGCACATGCCTACCACATAAATGTCTGTCAGTATGGGCTAAATGTATGTGTGTATGGGGGAGGAAAAAGGGAATTCTTTCATCTGAGGACCAAAGAAAATACCATGCAAGAGGCTGTGGTTTAAGATAGGGCAGGATTGGTTACAGGATGGCAGGGGAAATAAATGAACAAAAATATGGCAAAGGGCCCCAGGCCAAGGAAAGGCTCAGATTCATTGGAGCAGCCCTTCACACTGGGGATATGGGAGAGAAGCCCTTTAAAAAAAAATTATTTGGGCCGGGCGCGGTGGCTCACGCCTGTAATCCTAGCTCTCTGGGAGGCCGAGACTGGCAGATTGTTTGAGCTTAGGAGTTCGAAACCAGCCTGAGCAAGAGCAAGACCCCGTCTCTACTAAAAATAGAAAGAAATTAATTGGACAACTAAAAAT
>NW_012151208.1:2733034-2735040 GCF_000956105.1 Propithecus coquereli | reverse complement strand
CAAATACTGGTTCCAACACTATGAACAACTGATCTTTTATAAGGCTTTTGCACTATGCTAGGCGCTATGAGAGAAAAATGAAAAACCTAACAATGCTACTGCAGAAAATTACATAAAAAATTATATAAATTATAAGTTATGTTTTAGAAGACAAGCACTGAAGGGCAAGCCAGAGGCAGGCAGAGAAAAGAAGGGAAGAGCATTCTAAACAATGTGAAGGAGCAGAGGTCAAAGGGATACTAAAGGGACCAGTATGGGTAGTGAGGAGGTCCTGAGGACTGAGGCACAGAGCTATAGCTCTGCCATATTATGACAGGCCTTTGAAAAAGCAAAAGTAAGAGTGTGTATGTGTGTGTGTTTACACCTACCCCTCTACGTGAATAAACCTAGAAGATAACTTTTCTATAATTTTAAAATCATACCCAGGTTTTATATATTTAAAGTTAACAAAGATTTATTTGGACAATACCATGTCTAGAAAAACTATAACGGTGGAGGAAGAGCAAGATGAGGAAAATTCAAAGTTAAACTACTAATACGCTGAATGATTTATGAAATCAGAATCGGGAAGAAAATGATCTCCTAGGTCAGAGCTGACTGTATTCTCTAAATGTCCATCTATGAACTTAAGATACTTCAATAACTTGTATAATAGAGATAAGACTGCATGTAATGAGAAGAAGTGACTTACACTCAACCTGAGGAAACACTTTTTTCAATGTGTAATAGGATACTGGATGTATCCAAATAGGAAAGGAAAAAAATGCCAGGAGTCAAAATAGAAATAACTGGCAAGTGACACTTAAGGCTGCATTTTCAGATTTTTGTTTATAACACAAATATTAACACTGGGATGCAAAACAAGCCCTAAAAAACACAAAAAAGTGCAGTAAACTGGATCACAGCTTCAACGTTACTTCTCAGAGAACACACTGAAAATTATCTCATATGAAGTTAACTTTGGTCTTTCACGGATCTTTAGAAAATTAACTTAAATCAATTTTGTTATGAAGTTTATTTTCAACATACATCTGAGTATGTTCCTAGATCTAGGATTTGCTTCATAAATTTAAAAATACTGTGAACATAGTGAGTACCAAATACCAAAGGCTCATTCAGGCTCAGAAATAAACAACTAACCAACCAACAAAATCATCATCCAAACAAAAATTCCAGAATCTGTCCATTAATGTTATAACTCTCCTTTGAACAAGCCTCTCTATCCTAATTAGAAAGTTAAGTAGAATTAACTATTTCTAGAGAGCTAGGCAGGAAGACTCTTGAAAATATGCAGAACAAATTAAGGCACACAAGCAAACATGTGACAATCCAAGGAGTGGGCTGTGGAATTAACTGGCCTGAAGCGCCAATGCTTCAATGTAAGCCAGAGACCCCAGTGTCCACATCAAATCTGTCAGAGCCAGATTGTTTGTGATGGGCTTAGGAGCATGCCTTTCAATTCTATACTCCAGCCTTAACAAAAGAGCACAAAGACAAAGAGTCAGGACAAATTATGTGTAAAGATTAAAAAATTATGTGTAACGATAAATGAAAGCAACTAATCCAGGAAAATTTTCCAAACTCATAATAGTTTTCTTTAAATCAAAGTCCTGCTAGAATGGCAATCAGTTACTACCTAAATCCATTAAAGATAGGAAATAAATATGCTTGTATTTCACAATAAGAAATCTAAGTAAAATCTAAAATATTTCATGAGAAGAGAAATAAAAATGGGTGGGACAGGAGGATGCAGGATTAGCAGGCTTTTACCAAATTTTTGAATACCTGAGATGTATTTGCTTTAGTCTTGCCTAGACTGGACAAAATGGCAATTAAGCTCTGCTATCAAGATTAGTCATTAGATAATAACAAATGAGTAAATTTGTTGATTTTTATCCTGAACAGTCACATTACATTTTACGTTATTTTTACTCAATAGGAAAGGCTGTCTGCACTGAAGAACTGAGGTATAAGTAAGTTTTCCAGATAGCAGAAACTAGCCCTTC
>NW_012151208.1:2730066-2732984 GCF_000956105.1 Propithecus coquereli | reverse complement strand
CTCTAGCCTGGGCAACACAGTGAGACTCTGTCTCAAAAAAAAAAAAAAAAAAAAATTATTTGACTGACCGCATTCTCAATTCCCCCATGGGAAGATACATAGCTGGTACCATACTAGAAGCCCAGGACACAAACTGATTCATTACATACAACATACGCTTTAAGTTCTCAAGGCTGAATTCTCCTGTGCAACCCCAGTTGAAAAGGGCTGGAATGACATAAAAAGTATATGAGCAGCAGAAGAGGGCAGTAAGAAAGGCCGGCTGGAACTGGGTTATGGCCATGGAGGGCCTGTCTGACTACAATGTGAAGCCACTGCAAGTTGTCAGTGAGGAAGTAAAAGTGATCAAAGATGCATTTCAGAAAGAACAACCTGGCAGCAGTGTGCAAGAGAGCAGAGGTCACCAATATGTCAGTTATTCCTTAATAAAACTGATTTAAAAATTCCATTATTCATGCTTATGCTCTGAAAGGGAAAAACTTGCCAAACCAATAGGAAAACAATCTCCAAGAACTGCCCTACTTCCCCTCAGAACCACACTCAACAAAGTGATCTGTATACTCAGTATACTGCAAACCATTAAGAGATAGAAAAGGAATATCTTAAAATAAGTTAAGACATTCCCATTGAAAGGACAAGGACACTATTATGACTTCAAAGATTAAAGCATTCTTTCTCCTTGGATCTTTAGGAACAATCTGAAGACACACTCTCTCCTAAAACGAGTTAAGCTTCCACTGGTTGAGCTATTTTAGTATCTTAATTTGCTATCAAAAATGTATACTAAGATCTATTATGTTTTTAGAAATGTACTTTTCCAACATGATAACATCATCATAACTCAAACTTCCTAAAAGTGAAACAGATAGACTAGAGAGGAACCCATTAGGCAAAGACCCAAAGGGTAACTGTATATGGATCCATACTTGTGAAGGTCCTTCATTTTTTTCAGGTTTATATAATCTAAACTTTTATAGGTAGAGCACTGAAGGAAAAAAAATAAAGATTACCCTTTGAAAAATTTCCGCCATCAGAAACAAAGGGGATTAATTGTGGAGGGTTTATCCAGGGAGGGAAAACATTAAGTAACACTGAGACAAGGAGAGAAGCACCCTCAACCTCTGAGAAGTACAGGGAAGAAATGAGTTAATGACATATCTATGGACTCAGTGGGCTGCCCAACTAAGGTAAGAGAATTGTGTTTAGATTTATATTGTTTCATCTAATTCTGTAAACAGAAGTATTTTTGTTTACTTTTCCCAAAACACAAAAAACAGTATTAACCGATTCAGCATTAGCCTCTATGCCCCAGACCAGCTCTCCTCCACGAGTAGCATAATGGAGCCCTTCCTTGATAGGTTACCTCCCCATTGTTTTAATCACCCGACTGTCTTCATAAACACATCATAGGCACAATAAAAAAAAAAAAAATGTAAAACCTAAGCATGGCTGAAAATAAGGAAACTGAAAAGTAGTTTTATTTGTATCATAAGTAGCACTCTCGACACTACTGGTAAGAAGAAAATCTTGTAGCAAAGTCTTAATAGAAAAGGAATGGAAGAATGAAATCATGCCATTTGCAATAACGAGGATGGAACTGGATGGAGAACATTATGTTAAGTAAAATAAGCTAAGCACAGAAAGACAAATCTCAAATGTTCTCACTCATATGTGGGAGCTAAATATTAAAAACAATTAATCTCATGGAGACAGAGTAGAATGAAGATTTACTAGAGGCTGGGAAGGGTAGCGGGAAGTGGGGGATAAAGTGTGGATGGTTAATGAGTACAACAATATAGTTAGATAGTTACATAGAATGAACAACATTTGATAGCACAACAAAGTGACTATAATCAATAGTAAGTTAAGAGTATACTTCAGGCCAGGGGCAGTGGCTCACGCTTGTAATCCAAGCACTCTGGGAGGCCGAGGAGAGGGGATCACTTGGTCAGGAGTTCGAGACCAGCCTGAGCAAAAGCGAGACCCTGTCTCTACTAAAAAATAGAAAAAATTAGCCGGATGTCGTGGTGCACACCTGTAGTCCCAGCTACTTGGGAGGCTGAGGCAGGAGGATCACTTGAGACCAGGAATTTGAGGTTGTTGTGAGCCAGGCTGACGCCATGGCACTCTAGCCCAGGCAACAGAGTGAGACTCTGTCTCCAAAAAAAAAAAGTTAGGGTATACTTAAAAGCAACTTAAACAGTGGAACTGGAACATTCTTAACACAAAAAAATGATAAATGCCTGAGGTGATGGATACCCCAATTATCCTGAGTTGATTAATTCACATTGTATGCCTGTATCAAAACATCACATGCACCCTATAAAGATATACAACTATTATGTACCCATAAAAATTAAAATTTTTTATAAAAGGAATGGAAAGTACAACATCTTTTTTGGATTCAGAATCATCCTTAGAAATGCTATTTTAAGTACTATTATCGTTAGAGATTGCTAGCACACTTCACAAAGAAAGCAAAAAACTCTAAATATCAAGTTTCATTTTTAGCCTACAATCCCCTGATACATTCCATAATTAATGTTAAACTAGCATACCAATGCAAACTGCTCTTGCAGGGAAATTTCATGATTCACATACTTGACATTTTAAAACACTTACAGAATTTATAGGATTGTGACATTCTATCAGAGGTTATTTAACCAGTTCAATGTCCTATAAAGTAATACAGGCAGTGAAAGTTAAACCCTCCCAAGAGTTTTCCACCATCAATTCTAATGCTGAGCACACATATTCCACTTCCTTCAGGCTTCTGATTTCAAGTTATCTGCTTGCCAACCATGAGCCTTACAAATGCTGCAGGAATGGTTACATTAAAAATAAATCTCCACACATATTCACATTTTTTTTAAAACATCTCGAAGAGAGGAAATGTTCTATACTTGCCTGATTCATCC
>NW_012151208.1:2722024-2726115 GCF_000956105.1 Propithecus coquereli | reverse complement strand
CAAGGTGACACAGCTACTATATATATATATATATGGAGAGCTGGACTATAAATCCAAGGCTTTTTTAGTCAGCAGGGTTTTGTTTTGTTTTAAATATAATTGTCTCACTATTACTAGAAAATAAACATTTAGACGATAAGGAAAAAATGCTGACTAAACTTTTTTCCAGTTGCCTCAATTATTAGTATGTACAATGAACATTTACCGATCTGGAAGAATGGCTTCTTCATCCAAAGAAAACCTTCCTTGAATCCCATGACATAGTTCAGGCGGTACATCCACTGGCTGTGGAAAAATGCACTCCTGATTACGTACCCAAAAGAATGGAAAATGGGGACTTAAGCAGATACTTTTACACCAATGTTCACAGCATTATTTATAAAAACCAAAAGGTGGAAAAAACCCAAATGTCCATCAATAGATGAATGAATAAACAACATGTAGTACATACATACAAGTGGAGTAACAGCCATAAAAAGGAATGAAATTCTGATACACGCTACAACATGGATGAACCTTGAAAACACTGTAGTATAATCCAGACACAAATGACAAGTATTATATGATTCCACTTACATGAAGTACCCAAGATAAGCAAATTCACAGAGACAGAAAGTGGAACAGAAGTTACCAGAGGCCAGGGGAAGGGCAGAATGAAGAGACATTTAATATTGTTTAAAGGGTACAGAATTTCTGTTAAGAAAGATGAACAAGTTCTGGAAATGGATAATGGTGATGGTTGCACAACACTATGAATATAATTAATGCCACTTAAAAATGATTACAATGGTAAATTTACGTTATGTATATTTTAGCAAAATGTAAAAAATATGTATTCCTAATTAACCAAACTGCATTCCATACCTTAGTAGAACCTGTTTGGTACAGCTCTAAAATGAAGTCGTGGAGTGGGTGATGTTTCCCGACAAATAAGACATCACCTCCAAGGCTGTTTCTTTTGGCTGGAGGGAAAATAAAAAAAGAAGATCTATACATTAAAAAATTATATGTGCAAGACCAATTTTTATGAGAGTAATACATGGGAAAGCATCTAAGTTTTTAAAACTTAATTATAAAATTACAAAAACTTAAAAGTGATATGTTATACAGAAGGAATAAGTTTTAGTATTTGATAGCATCGCAGGGAAATTAGTTAACAATAACTTATTGTATATTTCAAAATAGTTAGAAGACAAGAATTATAATGTTCCCAATACAAAGAAAAATCGGGTGATGGACATCCCGATTACCCTGATTTCATCATTATACAATGTATACAGATATTAAAATATCATATGTGTCCAAAAAAACATATACGATTACATATCGATCTAAAAAGTTTTTTTTTTTCATTTTTAAGAAGTGACAGACCTAACTATATGATATGTCTCTATGGAAGAAAAAAATATTTTGACAACAGGTATCAAAGATCAATCACTATCAGGAAAAAAAATCACTGTAAGGTATCTGAATATACTGCAAGATAAAAAGGCAAGGTCATTTATAAAGAACTGAGTTCCTTAGTATACAAAATATATAAACATTCCCCGAGGAAACTCAAACTGTATCATCTGATGACAAAGATTATTCTAAACGTAGTTAGTAAAGAAATTGTTTCTACAGGCTTATTATACTGGCATTAAATAAATTTTTCAATAGAGCCCAGTTTTGTAATTTCCCAGTCTGAATACTACTATTGGAATTAATTATAAAATTCCACTTTTTATGCAAAATAACATTTCAAGTTAGCACACTAAGGGCAAATGTGTTTGTTTCACCCTAAACTTTCAAGTAAAGCTGTTATTATTTGGGGGCAGGTGAGTAGTAGGGGAGAAGGCAGATGGAGGAAATGAACAATATCTTCCCAACATGCAAAAATACTTTTGTGTGTGAATGTCATATAATAATAAAAAATTCAAAGGATATTCATGAAGTGCTGCTTTCTTAAAAATTTAACAAACATTTAAGTACTACTCAAGTTAAAGATAATAAATTAAGAAGCAAAGTTAATATTTGTTATAAAAAAGTAAAATCAATGATTTATGTTTCCCTTTATGGGAAATTGACAAATGGAACATAACTGTCTAATTTTACACAGAAATGTAAAGTCTATATTACACAGATCAATGTTGATCAAGTGGAAGTGTAATTCTTACTCTCTTCTGGAGTGAGGTCTGGGTATACCTCTTCTAGGGCAGCTCGCAGCCTTCGCTCATCCACAAATGGTAATAGAGCAACACCTGGGAAAACAAATGCACATGAACCATCCCAGCTATTAGGATCACCTAAATTCCAACTTATCATTTGTCCAAATAAATGTTTCTAGTAGAATATCCTTGCTGATATGAAAATATTTTGGAACTAACCTCTGTTGTCTCATCTAGCCAAAATTCGGGTGCTAATATTTTCTACAAGGTGGTAGAAGAAAAAATTCTACATATTTTCTATCCTTAAAATGGCTCACATGGAAAATCATATGTTCTGAATCTTAACTCTGTGGTGATAAAATTTTTAAATGAAATGAAATGAATGAGTGGCCACCTGGATACGAGTCTATGTTCTCGCCTTACTTACTAAGATGGCCTCAGGAAAGCCAGTTAATCTCCCTGGGGCTCAAGCTAGCCCTGTAAGCTTTCTAGTATTTTGTAAAGTACATTTCTTTTGTAAACTGAGATCATTCAATTAAAATATTCAGTTGTGTTCAACTAGAATACATAGGTCTTTTCCACCTCTAAAACTGCATGGTATTCTGTTTATATTTTAAAGCCTACTAATTAATTTATAAACAAAAAATCTTTAGTTTTGCTTAAATAAACTTGGAGGCAGGAGACAGAATAGAGGCTGTTCACTTGAGGCTGAAAGTGAGCCTCTGGAGTATGCTAGAATTTAAGGGCATTGTTTTATTTGGACCCACATACATAATTTTAACAGAAGCATGTCACTAATACAGCATTTATTACTAGGAAAATATACAAAGTTATTGAAGTATATATATGTTCTGCTATATACAGTTTTTGAAAAGTTGGTTTTTCTTTTTTGAGACAGGGTCTCACTTTTGCCTGGGCTAGACTGCAGTGGCATCATCATAGTTCACTGCAACCTTGAACTCCTGGGCTCAAGTGGTCCTCCTGCCTCAGCCTCCCTAATAGTTGGGACTATAGGCGCGCACCACCACGCCCAGCTAATTTTTCTATTTTTTTGTAGAGGTGGGGTCTCACTATGTTGCTCGGGCTGATCTTGAACTCGAGGCCTCAAGCGATCCTCCAGCCTTGGCCTCCCGAACTGGTAGGATTACAGGTGTGAGCCACTGTGCCTGAATAACTAGTATTTTGACTAAATAAAAATTTTAAGATAAGAGCAAAGACAAATGCTAAATAGAGCTAAATAATTTTGAAGTTGCTACCACTCAAAACTGCTGTATTTGTGATTATTCCCTTTAAAACTGTAAGAAATGAGAAGGTTTCCAAAGTTGTCATTATTTAGCTACTGTATTTTCAAAAATTCTCTTACTAGGCAGTGGAATGTTTAACTTTTTCTGTTAAAAAGAAACAGAGTTCTAGTATGGATTCTGAATCTCCTTAAAAAGTGATTTCTAGGATATTAGTATCTCACCTCTGAGTCAGGCTATTTCAATTGCTATTAATAGTAAACACATGGAAAAAAAAAACCTAGAAAACTGCTCGTTTTATTTAGTCATACACTTCAGAGAAATACATCAATGAGAAACTATGACATTATCTAAGCTTCTGTTTCTTTTATCTCCTATATTTAGGATCTAAAAATAACCTACAAAACATTTACTACAACATCAACTACAGAAGCTAAATCCAATCAGTAAGCAAACTTGCAGTGCTATCGACAGCAATAAAGTTGCTAAGCAATAAAATCAGGACTACTGGCCAGGGTAGAAAGGAATGCCTTACATCCAGATATGACAGTGCTGGAGAGTGAGTGGATGATAAAAACGAGAAAAGCAGCTACTATTTTCTGAGCATTTACTATGTTACGTGTATTATCTCATTTAATCCTCTCGACCACCCAGAGGTAGCTCAAGTAGTGGTAATATTCAAGTGAACAATCATTTCAACTGT
>NW_012151208.1:2714046-2721187 GCF_000956105.1 Propithecus coquereli | reverse complement strand
TTAAAGAAGAATAAAGTTGGAAGACTCAAAATTTCAGATTTTCAAGTTTACTACAAAGCTATAGTAATTAAAATTTTAAAACATGGAATAGAGAGCCCAGAAATAAACCCTTATATATATATATATGCTCAATTCATTTTCAATGAGATTGCTAAAACTATTCAATGGAGAAAGGATGGTCTTTTCAACAAATTGTGCTAAGAAAATTGGGTATCCACATGCAAAAGAATAAAGTTGAACCCATACTTTATATCACATACAAAAATTAACTCAAAATGGATCACAAACCTAAATGTAAGAGCTAAAACTATAAAATGTTTACAAGAAAATATAGGGGGAAAGATTCATGACATTGGATTTGGCGATGATTCTTGGATATGACACCAAAGGCACAGGCAACAACAACAAAAGAACATAAACTGGTCTTCATTAAAATTAAAAAATTTTGTGCATCAAAGGACATTATCACTGACTGAAAAGATAACCCACAGAATGGGAGAAAACATATGCAAATCATATATCCAATAAGGGATTAATGTCTAGAATATACAAAGAACTCTTACAACACAACAACAAAAAAATCAAACCACCCAATTCAATTATCAGGGAAAAGACTTGAACAAACATTTCTCCAAAGAAGATACAGAAATGGCCAATAAGTACATGAAAATATGCTCAATATCGCACTAACCATTAAAGGAAATGCAAATCAAAAACACAATGAGAGAGCATTTCACACCCATTAGGATGGCTATTACAAAAAAACATAAAACAGAAAATAACAAATGTTGGCAAGAATGTGGAGAAATCTGAACATTTGTGCATTGCCTTACTTTTCCCCTGCAGTTAAATTCTACTGAAAATATCCCTCCCTTGTCAGTGATAGAAATGATATATACTATAATGATATAATTGGCAAGTCATCTGTATGTTTACATATTTATTTATTTATTTAAGAAGCCCATACAAAGATTTAATTAATTTGACACTCACCTAAATGTATCTCCTTATTAAATAATTTACTTAGTTTTACTTTACTATCCCCCATTTTCCTATGCTTCCTCTCTCTCTAATCAAAATATCCTCCACAAAACGCCTCCAAAAACAACCTGAATCTCCAATTCATTTACATATAACAACATAAGACCACAGAGCACACGACACTTATATAACCCCAAACATTGGGATGTACTTCCCATTATCATTCCACTAAAGTAGTATGAAATTTCTGCTACTACATGAAATAAAAATCAACCCTAAAACCTCATAAAATAATAATTTTCCAATTTGTAAATTATTATTTATGCCCTTTTGCCTCAAGATTCCCTTTGAGTCCTTTTATTGGTCATTCTAACCACAGGAAATAATCAAGAAAAAAGTGAAAACATGATTTTACCAAACTTGCTCATTATCCTAGAAAAGTATATGGTGGAAGAAAAGGTTAAAATGATTTAGTGAAAGTGGGGTTTGGCTTATTGTGTGAGATTTCTTTATTGTGTTTTACATTCAATCATCAACACATATTGGTTGGGTGGTGAACAGCACCTTAAATTTAGTACTAATTTTATAGTGCCATTCCTACAAAATCTGTTAATAAAAGGGATGAAAAATAATAAGTAACGATCAATTTAACTACTTAAACTAAATAAAAATTTCTAACATATTTTTCAAAAGTTTCCATGGAGTATAGTGAATCTCCACATGGACACTATCATGTTCTGTATCTCAGCAACCTTAAAAGGTGTTAATGAGCTACTGAATGAATAGAACAAGTCCCATTAATTAATCATAAAGGAGACAAAAGATATAATTATCAAACTATTTCAACTCAATTTACTGTTTATCAGAATGTTACTATTAAAACTACTATTAATCATTGCTAATCTCAGATTGGCTAAAGAAATATCAATTTTTCACATATAATTCTTTTTTTTCTTCCTCCTCCCTGCCTCCTCACATATAATTCTTAAAATATTTATTGTTTACAAAATTCTTTAATCCCATAAATCATGTTGGTTTACAGTTTTACCAAAAGGAATAATGTCTAAATTTTACCTTGCCATGCATATTTCTTCCCATTCAAATCAATAGCAAAATCTTCAGGATAGAAGTCAATTATACTTGAATCCTATATCAGAGAGAAAAGTAGACAATCAGAACAGAAGTCACACGTCTCTGTTATAAAGAATTTAATTTGACTTTCATTCGTTATCAGGCCTGATGAGGAAACTAAGTACATTCCTTTTAAAAAATGTTATTAAGATATGAGATCATTCATCCCAAGTCTACTAAAACAAAATTAAGAATTGTATTTTAAAAGATGAATAGAAAAGGCATTACTGTAGAAGAATTTTAGAACTGACAACTATAGGCCTCAGGCAAGCAGAGTTATTTACCCTAACAATTAACCTCCTGGCTGGGTCTCACTCTTTCTAGCTAGCAGAAAACAAGTTCATAGATGATTTAGTTAGGTAAGCCAGTCTTCTGAGCTCTGGCAGCCACCATACATGGCTGGAACAAATAAAAATAAAGACTCACAGGTAAGCTGGGAATAAAATGACTGTTACAACAACTACTCCCAAACATGAATTTTATTTTCTGGTAGGGTACTGCTGGCCAAAGAAAGCAGGAAAAAAAAATATGTAGTGAAAAAGATACATAAGAACTCAAATGTTTTGTTTCTGTACTTCACTATTTTAAATATGAGATGCAAAATCAATTGTGAATAAAGTTAATAAAATATCTGACTAAAATCCAGTTACCCCACACACTCAAAATACTAACACTCACGGGATCACTCATGAGCTTCCGCCATGATGGAGGTAGAAAGTTACCACTTGCAGCTGGAAAAACTCCCATAAGTTGTTCTAGTGGTTTAAACTGCAAGAAAGAAAAAATGTTAAAGGCCTAAGATTATTACCTAATCCAAAATTATATAAATTTTATGACTTTAAATAATCAAGCTTACCGGTTTTGTACCCTTCTCAAAATCAGATGGCATGTCTGCAATACCTTCAAAGTCTGAAGCAAATGGTGCATAATGGAATGGATAATACCACTTCCAGGAAGCACAGCCCTACAGTCATTAGAAAAACAAACAAAAACAACAAAAACCTATGTTAACGATGGACACAATGGAAAAAAAGAAATAAAAATTAGACTATTAACCTATAATGTTCTTTTCATAAAACATAAGACTTCTGATATATATTCCATATATTGATTTTTTCCATGAGTCCTAAAAATTATTTTGATTAAATCTGAACTTTCTATTTCATATCAATGGCTCCTTGGCTTAAAAAATACTGCAAAGCATCTTTAATAATGAGCAGTTAATGCCTTTATGTCCACAAACACAATCTGGTAAAGATTTTTATCCTTAAAATATATTTGGTGACAGTTCTTTCCAACTCTAAAGCTGCCATCATCAAATAAAACCAACAGAAGTTACAGTTAACATTTACTGAGCATGTAGGTGGTTGATGACATTACTGAAACAGTGGTTGACAGTAAAACTGCCAAAAGTTTCACTTTACAATTCACTATTACATTTTCATATAACATTCTCTCGACTATAAAAGTATTTGAGTAAACACATGGAAAAGAAAACAAAAGCAAGTTATACTCAGAAAAGAGATGTCTTTCTGACATGTGTTCTAACTCTATGCCCAGTTAATTAAAATCTTGATAGGAGTAAAACATGCAAATAAAATATTTTATAGTCAATACTTGGTGCATTGTGTTATTTTCCCCTTACTGACAAACTCCATCTATCCCCAAGTCATACCAAACTTAACTTGGTTTGCTCTCTGAGCACGAAACCAGATGTTAACTATCAGTGATACAATCCCCAAAATGTCTCCCTAGTCTTGCAACAATCTGACATCTCAGTTACCAAAAGGTACAGATTCAAAATACTCCAATTTTAAATATTAAAAACAAATATTCTCATGGAGACAGAGAATACAATGATGGTCACCAGAGGCTGGGAAGGGTAGCAGAGAAGCAGGGATAAAGTAGGGGTGGCTAATGGGCGCAAAAATATACTTAGATAGAATGAACATTATTTGACAGCACAACAAAGTGACTAGAATCAACAATAAATTAGGGTATGCTTTAAAATAACTAAAAGAGTAGAACTGGAATGTTCCTAGCACAAAGAAATGTTAAATGCCTGGGGTGGTGGATACCCGAATTATCCTGATTTGATTAATTCAGACTGCATGCCTGTGCCGAACATCACATGTGCCCTATAAAAACATACGACTATTACGTATCCATAATAATTAAAAATAAACTAAAAAAAAAACTTCATGTAACATCACCCTATTATGGAGAGGACGGTATCATTCAAATTCTTATTGGTATTTTCTAGCCTTTGTCCTTTGTTCAGTCATTTAGTGATTGTCAATTATCCAGTTATTTTTAAATTCCAATTAAAAAACACTTTAATCATCTTAAAGACAAAGTACAGTCAACCCTGTACTTGATGCTGAAAAATCTTTTAACAGCAAACATAGTTTTGTTTATATATTAATACCTAAGGAGCTTCAGAGTCTTTGTGAACAAGTATTATTATTATAAATTTCTGAACGGGAAGCTTAAAACATGAGTCTGGGTTTTATTTCAGGATACAGCTCAATAATACATATTATTATAGAAATAGCTATCTTTCTAAAAGATCACCTCCAGAGTCAGAGAAAAATATTCTTTTTGTACCTGGTAATAATATCGAAGAACCCAGCAAAGTCCTTCAACATAAGACTGTACAACTTTACGACGGAATTTCTCATCAGCCGCATCAACATCAAATTTGTTCTTATAGTACCGCTGCTTCCAACCAGCTTCCCATAACCTAAAAACCAGGCAAAGCCAGTTTATGTTGAATTAATACACTTTGAGTAATAGAATGTCTACCAATTTATATCCCAAATCAATTTATATTTAATATCTGGAGAAATGTGAATGAGTTAAACAGTAATGCTAACAGAGATTCATTTAATAATTATTTATAAAAAGCCTACTTTCAGATAATTTATTATCAACTTAAAGACAGTTAAACATTAAAAACACAAACACTGATTTTGGTAAGGCCATTATAAAACTACTTTTTTAAAAAAATTATTAAAACAGATACAAAACACTTGTTTGCTCGAATTTTAATACTGCTTTACATTTTTTTATTGTACAAGTCTAAAAGTACATTAAGAGTCAAATACTGAAGATATTTCACACAGTTCCAGTTCCTCAGTCTGTTAAAATATATTCAAACGATACAAAGAAAGTCAACTAAATTACTTTAAAAACATACTTGAACAGGTTAATTTTTTTAAATGTGAAAAATGGTTTATAAAAGAATAATGTAGGAACTAGGCAGAAATTGTGTATACCTATTCTGTCCTTGCTTGGGCCTTTATCCCTCTTTCAGCTGAAAGCTATTGATAGCTTAAGGAAAGGAGACAGAGATATACATACAGAAGAGATACACATTCTGTATCTCTATATATCTATGCACATATATATGCATGTATCTATATTATCTATACACATATATGCACACATGTATGTATGTTCTGGTAAAGCCTAGAAGTAGCTCAAATAATCCACTAAACTACCATTAATCACTGCAAATACAATGTAAAGAACCACATTTTCACCCAAAGTATATGTGTTTTTAAGTACTCATTTTTCATTCTCTAAAAAATTTAAACATTTAATGAACATGAAGAAGCCAAAGAACATTTAAAAAAATGAAGGAGGACAGACCAAGAACATCAAGATGATTCTCCATTAAGGGCTCTTTTCCACATGTGCCAGATCTCACAAATAATTGCAGTCACGTTTGAGAATATACCATACCAATTTTAATCCCCCCTACAAACACACACATTCATGGAACAATAATTAAGAGAAGGATCCTCTATCTATAACGTGAAGTATCACTGTATTACAGACAATATAAATGAAATAAATGCTAAGAGCCCTCAAGCATTTCTTGGTAGAAGCATTTCTGCTGTGATTATCCTCAGCACCAGGACTAAACAATAAATTACTAAAATCATGCTACCTATTAAACTAGTATTGATCATGGTAGCTACATAGTGAAGTTTCCAATCATAAACACAAACCACACACTTTCCATGTCCTATAAAGGAAGCATGAGCTGTAGGCGACTACTGTCTTCTTTACCTTTGAAATAGATGATTTTCCTGAATTCTTAATGAGCTACAATTATTGAGATTGCTGCCTTTTGTATTTGGAATCCAAGGTTGAAATCTGAATTGCATGAGAGGCTGTTAATCTTATTACATAATAATCTTGAACTTCAGGGTCAATTAAAGAATCAAAGTTTCCTATTATAAATCTTAAGTATATAGCAAAAGGAAAACTCCTCTGTCATGAAATACAACTGTTATTGTGCGTATCCAAGTTTGTGGTTTTTAAAATATATATATATAATCTCTAAACAGAATGACTTTTGCATATTTCATTTTGAGGAAAAACCTTTTCAATTGAGAAGATTAAAGCAAACTCTATTAAGTGTCCAAGTGTAACTGAACTTTGTAGGTTAAGCAGCTTGAAAATTTAATCTCCAAACAGTAACATTCAGATCACATAGTGAGAGCTAAACACCTCATGTCTAGCCCATCTAGTGCCTGGTCTCAGAGGAAAAAGTGGCTTGGAAGATGAAAACCTGCACGCATACTAATCTAGATACTTAGGTTTAACAGCTATAGCTTACATATCTCACTGGAATTTACTGACTATTCTAACCCTCTACATTAATTACTGGTGGATAAAAAGATCACAGGCAAAGCATCTGAAGGCACTGCTGCTCTAAGCTAAATAGCATTAATTAGACCGCATCTATTTCAGCAATTTGCTAACAAAGTGCTACCAAAAAATGGCATCACCTGACATTATCCTCTGGCTCAGGTTCACTGTCACTGTCTTCTGCTTTTCGCTTAATTCCTCCTATTGGAGATGGGGAACCATCAGATGTGAAACTCGTATTAGGTGATATTGAAGGACTCTGTAGACAATTATGACATTACAGAAGAAGGATTTCATTATTCATTTTACATAAGAAAGTACATCCAACCACCATTACCTACCCTGTTTCACAGTAACACATTTTTTT
>NW_012151208.1:2701301-2713139 GCF_000956105.1 Propithecus coquereli | reverse complement strand
AGTAAATAAAGTTAAATGAATAAATCACCAAAAACATAAGTCACAGAAACACTTTCACAGTGACGTTTTCCTTCTGTTATTCACAGGATTAACTATTTCGAGTAAATTGAATTATTTTAAAATTGAGAACTCGAAAGGCTATTTTAATGATACCATAATTAGTTACACTATCCATGGCATGAAGGCATTTAGTTCACACCACAAAGAAAAGTAAAAAATTATATTTCACATGGAGCTTTCAAAAATGTATGTCAATTTTATGTCAATATATGTCCCTTTCAAAAATATATGTTGGGGGGGCAAGGGCAACATACGTAACCTAAACATCTGTACCCCCATAATATGCTGAAATAAAAAAAAAAAGTCAATTTTTTTCATGAAAATGTATAGACAATACAGTTTTTAAAAATCTAATAAAAATAAATACAGGAAGGCACTGGTGTATTTGAAAAATGGTGCAGGTATTTTTAGACAGATCTGTGTTGAAATACCAAGTTATACCTTTACCGGCCGTGTGCCTTTGGGCAATTTACTTCACGAGCCTAATCTTAAAATAGGGATGATAATGCTCTACTTCCTTACAGGTTATTGTAAGAATTAAATGAAACAGCATATGTGAAAGACTACTGGCATGCTGCCTGCCTGGCACATGGTGGTTAACCCTTCTAAGTCATCACTATTGTTTTTTTAATCCTCTACTAATCATTTGGATTAAATTATAAAGGTGATATTCCTATTGTCTCAGTACAGAGAAGTTGTATAAAAAGCGAACTTTCCCAAATTGATTCTTGACTAACAAGACATAAACTCCATCATTAGAAGACAAAAATAATAGATTTTCAAGCAAAAGAAACCATTCACCTTTAATGCTAAATCTCTGTTGCTCTGCCTCTACCAACAAAGGTACTCTTTTCCGAATATACTAGATTCAAACAAATTTTTTTAAAAAGCTGTTTATAACCAAATTCTACTAAACTGAGAATGGCCTCAGATATAATAAAGCTACATTTTAGAATACAAAATTTAAAACCACATATACCAGGAAACAGAAGCTATTTAATAAAACATTAACAATATTGACATCAGTAGACAGGTACTGGAGACTAATGAGCCCAACAGCTCTGAAAAAATAAACGGGCAAAAATCCATAACTTTAATGGTTCTCTTTAAACAAACAGGTAATTTGGCTTCAGAACATTCTAGGTGAAAATCTCACTATGTAGACTCCAATTCCATACCACTCTATACAGAAATGATTGTGTCAAGAGGGGGTTAAGACAGGATCAAATAAGCAAACTATCACCAATCTCCCCATTCCTACTCCCAGGGCAAATTTTATCGATCAACAGTCTAGTCCTGTGGCTCTACAGAGCCTGAATATAAAACTGGAACCCTTCTCAAAGCAACCACAGCTGGAAAAGTTTAAACCTACCTGCCCTCCAAAATTAAGAAAGAAGCATCCTATCATCAACAGAGCATCTGAGAATACCAGTCACTCTCAGTTCTGCCCTGCAAGCACTGTAGTCACTATAATCTTGAATGATGTGCATCAGCTTTTTCTGTTCTCCCCAGATGTCTCATTGCAACCCCTTTCTCCCTGACCCTCTACATCCCACTCTGTTAGTGAGACAAGAAAACCAAAATCAAATGGAACAAAAACACAACAGAAACGCAGGCTGCTTCTCTCAGGAGATGCAAAATCTCAAGTTTTCAAATTCCAAATCTAAGGCCCTAAAATGCCTAGCTGTGAATTTATGTGAATACAAGTTTAATCAGTCTCCTGGTATGGCAAAATTCCATATATGGGGTTGCCCTGTAATAAAAGAATTGAGCATCAACAGGAAAACTATTAGAATAAAAAAACTTAAATATCCAAGCTTATGCAATTTCCTTGGATAGCAAAAATGTACATCTAACACTGAACCTTCCATAATAGCTTTCCTTCCTCTACTGTTAGCTCATGGTCTATTCCCTTGCCCCTGCTGCTGCCACACCAGGTGCTCTGAGAGCTCATGATCTGTTGCCACTACAACAGGAAGCTGGTGGACAGAGTACAGCCTTGCTGGGTAGCTTGATTTGCTTCTGCAATTTGGATTACAAAGTTCAAATAAGGAGGGATACCATGAGGCAAATCAATATAACCAGGGCAAATCCATCCTTATGTTTCTAAGTTCGCAAGTAGGGAACAACCAGAGTTTAGATAGTGAGGGCTTAAAATACTTATTCAGATCTATTCCAAGCCTGAATCAGACAGTGAGAGTTATGCCTGAGAAAAACCTATTTTGCAAAATGCCCATAACTGACCCCTGGGAGGAAAGGGAAAATAAGGGAGCAAAAGCTGCCCTCCTCTTGCCCCAGCTGTGAGACATATGGATGTCTCCAACATGCTTCCAGCACCATCCACCATCCTGTTCTTAGGGGAAGAAGGAAGCAGTGCGGCTCATCTGCATTACAAAAACACTGCAGCCACTTTGCTATATCTTTATATTCGTGTGCATCAACTATCCCACATACTTTTCTTTCACATGATTTAGATATTTCCATACTGATAAAGATGGATTTAACAGAGCTAAAAATTCTTAAGGCAAAGAAATTGATAAAAAACTATAAAACAAGAACTCCAGGCTAAGTGATAAGATTCTCTCTCTCTCTCTCTCACTCACACACACACACACACACACACACACCCACCCCCCAGCAAGAGGCATCTGATTTTCACTACTATTCAATGCCACATAAAAGTAGGCCACTTACAGAATTATTCTGCATCCTCATTTCATAGGCTGCGTGTCTCGGATTACTGGCTACGTGAGAACCTGGTGAATTTCTTGAACTCAAGGCATGAGGGGTTAATATTCCACTAGGAGTGAAAGCTGGTTGATCTCTCTAACGTAAATGGAAATGAATATAGAAATTAAAATTAAATCACAACAACACAGATGACAGGAACAAAGGAGGGCAATGGAATAGAGTTCTTACTGTAAGTACTTAACTACTAAACTCACTAAAAGGCCAAATGGATTTCTGTTAACATTACAGAGTTGTCAACACCTTGATTTGATGGTGACTTACACCCTATAAACAACAGTCAATAATACTTAATAACCCTACCCTGAAACTATAACAATAAATACACTGTCCTAATATATAGAAAGAATCTATTCAAGTCTCATTATGCTAACCCGCTGTTTATTTACAATTTCAGAAAACAATTAAGACACAATTTCAGGCAAATAAAAATAATACAATGATTAAAGTAAAAAAAAAAATAAGTCAAGTTTGACTTATACTTAGGAAATACAACTTTTATTTACTCTTCACCTTGCTAAAAATTAACTCTTTGTTTCCAGTTAGGTGATAGTCTTGGCTGACTGAAAAAACAGATATTGACTGAAAGAAAATAGTAAGTAGAAATCAAATATGCCCCTCCCAATCTAAGTGGTTTTAAACCTACCTGCAACAATAAAATAACTCTACTTTTCTCCCTTGTTTCCTGGAATTACTTAATTCTAATAAAACATGACCATAAAAGCAGTCCCTAAACTCCACGGGTTTGAAAATCCAGTAGGGAAGACAAGAAGAACAAGAAGTAATGAAGTCAAATGACTATAAAGCATAATGCAATTAAGTAAGAAAAAAAATGTCACAGGCAGGAAGCATGAGAGTTAAGAGAATAATGGACCAACAAGGGAGGCCTTGTGGAAAAGGTAAGATGTGAGTTGCAAAGTTGTAAATCCATTCGGCAGTACCAAATGAAGGCAACACTGCATCAGTAGGGTCATGGTGTATATAAAATACAGCAGGGGATAAATAAGCTGGATAGTTGGAATTCAACCAGATCATAGTGTGCACTGAACACCAAACTAAGACAGAACTGGATTCTGAGGGGATGAAGAAGTCAGTGGTGATTTTGGAGCAGAGAAACAACGAAGCTTAGAGTGTTGTGTTCTAGGAAAGTTAACCTGACAAAGACATAGGAATAAAACAGAATAACATTCAAGAGGATACAAAGGGTTGACTTTTCATTACAAAAACAATACTGGATTGCTGTAAACAATTCAAAGAGCTAAGTACCACCTGCCTCCCACCTCCTGCCTCCTTCCCCCCAAACTCCAGAGCTTTGAAAGAGCCTCTTTAAAATCAACACCAGTATTCTTTATCCAGGTAAGAAGGCAGCTGGGTGGATATTATGTCCCTAACTCCAACTGGATAAGGAATAAAGCTTCTGAAATGAACATAATCTTCACAAATTACAAACTTATGCTATTGCCAATCTCATGAAATTAATTAAAACTCACCTTCATTCTCTTTCTTTTTTCTTTCTGTCGTCTTCTAAAACTGTCCTAAAAGTATAAAATCCACATATTCTGTCAAATAATTACACAAAAATGTCAGAGTTAAACATTACCAGGAATGATTCGGGAGATAATTTAAATTATAAAGGAAGATCCCAGAAATCTAGGTACATGATTAAACTAGGCAACAGACTGTATGTTCAAAGTGTTGCTTAACAGAACTTCAGCTTGGTAGAGAAATTGAATTTAAATACAATTTAATTGCTCTTAATTTTTTTCAGATAGTTTTTGACATCATTTCAGGAAAATGCAAGAACCATTACAAAGACCCTTGGTTCTACCCTGGAGCAAATAGGCTGTCAGTATTAAGAAGATACAAATAAGTATAAGGAAATAGTAATTCTTAAGTTTTAGTTGAATAGAGTTAATAACTAAGATGACAGATTTTTCAAAAAATCAATAAGACAATTTTATGAGACTCTCACCTAAAAAGGGCTTGACAGTTCCTAACTCTGTCGCATGCATGGCGTAACAGAGAAAAAATAGAAGTAGGACTCTATTCAAACATTAAGTCCAACCCCAGCTTCCAAAAAGACAATCCAAGGAAAAGGAAGGAAGGAAATTCACCGCTTACTCTGGCCCAATTTAATTCACAGGAACAGGTCCAGTCCACATAGATTCTCTCCCTCCACTCTTTTCCAAAACGCAGCTATGGTTTCAACTGGACAGGATTTTGGGTTGTACTTGCTTCCCACTAACTCTGGGCCATTCAAAGCCCTCCCATGCCCATGTCCAAGTTTCCCGGAGTATCAAGAAGTGAAACAACAGCTAGGGTGGCCAGGGCTGCTGCTGTGGCCTAAAACAGGGGCCAAGAGGTACTGTACTGATGGTCATCCTAGTAGTTGCACTTCTATCTCTTCCAAGTCAGTCCTGTCAAGTGCAACATAATACCTTAATGAGATCTGAAATTGGTGCTTTCTGCTGGGAGAAGAGCTGAACCTTGGATACATAAGTTTGCTGCTATGAAGTGGAGCCCAGGTGACAAACTACCTTAAAACTTCCTAAGATGTGGAAACTACTGATTTCTTTAATCAAGCTCTGGCCCCATCTTCAGTGAAACTTATCTATGTCACCAATGACCTAGAGATTATAAAATTCATTAGCCAATTTTCAGTCCTTATCTGACCAAGACTCTTTTCTCCTTGAATCACTATACTCTCTCCACTTGGCTTCCAGGACTCTACATTCACCTGGTTCTCCTTCTTCCATCTTGCAAAGTGCCTTTACTCCTCAACTCCCCAACCACTTCATGTTTGTGCTCCCTGGGCCCAGTACTTGGACCTCTCCACTTCTCTCCTCCCATAGGACTAATCAGCCAGTCTCACAGCTTTAAATACCATCTACATGCTGATGACTCCTCAACCAGGCCTCTCCCCATTCAACATCTCCATTTTGCCATCTCAAACTTAACAAGTCCAAAATGGAATTTCCCCACCTCACCTTTGCATATCCCACAGTCTTTCTCATGAGGGTTGCTCAGAACATTTTTCAGTCACTGGGACAAACACTCTGGAGTCACTGTTGACACCTTTTTGACACCTTTCCTTCTTTCACACCCTCCATTTAATCCATTAGTCAATCCCATTGATTCTGCCTTCAAAATATGTTCAGAATCCAATTACCTCTTTATCATCTCTAATGCCACCATCCAGGCTCCCTTGGATTATTACAAAAAAGCCTCCTCATTGGGCTCACTGTTTTGACCATTGCCTCCATACAGTTAGTTTCAACATGGCTGCTGTAGTGATCCTTTTAGAATATGTACCAGATCTTGATGCAGAACGAAAGCTACAGTCCTTATAATGACCTATTGGGTCCCACAAGACTGGGCCCTCCATCCTCTTTCTGACTTCCTCTTCTACTCCTTCCCCCTTGGCTCCTACCATACTGGCTGCTTGCTGTTCTGTGGACATCCTGGCTATGCCCCTGCCCCAGAGCCTTGGCACTAGTGATTCCTTCTGTCTAAAATGCTCTTCCTGCAAAACCCTGCATGGTGTACTCCCTCACATCCTTCAGGTCTTTATTCAAAGTCATCTGTCTGTGAGGCCTTCTCTAGTCACCACTTCTAGAACACTCCATCTCCACCTTCCCAAATGCCTCTTAACCTGCTTTAGTTTTCTCTGTGGCACTTAACACTAATAGGTTATGAGGTTTACTTAGTTACTTTGCTTATCATCCAGCTCCCCTAGGAGAATGTAAGCTCTATCAGGGCAGGAATTTTTATCTGTTTTGTTTGTTTGTTTGTTGTTATATCACTAGCACTCAGAACACTGTCTGGCATACAAACACTAAACAAATAATGGCTGAATAAATGAACAACATTTGCAAGATAAAAGGCAAATACTGAAGCTCATAAAATAAAAAGCATCACATTTCTGGCATAAGTGCTCAATTCTAATAACAAATATTGTATTCCTTTCCTACCACTTGTTCTGCTGGTCTGTTAAATACCTATTTCTAAGTGTGGCAGTCACACTTAAGCAGAACAGAAGGTCCACCCGGGTGGAACTTACTCATCTCTAATCTTTTTTGTGTTTATGAGCTCCTTTGAAAATCTGTCAAAAGTCACAGACTTTCCAGAAAAATACATATACCCAGAAACTTTAATATTTTAATATTGGATTTCTGAGATTTTCCCCTGATGTCCAACCATGCTAAAGGACATCATATGACTTCAGGGACACCAAAAAAGCTTCAAAGCTTTAAAATGCCCTACCAGATCAGCTGGAAACCATATTAATTAATTAAGTCTACGATACTATGGTATCTATAAAATTCCATACTTCCTCCTCTAATGCCAACTTATCACCAATATTTAATGGTACAGAGTCTGCTAAAGTCGCATAAAAAAAACTTCTAGCAAAGGTTTTTATATGAGGTAGTACATAGCATTAGGTTATTAAGTATGAAATGTCTGACTTCCTTAAGTACTAAGTTTGATACTTGATATCTCTGATATTTCCCCCTGACACTTCTAGTTTTATTTTTATTGTGAAGGTACATCCTCAGTCTTTCAAACACACATTTTAACTTGTGATTATCTTTCAAATTTTTTTTTAAGAGCAACTCTTGCAAAACTATGGATAAGTCAAAAATCTGTTATGTTCGAATATGAGTTCCGTCTTGGACCCAATGCAGTGCAAACTGCTCAAATACCAATGAAGTGTTTGGGAAGGATGTAGCTAATGAACACACAGTGCATCAATGGTCTGGGAAGTTCTGCTCTGGTGATTTTAATCTTGAAAATCAGCCACGTGGGCAACCTGAGACCAAGGTGGATACTGATGAGCTGAAAGCTGTAGTGGTAGTGAATCCATCTCAGCCTATGCGTGAATTGGCAGCAAGGTTTGACATTACCATTCCAACAATACTAGACCATCTGAAACAAATCAGCAAGGTAAAGAAGCTGGATAGACAGGTGCCGCATGAATCAAACAACCATCAGAAGAGAAACTGTCTTTTTTTTTTTTTTTTCAGACAGAGTCTCACTGTGTTGCCCAGGGTAGAGTGCCGTGGCGTCAGCCTAGCTCACAGCAACCTCAAATTCCTGGGCTCAAGCGATCCTCCTGCCTCAGCCTCCCGAGTAGCTGGGACTATAGGCATGCGCCACCATGCCCGGGCTAATTTTTTCTATATATTTTTAGTTGTCCAATTAATTTCTTTCTATTTTTAGTAGAGACGGGGTCTCGCTCTTGCTCAGGCTGGTTTCAAACTCCGGAGCTCAAACAATCCGCCTGCCTCGGCCTCCCAGAGAGCTAGGATTACAGGGGTGAGCCACCACGCACGGCCAGAAGAGAAACTGTCTTGAAGTTTGCCTTTCTTTGTTGTCACAACGTAAAGGTGAACCATTTCTACACCATACTGTTATGTGTGATGAAAAATGGATTCTTTTTCACAATCACAAATGTTCGGCACCATGGCTGGATAAAGTGCCGAAACACAGTTCAAAACAGAATATTCCTCAAAAAAAGCTAATGGTGTCTGTTTGGTGGTCCAGTGCTAGTATTACCCACTACAGCTTCATGAAACCTGGCCAGTTGATGACAGCGGATGTCTACTGCAACCAGTTAGATGAAATGATGAGGATGCTTGTGATTAAGCAGCCGAGATTAGTCAATAGAGAGAGGCCAATCCTCTTGCAAGACAATGCTGGCCCACATGTTGCACAAACGATGCTGCTCAAACTACAGAAGCTGGACTTGGAAACTCTCTGTCATCCACTGTGTTCACCAGACCTTGCACCAACTGAGTACCACTTCTTCCAGGATTTGGACCAACAAGCTGTAGAAAATGCCTTTTGTGATTTCATTGCCACTCACTCTCCAGGCTTCTTCGCTGCTCGCAAAAACAAGCTACTGTTATGGCAGCAAAACTGTGTCAACACGTTAGGCACATACTTTGATTAACTGTACTGCTTCTTGTTTGAGACATAATAAACTACACTTCTGATTCGAAATCAGACATTTCGTATTTAATGACCTAAATATTAGTTTTTTGTTAGGTAGGTGTAAATGGGAGCAGGTCAAGTGAAGCCACCATAATTGTTGAAAACAGTTAAAAATAGCTATTTCAGTAGACATTGACACCCACAAGCTAGTTCTGTAACTTTAATTTTACATGTGAAAACTTCTGCCATCACAGAAAAAGAGTACCAAGTACTTACTGAAGACTTTTGGGAAAAAGGCTTACAGTCAACTCACTATGTAACATAAAATGATGATTACTAGCTTCAGTACACAAAAGTTGAAGAAAATAGAAAATCTTGTCGGATTCAATGACATGTTTTAATCTGCTAGGAGATCATGATGCAATGTAGCAATATTATGCTGTTATTTGCTTAAAATACCCATATACTTTTTATAAAATCGGTTTCTGAAAGGATTTCCATCACTTTCTTTCCAAGAAGCTTTGTTTCTAACCTGCTCATTTCACTCACTGTGGGCCTCCCTTGCCACCCCTCACAATAAGCCTCCCAGCCCCCAGCCCCTAGCCCAGACTAGGTGCCTGCTCATCACACTCTGACCCTCAGGCAGCACCAATGGCTAGAAGCGGCTCTTCTTTATCCTTAAATGTCCATACTTCCCTCGTCTTCTCCTGGAGGCACTTTCACTCCACACAAGGGGAAATTCAAGTTCACACTCATGGCTTCAAGTACCTCCCATCGGCTAATGGTTCTCAAATCTCTTTTCAAAAGACTTCTGCTCCAAGCTTTACATACACTCGCTCAACTGCTTGATGGACTCCTCTAAGGTGTCCTGTAGCCCCTCAAACTCAACATCTCTAAAATGAAACTCCATTTCCACCAAGTCCCCACCCCAACCCATCATATACCTAGTGCTTGCTATCTTAGGGAATGGCACCAGCAAACTCTTAACTCCCAACTCCCTAAGCTGGAAACGAGGACTTTTCACCTAAGCACTCACCCATCAAATGCAATCAATTTCCAAGTGCTTTGTTATTTCTTTCTTTTATGTTTCAATTTCTTACTTAAGAGCTGCAGCCCTCCCCAGATCGTACATTCTCCCACCCCTTTGTCCTGGCTAATACAATTCAACCCAGAATCCCTATACTTTACTCCTAAAATACAAGTTCTTAGGTCTTAACCTATCTTCCTGCCTATACAACATGGCAGCCACTAGCTCAATCCTGGTCCCTAGCCTTGGAACCCTCTTTCATATCCTATTTATTAGATGGCTGTTGGACTTATATCCTAATAAGATTAAGAAGATAGGAAAAAACATTATAGTGCATCTCAAAGAGTGTGAAATACATAGTTCCACACAGCATAACCTTTATGAAATAATCAAAAGCACTGACCGCTCATGACGACATTAGTGTTGATACACCATAATGATATAACAACACACCCAAAGAGGTTAAAGTACAATCACAGGATCATCATAGCCTATTAGAGACAGGAGCAATTTTAGCTACTGCAATAGAAACACTTTACCTCATCATCCTTTCTCTTTTTAAAAATGCTATCCTCAACTTCACCAACTGCTAACATGATCATCTGTACTCTTTGCAGATTGACATAACCACTTTCTGTAAGGTAACCCTGTAAGTGATAAAATACATGTAAAATGATCTTCTTACAAAAGCAAATACTTGTGTTTTGAAATTATTCAAGAGTAAACTTACCCCAGTTTTGTGTACCACATTTTTGTATATGTTAACCAAACGGTCAATTGCACCTTCCCTGCCACCAGGAGACAAACATTATGTGTTAGGACCAGCAGGCACTGTAAAGGCAAGAAGTCTAAAACAATACTTTGAAAAACCACACAAATACACATACCTAATCTCTAATGATGGCAAATGAGGAAGGAAGTCATTTCCCACAAAGAAGCACATGAAGACCCAGTCATCAATGCTCCTCTCAACATCAAATGTGAACGGAAGGCTGGCCATGGTGAGTTCTCTTTCCAAATACTACAACCAGAAAGGAATGCTGCCATTAAAGCTATCAAAGGCACCCTGCTTGAGAGTGCCCAGTCCAATGGTTATTACTACATACCTCACGAAGAACATTAAGACGAAGAAAGATAAACTCTCCTTCTGCACAAGGAAGACTATCTGCAAGTTCATCATGCTGCAAGAATGGAAATGAAAATTAAAGTCTACTCTAAACTCTGTAATTTTTTCCAACCAAGCAAATTTTAATGCTTTTCCTAAAGAAAGGTTCATTTTTAAATTGTAAGCATTAACTAGAAAAAACTCACCAAATCATTTGAAAATAAAAATTTTATTTTAAACCCAATCACACCTACCCCAGACGTCAGCAAACATTTTCTGCAAAAGGCCAGATAGTAAATAGCCTTTGGGGGACATATACAGTCTCTGTTGAACATTCTTTCATGTTTTATTTTGGTTTTTACAATCCTTTAAAAATGTAAAAACCATCCTTAGCTCATGGGCCAAAACTGAAGGACTGTGGTTCACCAATCCCTGACCGATACCTAGGCCTTATTAGTATTTTAATGTATATGCCTCTAGCCTCTTCTTTGTGAACCTACGTGCATAGGTACATGTATATTGTCTTTATTGTATTAAATATCTGAAATCATATATTTCCACCTTATATTTTTTTCCACTTGTCACCACCCTAAGCTAGTCTAACCCTAGTGCTTGCTATCAACAATGTCTTTTAAAGAGGCACCATATTCTTAAAACAAAAGCCCACCCTGTTCTACATCCAACCAATATTAATATTTTAATGTATATTCCTCTAGCCCCTTCTCTCTGAATATATGTGCAGATACATGTACATTGTCTTTATTGTATTGCATATCTGAAATCATATGCATATTTTATTTTGTATCTACCTTTTTCACTCAAGAATGTCTTTTAAAAAAGCACCATATTCTTTTAAGACAGAAGCACCTTTAAAGGAAACTGGATCTAACTAAGTGAACCCAAAAATACACAGAAACTGGGAGTAACTTAAAAGTATCAAGAAGTTTTTAATAAATTTGATTTG
>NW_012151208.1:2699089-2701251 GCF_000956105.1 Propithecus coquereli | reverse complement strand
ATATTTTAATGTATATTCCTCTAGCCCCTTCTCTCTGAATATATGTGCAGATACATGTACATTGTCTTTATTGTATTGCATATCTGAAATCATATAGCATATTTTATTTTTTATCTACCTTTTTCACTCAAGAATGTCTTTCAAAAAAGCACCATATTCTTTTAAGACAGAAGCACCTTTAAAGGAAACTGGATATAACTAAGTGAACCCAAAAATACACAGAAACTGGGAGTAACTTAAAAGTATCAAGAAGTTTTTAATAAATTTGATTTGTAGTTCCTTTTAAGAAGAGTAACCATTTGAAACAAAGAACTTCTATAAATAAATCACATGCAATGGGCATTACTATCTACTAGAGCTAAGCCTGATGTAGATACAAGCTATGTTAGAAAAATAACAGAGACTGCTCACCAGGTCTGAAAAAACAAAAACAGAAACAGAAACAAAGAAAAAGAAAAAGAACAGAGTAGGAAAAACAAGTGTATACATGCTTTTGAATGCAATTTTATTTTAAAGTGCTTTAAAAGATACATCTCTGTGAGGGAGGGGCAACAGAGCAAGCAGGTAAAAAAAGTTAATCAAGCATAATCTTCTCTTCATTCATTTTAAAAATGAGGCAACTTGAATATACATAATGCTATTTAATTATACACTTAAAAATAGTTAAAATGGTATATTTCGTGCTATATGTTTTACCGGGATAATAGAATTTAAAAAAAAAAAAATGAGGCAACTACCATCTCAAAGTTCTTACCTTTCCCTTCTTTTCTCTTGGCAAACCTTCACAATCCTTGACCTCGTGTCCAAACTGATTACAAAGACCACATGGTTTGGGTTTGTTTGGCTTGAATTCTTCTCTAATAATGGTAAAGTTGGGTTCATGTGTAGCAAGGCCAAGCATAATAAGATCAGCTATCAATCAACAATGAGAAAAACACTAAACAGTGAGCACTTTGAGAGGATCCTTACCATAAACAAAGTACTATAAGACACCAACACAAAGAAAAGCCCAAATGAGCACACACGAATGCCCAAAAGCCTAAAATTTCCCAGCAGTTCTCAGTCAACAAGAAGTCCTCCAGATACGTGGACATACAACACAGATTAGCACTCAGGATTAAACACTTGGGAAATTTTCTATTCCAAAGGTACGAGCAGTTAAATTAAAAGATCGAAAAATGTAAAAAAAAAAAATTAAAGACAAGTGATCATTGATCACAGATTAAACAACTCAGTATTAGTTCCCTCTTGAACATAATATAACCAAGGCATTTTAAAATTTCCAGGCAATCATGAATAATCCATTACTACAACCCAACTTGGCAACCTGCCACAATTTAATCCAAAAGAAGCAAATCCCAAAGAAACTTACCATCTGCTCCACATAAACAATGATGAGTATTTGGGTCATGGTTAGGCTGGGCTAAAGAGGGGAGAAATATATATTATTTTTATATAAATATATACCACAGGAATATCACATCTTACCAAATATTTTCTATATGGCTTATCTATTTTCTATTAAGAACATGTAATAAAATACTTAGAAGGTTTACCTCTTTGTCTTCTAATGTAATCCATGATTTTATGTTCTCCTTCACCAGGAGCACTAGCATCAGATAAAATAACCTATTAAAAAAAGTTTTTAACACTTTCAGTTCATCCCCAATTTTCTATAGGCACAAAAATCAAAGGAACTGAGTATCTTAAGAAAAGCTAAGATAATTCTATTAATATTAAGATAGTGTTACTAGTAGGAAAATTTTCTGAATAAAGTGTGTGTGGGTTAAACACCGAACTAGTTTTGGTTAACTTATTACACAGAATGGAAAATAATAAAATGTGTGGATCAGATTTAGGCATGAAAAAAACTGATCAGTTCACAAGTTCCTACTATTTTCACTACCCCCAAGGACAAAGCACCAAACCACATATGCTCTGAGAATAATCAATAAAAGATACAGATTATAATTTACCATAGCTAATTAATAGGGAACAAGCTTAAAAACATGAAAGTTCATTTAAATTTTACTTGAATAGTTATAAGAACATGGCCATTTTTTTTTTGTTGGTTTTTTTGGTTTTTTTTTTGAGACAGAGTCTCACTCTGTTGCCCGGGCTAGAGTGAGTGCCATGGCGTCATCCTAGCTCACAGCAACCTC
>NW_012151208.1:2645414-2698199 GCF_000956105.1 Propithecus coquereli | reverse complement strand
CAAATACAAAAGAAAGAGAAGTGTTGTCACCCAAGGAACAATGTTCCCCCTTTTGGAAAATAAAGATTCCTCCTTCAAATTTAAATAAAGCTTTAACAAGACTGTCAAACAATATATGGTACACAAAAGATACTACACTGTTACATAAAAATATAAAAATTATGAAGTTCTTCCTCTGCAACAGAATAAACACACACATTAAGGGTTTTATTTTTGATAACAGTTCTTAAGGTAAAGGTGCCTTAGAAAAATGAAATTAAAATGCTGAGTTTATCACACCCTTATTGGGTAAGAAATAAAATTATCAGGTAGAGGAATATAAAAATCCTATATTTTCCTCTGTATCACAAATTAGCTGCTTCTCAAGAAAAAATATATTTTCTTGTATCTTCAAAAACGAAGAATCCTTAAAATCAAAACATTCTATTCTAAATACAAACAGGTTTTAGTGTCTTAACTACAAGCTATGGCTAAAGTAGCTATTACTTACACACTTCTGGCAAATTAAAATAACTTAATATTTATTGTAATTACAGGCCTCAGCTGACCATACTATGGCATCTTTTTTTCAACTGCAAAGTGCAATTATCTTGAGTCAATAAATTGTGGCTTTTCTGGTCTACTATATTGTCTAATGCAGCAGAACACCAAACAAATCACCCTGCTACAACCACACCCTACCTCACACACAGATGTGGTGTAAGAGAACCAGTCCACCCTAGTCAGCATCAGCATCCTCCAACCTTTCTCCTCTCTGAGACACAGTCAACTCCTACCTGTGCACCTACTAGGAATTCCAAGGCTTTGGGCAACTGCAAAATGACTGCATCCCACTCTTAACCTCCGAAAATTAAAAGAACCCTGAGCACAGTGGCTGCTCCATCAACCTGTATTCAAAATGTGTAAATGTCTTGGAAACAGCCTGTAAATGTGTATTAAATCACCTCTGGCCTCCCCAGACAGATCTCTGACTTTCCAAGGAAAGCAATAAGCAAGCAAACTAAGACTGATTTAAAGTAAATGTTTACAGAACTGTAGCTTTCTGACAGCCCCCACAGAGAAGCAGCACTCATACTTCTGTTAATACTTTACATAAAAGTTAGCTGAAGAGCTAGCTGCACTCGCCCTGAGAGGGGTCGACAATCCACTCTCCCTATCAGTATTCCCTCCTTTTATTCCCAAGTTTCCCCTTTATTGTAGAGTCTGGAAACAAACAAGCTTATTAATGGGGGTAAAGGATTCCACGAACTATTTTTCCTCAACAGTGAACATACATTTTCCTTGGATATTCTGGGATCCTCATTAAATTAAAACTTCGTCTATTTGTAAGAAAAAGTTGTGGCCGGGTACTGTAGTTCACACCTGTAATCCTAGTACTCTGGGAGACCACAGTGGGAGGATCACTTGAGGTCCAGAGTTCGAGACCAGCCTAAACAAGAGCAAGACCCTGTCTCTACTAAAAATAGAAAAAAATTAGCCAGGCATGGTAGTGTGTGCCTGTAGTACCAGCTACTTAGGAGGCTGAGGCAGGAGGATCACTTGAGCCCAGGAATTTGAGGTTGCTGTGAGCCAGGCTGACGCCACGGCACTCTAGCCCAGGAGACAGAGTGAGACTCTGTCTCGGAAAAAAAAAAGAAAAAAAAAAGAAAAAGTTGTTATCCCTTCCTGGCTGAATACATTCTGTTAAAAGTCCAACTTTGTATACTCTTTACCTTTTGCCAGTATTTCTTCCCTAACTCGCTGCTTCTCGACTGCTGCCTCCATTCCTTCTTTTGATGCTCTGAACCGCCTCGAACGCTGCTGGTTCATTTTAGCACGTGGTGCCTGAAAACATGTATTTCATATTCACATAATGATAATAAAAATATTCATAAATACATCAGTATGTTATTCTGAATCAGCCATTCTTATAAAAGTAGTAAATTAAAACGGAAGAAAAGTTAAGTATTAATAATATGCCTAATAATCCTTTCATGACAGACAATAGATCCTGAGAACTTAAATATGGACGAAGAATCTGAAAGCTAAGTTCAATCAGGTGAGTGAGTGACATGTGAAATGGACAAAAATCCTACAAAGCACTTCATACTGCAAGGCCCACAGCCTAATGCCAGTTCCCCTGGCTTAGGGTGCTTCAAAACAGTCCTCCTGCCCCCACAAATGTTCACTTTATTTAAAGATCCAGTAAGCATTTCATGAGTGGTTACCATAGAACCACGATTAGGAAGACCTTCCTTATGTCTATACATAAAAGCAAGGATGGTCTCCAAATGGGATTCATGATGTCCCATGAAAGCAACAGAAAAACTATTTATTCTTGACCTGCAGGACCTCAATGCACTTCTATTTTGTATTTCCCACGATAAGGTTCATAATTATCACTGTCTTTTCCATAAGGCACAGCAGTTACAAAAGGAGCAATGTTTTAACCAAAAGTACTTTTAAATTCATCCTAACCAGATGCAATTTAAAACACTGATAAGCCTGAATAAACTGAACTGGACTGTAAGATTTTAGAAGTTACTAAACCGAATTATGAGGTTGGAAGGAACTCTGGAATATCCTGTGTATATTTAAATATAAGTTACCTTATATTCTCTTTAAACAGTTCCCTTTTCTGTAAAATGAGACCATCTAATGTAGCCCTCCCAAGCACTAAGTTCTATGATCTACATTTACACATAAAAATGTATGTATACACATGCACATATACATACACATACAAACATGCACATATTTCATATTTGATCTAGCAGTAAGGGCACACCGGAATAAAATTAAAATTTAGCTGAATGTAAACTGGAATATGCTCTAAACAAGACATATTCCTGTTCTCTTTATTCTTTATTCCAGTCTAACTGCAACTTAACAAGTTATCAGGTAGCCGAGATTTTTCATTGAGTAAAAAGAACCTCACAGAAAAGTTAATCTCAGGTTTGAAGTTTTCTGGATTTTCAAAATCATTCCATTAGCCACTGGGATGTACTAAACCTAAAAGAAAGAGAATCTACTTGCATATGGCTAAATAAATTTAGGGCATGCATCCCCCACCACCACCCATCAATCTCTAACTATTCTTCACCATTAAAGACATATGACAAAAGCCACCTCCTATCTCCTAACTCCCTCAGTAGCGCTGACTTCATCCCTCAACACTTTGCATGTGTTATCTAGTGCCTCTAAAGCCTATAAGTAACTCACACATTTATCTATATCTCCCTCCCTTTGATGGTAAGCCCTTCAAAAACGAGGGCAGTCACCAATATCTCCAGCATTTCACAGTACCCGGCACCAAACAGACACTAAATAACATTTGAATGAATAAATGAAGTATGAGGTTTTCATTCTTAAATTCACCACTGTCAACCAGACACTGGGAACACAGCAAAAACGAAAATGGAAGCTTCTAAATGAACTATCTTAGCACTTACCACTCCATCTATTGCCATGTAGAGAAGTCGTCTCGGTCTTACAATACTGAAAAGTCTGTCAATATACTCAAAAATTGCAACCATCATTTCATCTTCGTTTTTTGGTGCTGGTCTATAATGACAAGCAAACAATGTAATATAATGTAGTATTTCCTCTGTGATTTGTGGTATCAGTGACAAAAATAGGTTACGTACTTGTCTTCGGGATGAGTACAGGGATGGATGATTCCATTCATATCCAAATATAGATTATCAAACTCCACATCATTGGGATTAGGTTTACTGGCATCAACTGGAATCTTTACACCACTGCATTCCTTTGGCTATGAGGAAGTGATAATTAATAGTAGTTTGATTGTTCATGTCTAAAAATGACAGATCCTAGGCTCAGTATGAACCTGTGTTTCATTACTGAACTGGAAATAAAACACTTCAAGTAACCTTTAAATTATAAAATAAGTTATCTTATTCCACAAAGCAAACTGAAGCAGATATTTCATCTTTACAAAGTGATGGCTTCTATCACAAGTTAATTTGACAAGGTGGGCAATGTATCAAATTCCCATATCATCCAATTGTCCAAGTGAGAAATCATGGGAGTCATCTTAGAATTCATTTCCCTCATCACTCACATCAGTAAGTCCTGGCAATGCAACCTAAAAAAAATGTCTCTCCACTTCATCTCCTTTCGCTATCACTACCATGAACAATATGAGGTTATCATCTCTCACCTAAAAGATCACAAGCTTTGTAGAGAAACTCCCTGGTCTCCAGACGACCCTCTACACTGTCAGAGTTCCCTTTCTGAAACATATGTGTCTGTGTCTTAATCTTGCCTAATTTTTCCAATGATTCCCACAGCAAGTAGTAACCAGTGAGCCTGGAATCTCGCTAGTCTCCTGTCCTGCCACAATACTGCTGAAGCCCGTTCAATCTGTCCTAAGTTTCTAGAAAATGCTCTTTCATCTCTCGATGCCTTTGCATAATGCTGCTTCTCTCAGAATCCCTTCTTCCTGTCTGCCAACACTCACTTCCTGAAATCTTACTGATTTTCCAGGGTCTAGACTCAGATCAAACATCACTCACTTTATAATACTTTGTAAACATCTCCCAAGAAATTAACTGCTCCTATTGCATTTCCTTAGAATTTAGCTTATTCATTTATAGCATTTCCATACTTTTATAATTAATTTATCATCCTAATCCAGCTACACCATGAGGTCTTCAAAAGGTAAGGGCTTATTCATTCCCAGAGGTACTCGATTATATTTTTATACATGATATTACCTCTGTTTTTTTCTTCCAGAGCTTCAGCAAAAGATTAAGAACGTGAGATCCACTTTTTACATTTATTAATAATAAAAGTCACTTAAAAAATAACAGTTCCCCAGACATATACAAAGTATCACTCGCGACAGTAAAAACTGTAAACAATTTAAAAGCCCATCATACATTAATACACGCTACATCATGTAGCTCAAAAACAGTATGCTAAGTAAAAGAAGCCAGCTGCAAAAGACCACACACTGTACAATCCCATTTATATAAAATAGAACAGACAAAATTATAGAGACAGAAAATAGATAAATGGTTGCTTCAAGCTGAGGGTAGGGAAAGGATGAGAGAGATGCCAATTGCTTTTGGGAGTGATCAAATGTTCTAAAATTAGAACATTTGATGGTTGATGGTGATGGCTGCACAACTCTGTGAAAACAGTAAAAACTACTGAATTATACAGTTGAAGCAGGTGAATTTCAAGATATATAAACTGTATTTCAACAAAGCTGTTAAAAAATAAATAAAAATCAAAGATCAACTTAATTGGGGGGTAAAAAGCCGATCAAGAAGAGAATGTATTAATAAACTATGGTATGTCCATTTACTGGAATGCCAGGCACGAGTGAGACTCAAAGAACTAGAGCTGGATGGTCACAAATACACTCCTGAGCCAAAAATGCAAGCTGCAGAAGAACATATATGGCATACCACTTGTAGAAAGTTATGAAATAGATAAAACAACATTAGCTACTGTTCAGGGATTGATACATACACAATGATAGCATAGTGAAAAGCAAGGGAATGAGAAACAAAAGTTTCAGGATAGTGGTTATCTTTGAAAGAGGGAGGGAACGGAATAAGACTGGGCTTCAATTTGTATTTATAATTGGGGAGAAAGGATACCAAAAGGGACTTAAGATGAAACAGGGAAGAAATTATTAGACAGTGTTATGTACATACATGCTGGGAATCAACAAAGAGAGGCTTGACTAGAAGCAGTGTGTGCTGAGGTAAGTGGTAAGGAAAGCAGGAAGTCAATTCTTGGTGGGGGGAGGGTCTATGGAAGAAGATACCTTGATAACCCCCAAACAAAAACAAACTCTATGAAGGCAAGAGGTTCTCTGCCTCTCCATCTAACCTCCACACCCCAAAGTCCACACCATCCTGTACCATGCAGCCATTACATTCAGGAAAATCAAGACTCATTCTTTGTGCCCCATAAGAAGACCGACAGTAAATATTTTAGGTTTGTTGGCCATATGATCACAGCTGCAACAACTCATATGTGTCTTTGTAGAGTGAAAGCAGCCATGTGCCCTAGTGCTTAGCACAGAAGTAGGCATATTGCAGCTCTTCATATTGAATGTAGCATTTTTACTTCAACTATCTAGAAAAAAATATAGTACAGGGAAGGTAGCATAGGTGGGTCCTAATTTTGAGAAAAAGAGCTCCAGGCATTTCCAATAAAAAAAAAAATTGAATATATTTTCCCCTCAAGAGTACTGTAGATGTGTTCAACACATTTTCTACATAAATTTAGAATTCCTTTCTTCAAGAAAAGATTTTGATGCTCAACAAAGGAACTCACTCCTCAATAGCCTTGTCAAATACAATACCAACGTTGTCTCCTGTTGGGTGAAAGAGAGATCCTTAATCAAAGGCCAGCTAAAAGGAGAACCACTTTGAACTCTAAAACCAATTTATTTCAAATAATAACTCTTCATTATCATTTGGATTCCCCAGATGACAGATTGAGCACTCACTGCATCTTCCCTTTCTACCCCAAGACCATATAAAAGACTAAACAAATACACAAACAAATCAATTGCACTGCTATGATAGAAAAGCAGAAGCAGAACCTTCTGTGGCTGAGAAATCATGAAGGATGCCTGAAATACATGGAACCAATATCTCTCACTGAAGATGGAGTGCAGCACCTGCAACACGTGAGAGGAGATACGCTGCCAAAGGTGAGTGAACACAAGAGGGCTCCTGACCTCTTCAGAGAGATCAAGGGACAGCTTCTGAATGATCCATCAGCATCACTCACAGAAACTGTCAGGTGGATCAACCTTTGCCCTCTCCTCTTCCCTCACCCATCAGGTGCCATGTGAGCCAGGCAACTTGAGACAGACTCCCCAGAGAACATAAGAGCTTGGGTTAGAAGGGCAGTGCAGTGCCCTAGCTGACTAGAAATTCCCCAAGGGACCAGGAAGCACCCCTACCAGAAGGCTGGCAGTCAAGGTAGCTCTGCCTAGCAGGAAGCCCACTCCTTCTCTATCTACTTCATGGTAAGAGCAGGAGATACACGTATCCCAAATAGACATTTGGGATATTATTCTATTTGTGCATGAAAATGCTAATTAAGATAAAGAAGGTATTTAAAGAAGATATTACAAATATATAAACAGTGATGTCTGTGTAAAAATACATTACATGGGTTTTGAAGTAAATCTCTAAAACGAATTTCATGCCAACCCACTGTTCCAATCAACCACTGCTGTCAGCAGGAACCACTACTAGGTAGACACATTTTTGTTTAAACCTGCACAAGATTTAACAGCAACATTAGAAAAATCATGAATCATGTCTGAGCTTCCAGGGTAATAAGAGTATCCCACTGATGGAAGTCAGACACCAAACTATACAACTCAGTTTTAGATTTCCCTTAAAGCAGCCTGGAACTACAAAAACATAAAATGTGGATGATATTTTGGGGAGAAACAGCCAAAAGCCTAATGAAAACTTCAAATGACAGTATTTTGGCTTAAAGCCTAATGAAAACTTCAAATGACAGTATTTTGGCTTAAAGCCTAATGAAAACTTCAAATGACAGTATTTTGGCTTAAAAATTCAATCTGTAAGTTTTGATGTAGTTGCCAAATAGGACATTTGAACACTTGTGGGTGATCAGTTTTTTTTTCAAGTAATATGTGTGTTAGATCTTCATTTGTATACAATGTTAGTGAACAAGGACTAATAATTATCTCTAACATTTATGGAACACTTAAAATGAGACAAGCACTGTTCTAAGGACTTTTACTTGTGGAGTATTCCATTCTATCCTCACAACAACCTTGTGAGGTCTGGAGTATCCCAATTACAATGGAGAACACAAATGCTTAGAGGGGTTAGCATTAACCCAGGTTAACCCAGCACTGCCAGGTTCAGAAACTAGGATTTAAATCCATGACCTCCAAGCTAGTATCTTAGCCAGTACGTTAGTCTGATTAATTGTAATTTCACTAGATTCAAAGCAATTTGTGCTGAGAACTACAGCAAGTACTATGGAGGATACAAAATATGCAAGATGTGTGAAATTGATCCTCGCTCTCCAAGACATAAAATCATTTCAGAGAGATCTGATTCCAACATGACAATGTGAGAAGCTTCACTTATCTGCTCCCCAATGAAATTGGTGAAAATTATTGTAAAAACAAAAACATTTCAAGCCCTTGAAAATGGACCTAAGGGCAAACAGCAACCTAATCAAGAAAGCCTATGAAGATTTTAAAACCGACTTAATTTGCAAAAGTGCATGACATTACATGTCTTGAGTTGTTCAAAAAAAAAGAAAGGAAAAAAAGTACACAGTTTAGTTTTAAACCTAAAGGCACTCTCAAGAACGGTGAAAGCCGTGGTGAAAAGCAATTGGCAGGAGACTCCTGGATCTAATGAAGATACAGCCTAGAGGCCAGTTATTATAGTTTGCAGGAGAGAACTGGGGAATAAGAAAGCTGAGAGAAGCCTTTCCTGGGGTTGTCACAAATACCAAACACTAACCTCAGAACTAATCCTGGAAGAAGCCAAAATTCCACTGGACTAGTTTGTAGAAGAATTTATACACCAGGGCATTGGTGAAAATAATAAAGCAATGGGACCAAGTAGTGGAGTTTCATTGCTGGGTGTGATCAGGGAAAAAGTGGGCGAGAGCCCTACCTGTACCACTGTCATCCCAGGGTGGCTGTGGGCATGCCCCAAACTGCATCCCCGCCCGCCCCCAGGAAAACCATCAGAGGTATAATACAATAGGGAAGAAACACACTTCATTAAAATAATCTAGCCAGTCAACAAACAAATAAACAACTACATAACAATAAGAAGCCCTAGAAGGGTGGAGGTGGGGGGGCGCAGTGAAGACAAATAGCCAGAGTTGCTACAATATACTATCTAAAATGTCCTGTTTGCAAAAAAAAATTGCCAGGTATGCAAAAAACAATACAAAACAAAAATAAAAACAAACCAAGAAAGTATGACTCATATCCTAGGAAAAAAGCTAGCAACACAAACTACCTGTGAGAGTGACCAGATGTTGGATTTAACACAAAGATTTTAACATAGCCACTATAAATATGCTCACAGAATTAAAGTATGATTAAAGTAGTAAAGGAAGATATGATGACAATTCATATCAAATAGGAAATATCAACAGAGATAAAAATCATTAAAAAGAAAAAGAACCAAATGGAAACATTAGAGCTCAAAAGTAATAAAACAAACTCACTACAAGGCTGGGCACAGTGGCTCATGCCTGTAATCCCAGCACTTTGGAAGGCCAAGGCAGGAGAATCACTTGAGGCCACCAGGAGTTCAAGACCAGCCTGGGCAACATGGTGAGACTCTCTCAACAAAAAAAAAATTAGCAAGGCATGGTGGCACATACTTGTAGTCCTCCCTATTCAAGGGGCTGAGGCAAGAGGATCACTTGAGCCCAGGAGTTTGAGGCTGCAGTGAGCTACAATGGCACCACTGCACTCCAGCCTGGGTGACAGAGCGAGACTCTATCTCTAAAATAAAATTTAAAGCTTTTATTCGTCAAAAGACACCATCGAGAAAGTGGGAAGATAACTCACAGAATGGGAGAAAAATATATGCAAATCATATATTTAATACGGGTTTTATATTCAGAATATATTAAAAAACTTTATAATTCAATAATAAAAAGACAATCCAATTTAAAATGTAAAAAATCTAAATAGACATTTCTCTAAAAAAGATACACAAGTGGCCAATAAGCACTTGAAAAGATGTTCAACATCATTGTTATCAGGAAAATGCAAATCAAAACCACATAAGATACCACTTCACACACCCACCAGGATGGCTAAAGCCAAAAAGACAGTAACAAGTGTGAGCAAGTGCAGGACAGTTCTCTGGGTAGCCTTAGAACAACTCAGTTCTCCACCCTTTCTTGTAGTTCTCAAGAATAACTGTAGAATGTGACGAAATGCAATATCCTGAAATAGAAAAGAACTGCCTGAAAGTGCCCAGGCCTTGTTCTTGTCTCTCCCAGGGAATGTATCAATAACATCTGGAGTTAGGGAAGAACTTGTTGGAATAGCCTGGGCTTTGTTTCTCTCTCCCCTGAAAGCGGCATGTGCTCCAAAGCTTTAGCCCAGTGAATCGCACTGCCTACACTGGGCTGCCTTTGGGGTCCCTCAGCTGCAATGGCAAGCGGGACTTGCAACTGAGACTCCATCTGCCCCAGGCATCTTTCCTGAGCCTTCGGAAACTGACTCGCAATAAATCCTAGGCTTCTGTTGTTCCTCACTTTCTATATGTAAATAATAAAACCTCTTCATATAACTTATCGTATACAGATGTTCTATCTTACCAGACAAGTTGGTAACCAGTACACAACAAACCTGCTTCACTATAAGAATGTGGAAAAATTGGAACCTTTATACACTGCTGATGGTATTATAAAATAGTGCCGCCACTTTGGAAAAGAGTCTGGCAGTTACTTAAATGCTTAAACACAGAGTTACCCTATGACCCAGCAATACCACTCCTATGCATGTACTCAAGAGAAATGAAAACATGTCCACACAGAAACTTGTACATAAATTTTTAAAACAGCATTATTCCTAATAGCCAGAAGATAAAAACAACTCAAATGTTCACCAACAGACAAATGGATAAACAAAATGTGCTATACTCACACAATGACATATTATTTGATCATAAAAAAATAATGAAGTACTGATATATGCTACAATATGATGAACCTTGAAAGCACAATGCTCAGTGAAAGAAGCCAGCCAGAAACATACAATATGATTCTTCTCATAGGAAAGTCCAAAGTAGGAAAATCTATACAGATAGAAACAAATTAATGGTTGCTTAGCACTGGGAGAAGAGGGAACAGCAGATGGAGAGATGATAGTTAGAGAGTACAGGTTTCTTTCCGAGGTGAAGAAAATGGTCTAAAATTGACTGTGGTTACGGCTACACACATCTGTGAACGTAATAAAAACCTCGGAATTGCCCCTGCCCATGGAAAAATTGTCTTCCATGAAACTGGTCCTCCGTGCCAACAAGGTTGGGGACCACTGCTCTAAAGGGTAAATTGCATGTTGTGTAAATCATACCTCAATAAAGCTGTTTAAACAACGTAGTAACCAGCTCCAAAAAAAAAAAAAAAATCATACTGCAGGAAATAGAATGCAGGGTCAAGGACCAATGTCCCTCTTGTTCATTATTATTCTCTCTACCCTTAGAGCAATGCTTGTCACAAATGAAGTACTTAACGAAATAGAAAGGAATGAGAAAAGCAGCAGTGTAGGAAACCTGCATTTCTTTACAAGAAAATAGCAAGAGTACAAATCTATACTATTCAGTGTTACCAAGAGTTAGACACAAAAACATCTCCATTTTTATTCAGACATATAAACTACTAATAATTAATTTACCAAGTAAAATTCTGAAATCAGATTTTCATAATAGTTGCCATTTATCAAGTGCTTCTGTTCCAGGAATTTAACTTGCATTAATACATGTAATCCACAGAACTACCCTATGAGGTACACATACAGCTCATCATTATTCATGAATCTGTATTTGTGAACTCACCTACTTACTATTATACAATGTATTTTCAACCTCCAAATTAATATTCACAGTACTTTCACAGTCATTCGCAGACGTGCAGAGCAGCAAAAAATTTATTTTGCCCACACACACATTCCCAGCTGAGGTCAAACAAGGGGATCCTGCCTTCTGCTTTCAGCACTCATACAGAGATGACCAGAAGGTGAGGACTGTAGGGGAAGTCCAGTGTGGCATGTTAAATCAAACTGAATTTGGCCTGATGATGCCCCTTCTACTGAGACCTTACTTAACCAACTGCAACCTAATTTAATACATAAACCAACAGAAAGACTAACTTAGAGGAGTATACTTTCATAACAAATAGCTGAGTCTCAGCTAGTCACAGCAGCCAAGCTTCAGTCAATCACAGGCTGCCTGCCAACTGATCACACTATGTTCAAATAAGGTGAATGTCCAAGCTTAACCAACTGAGTTGTTTCTATACCTCAATTCTGTTTCCTGTCCACAAAGGCTGCTTGCCCACTTTGCAGAGCAGAGCTCTCTGAACCTCTTCTAGTTCTGAGGACTGCCCAACTGGTGAACTGTTTGCTCAATTAAACTCTGTTAAATTTAATTTATCTAGAGCTTTTATTTTAACAAGTGCAAGAAGCTCCAGCTCTCCAGAGTTTAGGCATTTAAGTCACTTCCAAAAGTCAGAAGGCTGATAAATGGAGGGACTGTATAAGCCAAGCAGTTAAAGGACTTGAAGAAGTTGATGGCTGAATCAATAAAGAGTAGTTAATAAGCCAACAAAAGAAATAAAATGAAGTCATAAAAAAGTATTCAATCCAAAAGGCAGTGGGAAACTGAAACAAAGAACAGATGAGACTGAAAAGAAACAAGATGACAGATTTTTTTTTTTTTTTTTTGAGACAGAGTCTCACTCTTTTGCCCCGGCTAGAGTGAGTGCCGTGGCATCATCCTAGCTCACAGCAACCTCAAACTCCTGAGCTCAAGCAATCCTACTGCCTCAGCCTCCCGAGTAGCTGGGACTACAGGCATGCGCCACCATGCCCGGCTAATTTTTTCTATATATTTTTAGTTGTCCAATTAATTTCTTTCTATTTTTAGTAGAGATGGGGTCTCGCTCTTGCTCAGGCTGGTCTTGAACTCCTGAGCTCAAACAATCCACCCGCCTCGGCCTCCCAGAGTGCTAGGATTACAGGCGTGAGCCACCGCGCCTGGCCAAGATGACAGATTTAAACCTAGCCTTAGTGGTTCCTCAAAAGCTAAACATAGAATTACCACATGATCCACTGATTCTACTTGTAGGGACATACCCCAAAAAATTGAAAGCAGGGACTAAAAGAGATACTTGTACAACAATGTTCCTAGCAGCATTATTCACAATAGGCAAAAGTATCCAAACAAAATGTAACATATTATACATACAGTGGAATATTATTCAGCCTTAAAAAGGAATGAAATTCGGACACATGTAACAACATTTAAAAACATTACGCTAAGCAAAATAAGTCAGACATGAAAGCACAATTAAATGATTCCACTTATATGAGGTACCTAGAATAGGCAAATTCATAAAGACAGAAGGGGAGACAGAGAGTTAGTGTTTAATGGGTAGAGTTTTTGTTCCAGATGATAAAGAAGTTCTGGAAATGGATAGTGATGATGGTTATACAATATGGTGAATATACTTAGTTCCACTGGATTGTACACTTAAAAAGTTAAAATGGTAAACTTTGGTTATGCATATTTTACCCCAATAAAAAAGGGGGGCAGAGATTGTCAAACTGTATAAAAAGACAAGAACCAACTGCCTACAGAAAATTCACTTTTAATACAAAGACGCAAATAGACTAAAAGTAAAAAGATAGAAAAAGATATACCATACTAACATTAGCCAAAAGAACTGGCTATCTTAATATTAAATAGAGCAGATTTTCAGAGCAAAGAATATTACCGGGGATAAAGAAGGTCTTTTCATTAAAGAAATATATTCATCAAAAAGATAGAATAATTCTAAGCATTTATGTACCTAATTAAAAAGCTTCAAAATGCAAGAAGCAAAGCCCAATAGAACTGAAAGGAGAAACTGACAAATCCAAAAATGATAGAGATTTCAACATCCGTATCTATAACTGATATGTCAAGGAGACAGAAAAAAAAAGTATTATTCAAGTCTTCTATATCCTATCAATCAGCATTAATAACATTGACAGAACACCCAACAACAGCAGTACATCCTTTTCAAGTCTACGTGAAACATTTACGGAGACCATACTCTGAACCATAAAACAAGTTTGATAAACTTTAAAAGGATTCAATTTATGCAAAGTATACTCTCTGAAAAGAGAATTAATTAGAAATCAGTAACAGAAAAAAATATCTGGACAATCCTCCAAATATCTGAAAATTAAGTAACACTGTTCTAAATAACCAATTCAGAATATATTTTTAACTGAATGAAAAGAAAATACAACATGTCAGTATTTGTGGCATGTTGCTTAAATAATATATAGAAGGCAATTTACAGCACTCGACACCTATATCACAGAAGAAATGTCTCAAATAAATGACCTTAGCTTCTACCTTAACAAACAAGGCAAAGAAAAGCAAGCTAAGTTCAAAGTGAGCATAACAAAGAAATAATAAAAATAAGAGCAGAAATCAAAGAAATAGAAAACAGGAAAATACAGAAAATTGATGAAACAAAAAGCTAGTTATCTGAGAACAGTCTAGCCAGACTGATAATGGAACAAAAGAGAGAAGACAAAATTACAAGCATCAGGAATGACAGAGGTGACATCACTACAGATTCTAACAATATTAAAGAGTTAATAAGAAAATACTATGAACAACTTTATATCAACAAATTTGACTTAGATGAAATGGACAAAATCTGTGAAAGATAAAACTATAAAAGCTCATCCAAAAAGAAAACAGAGGAGCCAGGCACAGTGGCTCATGCCTGTAACCCCAGCACTTTGGGAGGCAGAGGTAGAAGGATCCCTTGAGGCTAGGAGTTCAAGCCAGCCCGATTAAGAGTGAGATCCCATCTCTATAAAAAATGGAAAAATTAGCTGGGCACAGTGGTGCACACCTGTAGTCCCAGCTACTTGAGAGGCTGAGGCAGGGAGATTGCTTGAGCTCATCTTCCAGAAAACTAAAGAAGCTATGCAACTCAATCTGAGCTCAACATTATTCTAACATCCAAACTAGACAAAGACATTACAAGGATGCTACAAATATCTTCCATGAACACAGATGTAAAAATCCTCAAAAAACTTTAGCAAACTGAATTCAACAGTACATAAAAATAATACAACATGACCACGTGGACTTTATCCAAGAAATGTAAGGTGGGTTTAGCATTTAAAAACCAATGTAATTCACCATATTAGAAGACCAAAAACAGAAACCATAAGATGAACTAAAACTATAAAACTTCTCTAAGAAAACACAGAAGAGCTTAGTGAGCTTGGCTTTGGCAAAGATTTCTTAAATACAACACAAAAAGCTGAAATGTAAAAGAAAAAAATCAATAAATCAGACTTCATTAAAAATTCAAAATGTTTGCTCTTCAAGACACTGTTAAGAAGTAAAAAGGCAAGCCACAGATTAAAAGAAAATATTTGGAAAAGATATATCAAACTAAGGACTTCTATCTAGAGTATGTAATAAACTCTACATTTTAATTAGACAAACGACCCAAAGTAAAAATGATCAAAAGAGCTGAAAAGACACCTCACCCAAGATTTTATACAGATAGCAAATAAGAACCTGAAAAGTGGCTCAACATCATTTGTCATCAAGTGCACAAGTTAAAACCACAATAAGGGAACACTACTTTTGAATATCTAACACTAAAAAGACTAACCATACAGTATGTTGGTGAGGAAGTAGAACAACTGCAACTCTTATATACTGCCGGTGACAACGTAAAATAGTGTAACTAATTTGGAAAATAGTCTGATAGGTTTTTCTTTTTAAATAATCAAACATCTACCATACAATTTAACCATTTCCTAAGTCCTTTTCCCTAAAGAAATGAAAGCATATGTCTACACAAAGACTTGTTCACAGATGTTCACAGAAGGTTTTTTGTAACTGCCAAAAAACTGGAAACAATCCAAATGTTCATCAATTAAGCGAATGAATAAACAAAATGTAGTATATCCACAACATAGAATACTATCTAAAAATAAAAAGAAATGAACTATTGATACATGTAACAACCTGGATGAATTTCAAAATAATTACAGTGAATAAAAGTAACTGAGCCAGGTTAAAAAAAAAAAGAATACGTATTATATAATTTCATTTATATAAAACTGCAGAAAATGAAAATGTATCTATAGGGTTAGAAAGCAAATCAGTGGTTGGAAAAGACGGGTGGCAGGTAGGGATGGGAGAGAGAAATTATACAGGGACAGAAGGAATGTTTTAGAGGTGGAGGTGATGTTCATTGTCGTGGTAGTGGTGATGGTTCCACGGATGTGCACATTGTACTAAACCGTACATTTTAAATATGTGCAGTTTATTTTATGTCAGTTATTCCTCAATAAAGCTGCAAAAGGAAGAAAGGTTGGGGGAGGGGAAAAGAACAATCAAAAATAAGGGTAGAAAAAGAAAATAAAAATAAATCAGTGTAGGAGGACTGGTAGCCACAGTTTGAAAAGGGAAGAGAAAAAGACCAAGAAATAAAGAGCATTCCCTAAAATTGAAGAACACAAGACTTAGACTCAAAGAGTCAAACAAGTTCTGATCAAAATGTTTTTAAATTTCAAATAAAATCTATACCTAGGTACGTAACTATGAAAGTTTACACTGTCAAGGATAAAGATCTTTTAAAAATTCAGAAAGAAAAACTGATCAACATAAATGAATGAAAGCAGAAGAGCATAAAAATTAAGAGCATGGCCTTCCTGGTTTCCACACTGGCTACAGCATTTGTTAGCTGAGTGACCTTAAGTATGTTACTCAACTCTTCTGTGTTTCAGTGTTCTCATCTGTAGTAGCAGTAGTAGTCATGTGGTTGTTCTGAGGATCTAACAAGATAATATCTGTAAAGGGCTTAAAACAGTGCCTGGTTCATAGTAAGGCGATTCGTAAGTGCTGGTTAAATAAATAATTCACATTAACACTGAACTGTCATCAGCAATACCAGATGACAGACTACAAAAGATCAATGCTTTCTAAGTTTTGAGGAAAACAAACTCAAATTCTATACCTAACTAATGATCATTAATGTATATAAAGGCAGAATGGGGATATTTTGGGGCCTACAGTGACTCAGAAAACTCACATCCCAGAAAGTATTTCTTAAGAATTCAACTGAGAATAAAAACTAAGGAAGGATTTAAGGCAAGAAAGATGATGATTCAGGAAACACTACCTCTCACTGAAGAAAGAAATTAAAAAAAAAAAAAAAATCTCAGGATGCAGCCTTGCAACAAGCCTAGGTAATAACCAGGTGTAACTGCAACAAAAATAAAGAAGACCCCGAGAAGGAATCTCCAAGAAGAAAGAGGACTTGACAGAAAACTAAAAAATAGTGTCTGGGTGGAGAAAAGTAGAAAGTGGAAAAAAGAAAGGCAACACTAGGAAAAAGACAAAAACTGCCCAAGAAACAGAATCACAGTACATAAACTGAATCTGCACAGTGACAATAATCAAAAATACTATTTAATTTTTCAGCTTTTAAAACAAATCTGAATAATCAAAACCCTGATAATTCTGGATGCCCACAATGTAAAAGTACAGCTGTCAAACTTGAGGTGAAGGTGAGTAGGGGGTAGAAAAACTAATGCCAACCTTAGAAAGTAACAAGTCAATGGATACTTTACACAGGTGATGTAATAAAAAATAAAGGCATATTACTTATAGTTCTTATAGAAGAAATGTAGGGATTTACTCTATTAGGAATATGGGGAGGGGCGGCTAAGTGACTAAATTCTATCATTGCTGGAATTCAATAGCTGGATCTAAAACTGACAATTCAAATATAAGCATCATATTTAGAGAGAGAACCAAAACAGTTAAAAGTGTATGTCTCTGGAAAGGAGAAATGGGATGGGAAGGGGTGAAGCAAAGAACTGTTGCTTCTTATTTGCTTAATCCATGAGCAAGTTCAATAAAGTTAGAGAAAAGTTTTACAAAGGAAAGAAATATTCAGTTTAGCCGTTTCCCTTTGAGAAAAACACAGGAAACACTGAGAATGTCACCAAAACAAGGCTTTTGGTTTCTCACTGGATAGAAGCCAAGAAAGTAAAAAAATCAAGACCTTACCAATCTACGCAAAAGAAATAAATTCACCGTGACAATCGAGTACGACCTGCGAAAACCAAGTAGTGAGGGAGGCATGATGTGTCCCTGAACCTTGCCAGCCCAGAAACTGTAGTAAGAGTACAAAATCGAACTCGGACGGAAGCACAGAAACGATAAAAATAAAACTCTAGAATGGCCAAAAGTCTACCTATACGTTAACTAACAACAAAAAGTGCACTGTTAACAGTGCATCCGATAATCTTGAAAATTTCAACAAGCAAGCGTGCTGTCCAGCTGTCGGGGCACATAGAGAAGGGAGAACTTATCAAACTTCCTTCTCGTCTTAGAACCTTCTAACATGTTGCTTTCAGAACAGGATCTAACAAGCGCAACAAATGGGCTCGCACGCTAGGAGGAAACCTTTTAGGCACGGATGGTAAACAAAAAGCTCGCCGCCGGGATTATTTCACAAGGCTGCTAAAGGCTGGAATCACCACCCGCACATCCCTAATCAGTTAACTCAGGTGACCAAGAAGATAGGGCTCAACATCCTTGGAGCCTCTTTAGAGACACAAAACGCGCGGTCCCGGGAGGAAACAAAGCCGTGGGCGGGGCCTTCCGGTCCAGGGAAAAAGCGGGCAGGGAGGAGCGGCCCTTCCGCGAATTTGGACGCTCCTCAGCCTTCGCACCGGCTAGGCCGCTCCCCAGGGCCCGGAATCCGAGTGCCCGCGTCCAACCGCGTGTTGAGCTGTGGCTGTCCGCGGGACTGGCAGGGGGGCGCGGACTCCCACAAGACTCCCTCGGGGCCAGGCGGCTGGCCCCGAAGGCCGCGGCCTAGACGCGCTGGGGCCCCAGGCCCCAGCTTGGCGGCTGCCTGGCGCCTCCTCACCTTTTCTTCCACGCAGTTGACAATGATGGACGGGTACTTGCGACTGAGCCAGCGGAAAAACGCCGGGACTCCCATAGCTGCAGCACAGCCGGAGGCAGTGGCCGGCCAGCGGAAGAGCGTAACTAAAGAGACAGGTCGGAGTGGCGGCCGCGGGTACCGGCACTTCCTCTCACGTGCGCGCCGGCGACCGGAAGTGATGTCACGGCGCCGCCGCCGGGGAAGCTGGGAAGGAGGCGCGGCTAGGTAAAGGATCCGCGGGGGAGGGCCCAGCCGGTTTGGTGGTAGGAGGCCCTGCGGCCCGCGGGAAGAGTAGTAAAAGCTTCGGCTTGCTGTCGGCGGTCCCAGTCCTGGAGCTCGAGACCGAGCGCGTCTGAGCCGCGGGGGTTTCCAGGCGACGTCTTCGCTGTCGTCCCCCGGGTACTCGCTTCCCCAGGCCTCAGGCTCCCCTGGCACGGAATCCCCGCACTCTGCAGGCCCCGAGGGAGGTCTTCCTTGCCCGTTTAGTCGCCTCTGATTAGGGAGACCATGTTTTATGTTTTATTTTACCTTCCTTTCTCGCCTGAAGAATCAAAGCATCCAAACTCACTTGTTACTTCATTTCCTAGTTTCTCCCGGTTTTGTGCCATAGAATGTACCCGGACTGTCAAACGGAGCATTTCAAAGAATTTTGCAGGAACAACGGCTGGTTTGCATTAAAAACTGACTTGAAATATTTACAGAATGGAATCTAGCCGACATTGAGCATTCAATACAACCTTCTGGCTACACTTAGGAGAGTAAAATAATTGCTAATATTCTCCATTTACTGAGTGCTTATAATATATTAGGGCGTTGACTAGGGGATTGTCTCATTTAATAATCACTGGAGCCTTCTGAGGGTACTGTTACCATTCTTGTGTAGTAGATGAGGGAGCCAAATTGTAGAGGGTTAAGTGGCTTATTCACAAAGCTTGTGTTTCAGTTCAAGCAAAGATCATTTAATCTGCCCTTGTTTTAACATGATACTTTATCTTTTGTTTTCTGATGGCTTCAAATGCATTTTTTTTTTTTTCAGCATGTGAAAGGAGAAGTCTGGAAGAGGAGGTATTTATGGCCATTTGCTCAAGCCTGAAAGTCTCTTTCCCTGGAATCCCCTCTTGGCTTGACAAATCACACTCAATCCTAAAGGCTCACCTCAAGAGGCCTCTATGAAAGTATTTCTCCCTGCTATTGGGCAGGCAATATTTATTGCCCCCTCCTCTGTGGTCTGATGACACTTGGTTTAAACTGCTGGTGTGCAAATTAGGGAAGTAGTTATCCCATATTTTACTTAAGGATAGCCAAAACTATTCCAGAGTATTATGTCTATGGTGAAATTCCTGCTTTACGTGGAAATTGCCCCTCCCTCCTCCTTAAGTATATGGTTCCCTTGGAAAGTTCTGTGTTCTTACAGGAACATACACACTATAGGCAGGGGGTGCAAGGATAGGCAGCTGGCTGAGTTGAGCCATTCAGAATCCTTACCCAGCATTTTTTAACTTTGAGCAATAAGGAATGTAAGACTGCCCTTCCCAGATAGGTGAAAGCTGAAAGATAAGAATTAGGACTTGTTGGCAGACTGCAATGAGAGAAGCAAGTGTAAGTCCCTGGTTCTAGCTAAATCCCTCTCTTCCTGCAATTTGATTGGAAGTCTGTCCTTTGATTCAGTGAGCCAAAAAAATTTCCTTTTGCCCTAAGCTGGCTCGGGCTAAATTTCTATCCCTAACAAAGGAAAGAGAGGCCCAACAAACCTGTAATAAAATTTGGGGAGTGCACAGCTAACTCTCCTGGGTGGTGAAATTGGTTTGCATAGAAGAAGTACAAAAATCGGAGTTTTGGGCACTTAGAAAAGGGAAGGATGAAAGGAAGAGAGAAGAAGGAACTTGAAAGGTGGCAGCAGTATATAGACTAAGTGTTGTGACGCCTGCCCCAGCCCAGTGTGTCCAGTAAAGTCTGTTAGACTCAGTCTTGATATGGGTTTCTCTTGTAGAAATTGAAGAAAGTTAGTCTCATGTTGAGGTCACTGTGGTCTGGAACCATAGGGCTGGGCAACGTAGCAGAACTCAAGAAGCAGAAGAGGTGAAGAGAATTTATTATTGTTGGAAATTAGCAGGAATATGAACCAGACTTTGGACTTTTGCAGGCTGAGAACTCAGGTTTTGAAACATTTTGGCTAGATCTCAAGGGGCCAGAGGAAGACTCTCAGCTGATACCTGGATTACAACTAATGGGAAGAATAACATGAAAAATATACAATATATAGATACTAGATTTCCATGCATATTCATTTTTAAGCCCTATTAACATTGTAATTATCATAGAAAAAAATCTTTGAATTTTTTTGCCTGTAATTTTTTGTCTGTGGATTATCAAGTGCTTCCTTTCCCTGTAATTTATCCTTACAAAATTCATTGTGAATAACCTGATATATTTAAAATAGTAATTGTGATGGTTAATTTTATGTGTCAACTTGACTGGGCCATGGAGTGCCCAGATATTTGCTCAAACATTATTCTAGGTGTTTCTGTGAGAGCATTTTTAGATGAGATTAACATTGTTAATCAGTAGAATAAAGGAGATTGCCCTACATAATGTTGGTGGGCCTAATCTAATCAGTTGAGGGTCTGAAAAGAACAAAAAGATTGACTGTCAACCAAGAGGGAATTCTCTAGCCAACTGCCTTTGAATTTTCTCTGCCTTCCTGAGTCTTGAACCTGCTGGCCCACACTGAAGATTTGGATTTGCCAGTCTCTACATATGAGCCAAAATCCTTATAATAGATTTCCTTCTCTCTGTCACTTTATATATTCACATCCTGTTGATTCTGTTTCTCTGGAGAACCCTGACAACTACAAATTCTGGTACTAGGGGTGGTGTGGAACCGAATCTCAAGGATGAATTTTCTGAATTGGTTCTGGAGTTTCTGAAAATGACTCTCTAATATTTTTAAAGAGATGAATGCCTGTTTCCAGTAGTTAAGAAAGCAGTGATAGTCCATGGCATGATCAGGTAATAGAAATACACAAAATATCACCATAAGATACTCCTAAGCAGACACTTTAAAAAAGCATGGATCTGGGTGACCATGTGTATGATACTTTCAAACATATTTGTAAAACTAATGAGTATAATGGGATTGGCTAGTTGTTCCTAAAGTTGCTGGACAAAGTGGGAAAAGAAAAGGATGAGCTCAGGGATTCCCAGCTCAAGTACAATATAAGTGACCTGAAAGCGGCTATGTTCGCCCTATCTCCTATAACTGCAGGGCTGAGATTGCTGAAAATCAAACTCAGACTCTCATCCTGTAAATGGCTGAATTATAATGCAAATTGAATTCTTGGCCTTAGAGATTGTCTACTCTTAAAGTGAGAGCACTGATTAGGAAAGAATAGGATCACAAAAGTTGGAATGGGGACATATGGGAAGACCTTGATGGTACTGGGGATATTGAGCCCCTAAATTCTGATGAGTCTTCTTTGCCAGTAGAAGCAGCCTCTCTACCCCCAGTAGAAGTGGCGTCTCCAACCCTGCCTAGGGGATTAACCTTTCATTGCCTGAGGAATCTGTAATGACCTCTCCTGAGGCAGTTGCCTTGCAAGGCAGTGCTGATTTGCCTGAGAACCCACCCCCATCACTCCTCTTGACTTCTAGAACTATAACTAGACTCAAATCCTAGTAGTCCCTAAAGGTTAGATAGAAATTGTGATCCCTGAGGTTCACTATACTCCAAAAGAACTACTTGAGCTTTCTAATTTGTATAGCAAGAAATCCAGGGAATATGTGTGGGAATAAATATTAAAAGTGTGAGATAGAGGTGGAAGAAACATAAAATTGGATCAGGCTGAATGTATTGATGTGGGCCCATTGAGCAGAACTTCTGCATTTAATGTTGTTGCTCAGGGAGTAAGGACTCTAACTCATTGGTTGGTTGGCTGACACATGTACCAAAAGGTAGGCCACCGTAAAGTTAGAAATGACAGGCCTAGTTTGGCTTACTGTAGTGGAAGAGAAAATTCAGGCCTGGTTTACAAATGGTTCTGCATAATATGCAGGCACCACCTAAAAGGAGAGAGCTATAGCACTAAGCTCCTTTCTGGGATATCCCTGAAGGACAGTGGTGAAGGAAAAGCCTCCCAGTGGGCAAAACTTTGTGCACTGTATCTGGTTATTCATTTGCATTGGAAGGAGAAATGGCTACATGTGTAATTATGTACTGATTCATAGGCTGTGGCCAGTGGTTTGGCTGGATGGTAAGGGACTTGGAAGGAACATAATTGGAAAATTGGCAAAAAGGAAGTCTGGGGAAGAGGCATGTGGATAGACTTCTCTGAATGGGCAAAAAAGTAAACATTTGTTTCCCTTGTCAGTCCCACAAAAGGGTGACCTCAGCACAGGAGGATTTTAATAACTGGATAAGATGACCCATTCTGTGGATAACAGCCTCTTTCCTTAGCCACCCCTGTCATTGCCCAGTAGTCTCGTTAACGAAGTGGCCATTGTGGCAGGGATAGAGGTTAAGCATGGACTCAGCAACATGGACTTCCACTCACCAGGGCTGACCTGGCTATAGCCACCGCTGAGTACCCAGTCTGCCAATAGCAGAGACCAACGCTGAGCCCCCAATATGGCACCATTCCCTGGAGTGATCAACCAGCTACCTGGTGGCAAGTTGATTACATTGAACTATTTCCATTGTGAAAGAGGCACCTTTTTGTTCTTATGGAATAGACGCTTTGGATATGGATTTGCCTTCTCTGCATGAAGTGCTTCTGCCAAACTGCCAGCCATGGACTTACAGAATGCCTTATCCACCACCATCTATCCACTCTTGTGAGAGCTGTATTCTGTACAGCACTGCTTCTAATAAAGGAACTCATTTCACAGCAATGAAGTATAGCAGTGGGTCCATGCTCATAGAATTTATTGGTCTTATCATTGTCAACGGGGAAAAAAAGACCAAACTCTGTAAAGTAATTTTAAAGAGATTTACTCTGAGCCAAATTTTAGGACCATGACCTGGAGCCACGCCCAAGAGGTCTTGAGCAGTGGACTCACAGAGGTTGGGTTACAGTTTGGTTTTATACATTTTAGGGAGACAGGGGTTACAGGTGAAGTCATAAATCAATACGTGGGAGGCATACATTGGTTTGGCCCAAAAAGGTGGGCCATCTTGAAGGGGAGGGAGCTTACAGGTTATAGGTAGGTTAGAAGATTCTTTGGCCTGTAATTGGTTAAAGACATGAAGTTTTGTCTAGAGGCTTGGAATGTTTTAACATAAGGAGCTCTTTATCAGAGATAAGCCACAGGACATAGATTTGTTGTGTAAATTGAGGACCTGCAGGTTTGTCTTACATACCCTTAGGCCTGTTAATGGGTTAAAAAGGATGTCACCAAGAAGGGAGGGAGGCATGATAAGGCATGTCTGACCTCCTTCCTCCTGGCAGGCAATTTAGTTTTAGGGTATTCCTTTGGCCACGAGGGGGTCCATTTAGTCAGCCAGTGCGGGGCGGGGGGGTGAGCCTTAAACTTTTATTTAAGTTCACATCATGTTCCCTACCATCCTAAAGCAGCTGGCTCCGTAGAACAGTGGAATGGCCTTTTGAAGACTAAGTTAAAATGCCAGCTAGGTGGTAATACCTTGCAGGGCTGGGACAAAGTTCTCTAGGAAGCTGTATATGCTCTGAATCCGAATCTGATATATGGTGTTCTTTATCCTATAGCTGGGATTTACAGGTATAAAAATCTATGGGTAGAAACCACTTACTGTTACCTCTAGTGTATATTTAATCCTCCAAACTTTGTGTTGAAATTTGATCCCCAATGTTGGAGGTGGAGTGTAGTGAGAGGTGTTTGGGTCATGAAGGCAGATCCCTTATGAATGGCTTGGTGCCATCCTCATGATAGTGAGTGAGTTCTCACTCTTAGTTCTCATGAAAGCTGGTTGTTAAAAAAGAGTCTGGTACCTTCCCCTTCTCTCACCTCCTCTCTTGCCATGTGATCTCTGTACATGCCAGCTTCTCTTCCCCTTCTATCATGAATGAAAGCAGATTGAGGCCCTCACCAGAAGCAAATACTGGCACCATGCTTCTTATACAGCCTGCAGAACCATAAGCCAAATAAACCACTTAAAAAAAAATTACCCAGCCTCAAATATTACTTTATAACAACACAAAAGGACTAAGATGGCCACTAGTAAGATACCAGAGACAAGCCATATATTTGTTGTGTAAATTGAGGACCTGTAGGTTTGTGTCTTGTATAGCTTTAGGCCTATTAATGAGTTGCAAAGGATATCTCCAGGAAGGGAGGGGGGCATGATGAGGTGTGTCTGACCTCCCTTCTCAAGGCCAGCAACTCAGTTTTAGAGTATCCCCTTGGTGGGATCCACTCAGTCGGGGTGGAGGCAGCCTTATAATTTTCTTTTAGTTCACATCTTTATGACATTGCCTTCCATTGAAGTTGAGGGATTTGCTGACATGAACTCAATTCAAATCTAAAATGAACCTTAGCCTGTTAGGGAGCTTCATTGCTTTGGAATCAGAGAAACTCAGGGTCTAGTCCTGGGATCTTGGGTGTGGTGGTTAATTTTACATGTCAGTTTGGTTGGGCCATGGTCCCCAGATACTTCTGTGAAGGTGTTTTTTGGATGTTATTAACATTTAAATTGGTGGACTTTGAATAGATTACCCTCCATCGTGTGGGTGGCCTCATCTAATCAGTTGAAGGCCTTAGAAGAACAAAGACTGACCTCCCCCGAAGAAGAATGGATTCTGCCAGCAGATGCTACTCTTCCCCAGGCCTCCAGCCTGCCCGGCCAACCACATCAGATTTTGGACTCACCAAGCCTCCACAATTGTGACCCAATTTCTGAAAATAATTCTCTCTCTCACATTCTGTTGGTTTTGTTTCTCAGGAGAACCCTGACTAATACATTGGCAGATGCTTGACTTCTCTAACTTCCGTTTCTTTACCTGTAAAATGGAGATTATAGACTTCATAGGGTTTCTGTAAAGATTCCATGATACAATGCTCAGAACATAGTCCAAAACATGCAAGCACCAGGAAGCATTAGCCATTGTATGGTTATCTGTTGTCTTCCACACTGTTTGCTTAAACAGGGCTGCTGCCCACTCTCACCTTCCAGATCACTCCCTGACTCATCTGCACATGGTATTATGTCTTACATTATTTCCTATTTCCTATGTGAACATTCTCTTGCCTCTAATACATCAGGAAAAGGTAGGCTTTGCTACAATAACAAGTAATCCCTGAAATCTCATTAGCTTACCATGGGTGGTGTCAGGCTACTCTCTAGGGATGTGTTCCCTGTGGTAACTCAGGGATCCTCCTGCTTTCATGCTATGGTTCTGTCAGCTCAACACACAACCACCATCGTCACTACCAAAAGGGAAGACAGAGCAGGAGGGCTGTACAGGATGTTTTAAGGGCCAGGCTTGGTGGTAGCTTGTATTACTTCTACTCACATCCACTTGGCCCAAACCCAGTCACGTGGCCCCAGCCCAACTACAGAGGAGACTGGGAAATATAGTCTTCCTGAGTGCTCAAGAATTGGAAAAGGAAATAGGATTGGTGAGCACATGGCATTGTTCTGCCACACTCCATCAGGTGCAAATCAAATAACTAAATATCTATCTAAGATCCATAACCTTTGCTATGTATTTTGGGCACCATAAGCAAAATAAGTTATTGCCCTCAAAGAGCCCATCGGGAGCAAGAACAAGATATAATCACAAAGTATGAAATATTAATAATTAAGTCACAGTTTGACCAACAATAAGTCTTCCACTGCAGCATATCATTAAAATTCCAAGTGGATTGCATAGATAATAATTGCTACAGACATTTAGAAAAAGTAGAGATCTTTTTAACTAATGGAATCATCAAAGATGACAGGGAGGAAATAGAATCACACTGAGTCCTGAATATTGATAAGATTTGGCTGGAATAAAGAGGTATAGAAGGAGACGCTGTGAGTGCCTTGGAGGCAGGGATGTGTCTTTATTTATCTTGTGGCAGGTGTCTAGTAGTTTCTCAATAAACATTTTTATTGAATTGAATTCTTAGAGCAGTAGCTCTTAAAATGTGGTCCAGAGACCCTATGGGTCTTGGAGACATTTAGGGTGTCCATGAGGTCAAAAAAATTTTCATAATAATATTAGGATGTTATTTATCCTTTTCAATCTCATAAGTGGTGAAATTTTTCAGAGCCTCTGTGGCATGACATATCACAGCAGATTGAATCAGAAGCAGATGTGACAATCCAATTGCCTTCTATCAAGCTAGACATTGAAAAGATTTCCAAAAATGTAAAATAATGCCAATCTTCTCATTAATTTTTTTCCTTTGGGAAAATATAGTTATTTTTACAAAAATGTTACCTATGGTAACATGTTATGAGTTTCTTATTATTATTTTTAAGTGAATCAATGAATTAGTATTTTTAAATTTTCTCAGGTTTGATTTCTAACATAGTAAATATTGATAGATATAATCTTCTGAAACAAAAGCTCCTTGGAGTCTTCAATGATTTTTAAGAGTGTAAAGGAGTCCTGAGACCAAAACATTTGAGAACCTCTGTCTTAAAACACAAAGCTAGAAATGGAATCTACAAGTTTCTCCTCCTAGAACCCATCCAAAGCTAATTTTTCAAATTTATAGGGTTTTGATATATTCAGATTTTGTCACAAATGTTCCTTGTTTCCTAAAACAATCTGCAATCATTATCATTATCGCCAAGTATAATTCACAGGTACAAATGAACATGACATTGGTGAGCAAATACACAAAACATGTTTGTTTATATGCATTCCTATCCTCTTTGAGCTTCAGAATGTTGCTCAGAAATATAGGTACAGAAATGTGATACAGAAATGTAGATAATGGAAAGATGCATTTTTAAGGCTCAATAAGTGCACATTAATAAATATGGTCAGAAAGCTTATTTAATTCTAAACTTTCTCAATCTATGCTCATTCCTTAAGTCAACCAAAAACATAATCATGAATAGTGTATCCTAAAATGTGTGAGAAAGAGGTTCTATGGCCAAGTAACTTTGGGAACTCTGGGTTAAATTGAACTTAGCAGGCTGCATTTATGCAACCATCTTAGAGCGTTTTTGATCACCCCATTTCTAAATTTCTCAAACCATAAAAATCCTTTTTTTTGCAAAACATTTAGTGGGCCTTGCATCCTTCCAATACTCAGGGAAATGATGCTGTAGATGCATTGGTAAATGATGCAATAGGTGTATAAATGTACATAAGCTGCTACTGACATATTTAGCTTGTTTGGGCTGTATGTACCTAGATTTCAGATAACAGGATGTGATGAAAACCATAAATCTAAATCCATACTTGTTATTACATGGATTTAGGTGACAAATACCATGCTTTAAAACATAACCCCAAGTGATCAAAGGCTGCTAGAACATCATTCGCTTATAAAGCAGGTACAATACATCCTAGATCCAACCCTACGAAAGGATCTTCCTACATTTCATTCTCTAATGTGACATTTGAGAAAATTCTGGCAGATTTCTGTTTAAGGCCACAGGTTGTATTGTCTCTTAAAGGAAAAGACAGGATGTTGACAGAAGCCATATGTTTCAAAGAGTTGAACAGTAATAATTCCCTCTGGGGGTATAAATGGAAGAAGCTGGATGGAAAAGACCTTGTTTAAAGGATAATAAAGCGTAAAGCACTCTGAGAAGTGTTGAACATAAGACCTCAACCCTACAAGCTGATAAGCAGGCCCAGACTTTTATTTATAGTGACATGAGTGACATTTATCTTCCTTCACTAGAACCTGTAATCCACATGTCAAGGTGTGTCTTAAATGGAGACCTGATTTCTGGTCAGAGTTGGCAGGCTTCGAATACAAATGTGACTGCCCTGGCTGAAGATCCTGATTGGAAAAAAAAATCCTTGAGATGAGAAATCATCAGATAACTATATCGATTCAATTTCAATTTGCCTCAGAGAGGATGTTGCCTAAAGAGGGTCTTGGCTTTGTGATAGAAGTTATAATCTGTCAATTAAAGTAGGCATGGAATGAATTACTGAGGGGTTCACAAACCTCAACATCCCCATACTTATTAATAGTTTCTAAGTACAATCATGATAGAATCGTATATGCTCTTTAGTACCCTGATCGTTAACCCAGTCCAGTTTTAGGAACTGAAAGTCAAGATGAATCAAGGACAGCTAGCTATGGAAACTGCCTGGCTGCTATAGTTAGGGACTATGGGAGATCAGGGTAGAGCAAGTATTCTCTTAAGGAGCTTGTCTCCTAGGTAATGAAATAAGGCATAAACACATTTAAAATTAAATAGCTATAAGCAATTTGAATAGCAGTTGAAAGGGGGAAAAAGCCATAATTATTTACAAATAAACAGAACTTACTAGAATAGTTCAAAAGAGGGAAAGAAGAAAAGGTTGCTGTGGGTGAGGAGTCAAGCAAGAATTTGGGAAGGCAATGGGATTTGAAACCAGTCTTGATGGAAGAGGGAGACAAATAAGACTTTCTCTAAAATGGTATATCATTCATTAACTGCAGGCTCTGGTGGTCTCACTCTTCCGCTTCTCTCTGTCTCTTTCTCCCTCCCTCCCTCTCCTCTACTTCTTGTCCGTATGCTTCTTTGGACACTTCATTCATTCTCCCATCCATTGTTCTTAAATGCAGGGCCTTTCATCATAGATCTGCTCCTCAGCTTCATCCTCCCAGGCTGTAAACACCTTAAGGGAATCTCTTTTGTTTCCTCCTCTTTGCCTTGTGTAAAGCTGTGCCCAAATATAGTTCTCTTTTTTAACCAATCAACTTTATTTTGGTATAATTTATACACATCGAATTGCATCTATATGGTTCAATGAGTTTTAACAAATGTGTGCACTTGGGCAACCACCACTACAATCAAGATGTAGAATTCGTTTCATCACCCCAGAAAGGTCCCTTGTGCTCCTTTGCAGTGGAAACTCCTTCCCTGTCTCTGGCCTCAAGTAACCATTGATCTGGTTTTTGTCCCTACAGATTAGTATTTTAGAGTTTCAGACCACTTGTAGTCTTTTGTCTAGCTTCTTTTACTTAGTGTAATGTTTGTGAAATTCTTTCATGTTGTGTGCATCAGTAGTTTTTTTTCATTGCTGTGTGGTAGCTCATAAAGATGTCCCACAATTTGTTTACCCATTCACCTGTTGATGCCTATTTGGGCTATTTCCAGTTTGAATAAAGCTGCAATGAACATTCATGTATAATACAGGTCTTTTTGTGGAAACACATTTTTATTTCTTTGGACCAAATACACAGGAATAAGGATTGCGTGGTAGGTGTATATTTAACTTTGTAAGAAACTACCGAACTGTTTTCCAAAGTACTTGTACCATGTTATCTAAATATATGCTTGATGGTTCCATGTTATCTAAATATATGCTTGATGGTTATAGGAATGGCCTCCGCAAGCATTACTGCCATTGTCAAAAACCGTGGAAGCCTCTCTTGGAATTCACGCTTGTGAGTCTGGCTTCCTTGGCTTGCTACCGTCTGCCCTGATTTCACTTTTCAGACTTTACCTTCCACTGATCTGGTGAGGGCTTACCTCCCTCACTCACCGTTGGAACTGCTTGCCTATCCACACCTGGGCCATATGTAAGTGTCAGTGCTTCTGGGGCTGCAGATGGACTTATGCTAGCCCAGCTCTTCTTTTTGCCTGACTGTCCACGTGTTCTATGACATAAAATTACCAGCCAAAAGCTCAGGGTTAGGGCTTAATGGGATCAGGGTTAGGCACAACAGTGTAGATATGTGACTCATCACATTCTCAAGACAAATTTCACAGACATTATTAATCTTGGAATTTTGTCTCTAAGGAAAGCCATTCCAAACATGTTTCCAGGATTTTAGCCATCCTTTTTTTTGAGGGGAGGGGAGTACAGAGGACATTCTCTCTTACAGATTCAGTCAACAAACATTTAGTGAGCATCTGCTTTAAGCAAAGCTTTATGGGAGACACAAATATATAGTGTCTCTGTAGGGTGGATAAAAGTCACTGCAGCAGTAAAAAAAAGGAAGAAATTTGCAGAGGCTCTCAGAGAGCCTAAAGTAACTAAGCGGACTGATGCGATTGTAACTGAAGCACAGACTGGAAAATTGGAATGTATGGTTCATGACAATTACAAAGAGGAAGAAAAAGAAAAATGCAACCCACTCTGTCTCATTATTCATTCATTCCTTAAGGGAATAACTTGCTTCATCCATTTGGGGATGATGAATTTGAATGAAGCCTATGCCTATTAGAAGCACCGCCATGAGCAAGATTTGGTTCCATAAGGTCTCCTAGGCTCAGCTTGTGGTTTCTTCAAGGTAACACGAATCATGAAGATGGAAACAAGGATAGGAGAGGGCATGGGGGGAGAAGAATTATGCATTTTTAACATCATTAATAGCCAATTTTGCTTAGTAAGACAATGATATCAATTTGAAGGAGAAAATACCTTAGTAATTTAGTGTACAAAGTATGCAAGCACCGTTTCTCATTTCTTCCATTTTTTTCAATCCTGATTTGCACTGTTCTGAAAATCCCCATGTTCTTTTCTGAAATGAATCTTCCACCTGGACTAATGTGTATCTTTGTCCAAACACGTGTTACTTAAATAGAGTCGTTCAAGAAACTTGAATAAGAACTAAAACATGGAATTGGACACTTGTGTTATGCAAAAATGAGTCATTATCTGGCTTCTGGCTGGCAATGTGGGAGCTACTCATACTCCAGAATTTAGTACTGCATAATACGAGAATGTCTTAAGTTAATTAATGCTCTCAGAAATGTAACAAACGCAAGGATCAAAAAGCTTTTTTTCAAGTGAATGGCAGGAACATGTTTCTATCTTCTATTATGGAATGAGTTGCTTAAAGAAAACTGGCTTAGAAATCTCCACCTTTTATAGAGAGCACTTTAGCCTATGATTAGGAAAAAAGGGGATATTATGGTGCCAGAAGACCAAGAATATTTTTTATGTGGCTGACCCACCACCAGAGGTAAATCGAATGACCTAAAACTCTAAAGAAAATGCATTTCTCTTCCGTCTAGTGCAAAGAGAAATAAAAGTGTGAGCCTGACTTTCATTGTCCCATTCATGGAGTCAGTCTCATTTCTGACATTTCATTTGTTTCTATCCAACAGCACTGCCAGGCTAGGAACACTCCTTTCCCGAAAGATGCTGCACTGGAGGGAGGAGGCAGCCCTTCTGCAGACGGCTAAGAGCCTCAAGCTCTAGCTAGTGACCCAAGTCACGTGGCCTGGCTTCTAAACCTGCTGCCGTGTGGCCATGAATAAGCTTGTCATCTCCTTTCGATACCACCGCCCTCACTCAGAAACAAGGAGCTAAGCCAAGTCACCTCTAAAGACTCTTCTGGCTCTAATAGTTCAGGGTAGATGCTCTCTTCCTCATCTGAATGCCTGTGACATTTGTGATCTGCATTTAACACTTTGATATAAACTGTCTGATCACCACTCATGTCAGCTGTGTGGGCTCCTCTTGCCTTCCCGGAGGCATTCAATTCATTTACTAACTTTCAACAAATACTGACTGAGCAGCTGAGTGCCAGACTCAGTTGTAGGTGCTGGGTCTTCAGCACAAAGTGCCTGCTGTCCTAGAGTTTACAGTCTTGTTGGGGTGGCATTTGCGGGTGAAAGAGAGACAGCAAATGAGTGGAAGGGCCAATCTGTCAGGCTGTGACAGGCTATAATAGGTGCTATGAAGTGAAAAAAAAAAAAAACAAACAGGGCAAGGGAGTGACCCCGGGGTGGGGACTCCATTTTCGGGCCAGGGAAGGCCATTTTTCCATTTCTTAAATGGAGGTGTAACTGATATACCATAAAATGCACAGTTCTTTAAGTGTTCAATCACTGAGCTGTGCCAATTGTACGGACCTGGGTTGGTTCTAAAACATGTCTGACAATTCTGTGACATTGTTCCCATCATTCTCACTGTTCCCATCCCTTCCCTTGAATGTGGAGTGGACTTAGTGATTTGATTCCAATGCATGGACTGTGGCAGAAGGGACATGATGTGATTTCTGAGACTAGGTTGTATGAGGCAAGACCTCTTCCACCTGGCTCAATCTCTCTCTCCCTCCTCACCCACCTTCCCTGTGCCTCTCCTTAGGACCCATTCACCACTCTGTGAGGAGACCACATGTAGGTGTTCTGGCCAACAGCCCCTGCTGTGGTCCCAGCTGATGAGTGAATAAGCCTTTGGATGATCCTAGCCCCAAGCTTTCAAGTTTTCTAGCTGAGGCCCTTGACATCACAGAGCACACTGTCCCCACTGTGCCCTGTCCAAGTTCCTGTCCTGCAGAAATCTTGAGAGACAGTAAATAGTTGCTTTGTGCAACTAAGATTGGGGGTAGTTTGTTATGCAGCAATAGATAAGAGAAACAACATCCATGTAATTACTATTCAAAATATTGAACATGTTATCACCCCAGAAAATTTCCCTGGGCCCCTTCTAACAAATTCCCCCCTCTGCCCAGAGACACCTGTTTCTTATTCTGCTGGTATTGTTTTCACTTATTCAAGAGAGGGAAGGCCCTTTGGAAAGAATCCTTTTCGATTAGATACCTGAAGGGAGTGAGAAATGATTCATCCATGCAAAGATCCATGGGACCTAGGCAGAGGGAACATCTGATGAAAGGCCCCCAGACAGGAATGTGACTGGCGAGGCTGAGAAACAGCAGAGACTAACATGGCCTGAATGCAGTGAGTAGGAGAGAGAAGCTCGGGGAGGGTGCAAGGATCAGATTAGGTTATCTTGATGACCACAATGAGGAATTTAATTTTTATTCTGGATGAGAGGAGAAGCTATTGGAGAATTTTTAGGACTTATGTTTTAAAAGGAAGTCTCTGGAAGTTATGTGGGGAATTATGGGCTGGTAAATGTGGAAACAGAGAGACCTCTGTGGTGAACTAAAGATGACCAAGGTTGTGATTTAAGAAATCTGCAGCTTCCCTTTCAGTGCCTGGAATGCTCCCGCTCAGAACCCAGCCACCATGCTGTGAGGAAGCTTAAGCAGTGATGTGGAGAGGCGAGGCCCAGGTAGAGGAAAACCAAGCCTCCTGGCTAACAGCTCCAGCTGAGCTCCCACTGGGTGGCCATCGCCAACTGCCAGCCATGGGAGTGAAGCCGTACTAGACCTTCCAGCCACCCAGCACCCCAGCTGTCATCACATGACATTGCAGAACTGCCCGATCAACCCACAGAATCACGGGAAATAAAAAATAAACTGATGTTGTTTTAAGCCACTAAAGGTTGGGATCATTACATAGAAACAGATGACCGAGACAACCTGTTAGGAGACTGTTATTCTGGGTGGGAGATAATGGTGGCTTGACCTAGGATAGTAGGAGTGGAGGCAGTGAGGAGAAAGATGACAGGATTTGTTATCGTGGAGTAAAAGAGAGAGAAAACACAAGGATGACACCAAGAATTTAGGCCTTAATACTTGAGGAGTAGACTTGTCATTTACTAAGACAGGAAGAATAACAGAGGAACAGGTTTAGGGGAGAAATCAAGGATTCAGATTTGAACATGCTAAGTCTGATATTCCAATTAGACTTCCAAGTGGAGATGTTGAGTAGACAGGTGGATCTGTGAGTCTGAAATCCAAAGGAAAAATTTGGGTTGGAGACTTAATTTGGAAATCAGCAGCATGTAAGTGGTATTTAAAGCTACAAATATGGACACAGTTACTTTGGGTTAGTGTTAAAAAGGAAGAGGAGTTCTGAGGACTGAGCCCCGAGATACTTAATATTTCAAACTCAAAAAGATAAGGAGAAATCTCAAAGGAGACTGAGAAGGAGCAGCTAGTGAAATGGGAGGGAAATTAAGAGCATGCCCTGGAAGGCCAAAGAACAACATGCTTCAAGAAGGGAGTAAACAACTCTGTTCAATGCACCCAATACACTTCTTGAGTGCCGATAGGAAGGTCACTATTTCTACCAATCATTTGATATTTGTTGAAACTTTCTCTGTGGCTGAGTATGCAATTGATATTTATTAATGTGTATTCTGCAACGGAGTGGTACAGTATTCTATTCCCTTTCACCTTCCCCCATGAGTGGAAGCAGCCTGAGACCCTCACCACAAGGCGATGCTGGCACCATGTCTCCTGTACAGCCTGCAGAACTGTGGAGCCAAATAAACCTCTTTTCTTTTCTTTTATTGTTTATTTATTTATTTATTAATTTATTTATTTTAGAGCCGGGTCTCACTCTGTCACCCAGACTGGGGTGCAGTGGTATGATCAGAGCTCACTGAAGCCTCAAACTTCTGGGCTCAAGCACTCTCTCCAAGTAGCTGGGATTATCAGCATGAGCCACCACATCCAGCTAAACCTCTTTTCTTTATAAATTACCCAGCTTCACGTATTCCTTTATAGCAACAGTGAATGGAGTAAGACAGAGATATCATGCTCCTTTATCCCTGACTATCTGATCACATTTTCTAAGAACAAAGAAATTCATTTACACAAAACTCCTGTTCAATGATCAAAATCAGGAAAATTATTGATACAATGTTATTACTAAACATTCTATGTTGAAATATTGTCCTTTGTTCCAGTAATATCCTCTAGAGCAGTTTTTCCAGTCTAGGAGCCACACAGGATCACACGTGTACACTGAGTTGTTGTGACTCTTTAGCCTCCTTCAGTCAGGGTCTGTTCCTTATTCTTTCTTTGTCTTTCTTGACCTTAACATTTTTAAAAAGTACAGGTCAGTTCTTTTGTAGGATGTCCCTCAACATGAGCTTGTCTGATATTTTATTGTGACTAGTTTAAGATTACATATTTTGGGGAGGAATATCAGAAAAGCAGTGCTGCTCTCTTCTTAGTGCATTGTAGGTCGATATGTCCCGTCACCAGTGATGCTAACATTGATCTCTTGGTTAAGGTGGTGTCTGCAATGTTTTTCCACTGGAAAGTTACTATCTTTCTCTTTGTAATTAATGAATAATTTCAGAGTGAATATTTTGAGAATATGTAAATATCCTGTTCTTAATCAAATGTTCATGCACTGGTTTTAACATCCATTGATGATTCTTACCTGACTCAATACCATTAAATGGTTGCAAAATGGTGATGTTTCTCACTCCGTCATTCCTTCCCCATTTATTAGTTAAATGGGGAAGAAGGGAAAGCTCTCCTTCCCAGTAGAATGCCAACTAATAAGGTATAATTACTATATACAAACAGACATATATTATATATATAATATACTGATAAGCTATATGTATACAAAGGCTGTCCAGAAAGTATCCAGCCATAATTTTCATAACGTTTCATATTACATGACTGGATGCTTTCCAGAAAGCCCTTGTATATACTTTATATATATATAGTAATCATTATACTAAATAGTATAATGTAATATACTAATGTGTACTACTATATAGACACACGTAATATATAATATACTAATAATGCATATGTACATAGACTTTATATAAAGTATTCATTATTAGTTGGTATATATGTTAACATATAGTACATGTGTGAGTAATAACCATGGACAGATGGATTATTTCATTTATGGGTTATAATCCATTACTGTCATTATTTACCTTGATTTATTTTGATGCTCAAATTGTCTCAAATTTGGTCAGTGGGAGCCCTTCAAGTTAGTTCCTGCATCCTTTTGATATGTTTCCAACATTTGTAGAGTATGTCCTTTCTTTCTGACACAATAAGATGTTCCAGACTTATCTTGAACTTTCCCTGCCCCAGCACTGGAATCAGCCATTTCTCCAAGTTGCCCTGGAAGTCTCTATGCTCCGACATAAAATTAGTCCCTACATAAAGTTCTAAAGTGCCCTGACTGCTCCAGTGAGATATCCATTAAGCTACCCATCTTATTATAATATAACCTTTCCTTCAGCACTAACATTCCATATAAAATTAAATTTTATCTTATTTAATTTTATTTTGTAATAATTTTTTATACTATAACACATTGTGAAATTATTATCTATTATAAGGAGAGATTTTTGGCCACGCATGATGGCTCATGCCTGTAATCCTAGCACTCTGGGAGACTGAGGCAGAGGGATCACTTGAGGCCAGGAGTTTGAGACCAGCCTGAGCAAGTGCAAGACCCCATCTCTACAAAAAATAGAAAAATTAGCCAAGTGTCGTGGTATGCACCTGTAGTCCCAGCTACTCCTAGTTAGGAGGCTGAGGCAGAAGGATTGCTTGAGCCCAGGAATTCGTAGTTGCAGTGAGCTATGATGACACCACTGCACTGTAGCCTGGGCAACAAAGTGAGACCCTGTCTCTAAATAAATCAATATTATAAGTGAATGAATGACTTTTGATGTTCTCCGTATGTTTAAACATCTTATGAAATTTAGAATAAAATATAATATGGTTTCCTAGCTTTTGTTTTTATGCAAAATGAATAATTACAGCCACATTATGGGGTAAGTAATGTGGAGTACTGATTGCATTAGAAAATGCATTCCGAGGGTAAAATAACCAATTTATAAATGGACTTTGGAAGATAGGATATTTATAAGATGGGTTCAAAGGTAGTTGAATGAGTCTGTGAAGTTTAAATTCTCCTTTGCTCCTAAAATTCTTTTGCTTCTATTCATCTATGATTACCTTTAATTGGAAACCAACTCAAAGCTCAACTCTTGCAGTTGGTGACAAGTGTCATTTTAGCACATGACTCAGCATTTGTATTCCTTTCCATGTTCTACTAGGAGTCAGTTCAGAAAATATCTGTCAAATGAACCCCAGAGAGAAAAGGGTTTCCTAACAAGTCATATGGTTTGGTATCATAGTTTGCCCACAGTGTAAGGGTGTGCTCAGAAAACAAGGGGAGAGGAGGTAATTAGTTGATACTGTAGAGATATAAGGCAGTGGTTCTCAAAGTGTGGTCCCTGGAGCAGCAGCAACAGTATCTCCTGGGAATGTTTAAGAAATGTACATTCTCAGGCCCCACCCCAAATTTTTGGATTTGAATTTCTGGGATGGGGTCCAGGAATCTAGGGTTTAACATGCACTCTAGGGGATCCTTATGCCACTTAAGTTTAGGAACTGCTGCTCAAGGGTGGCAGGGTCAATGCTGCACCCTCTAACAAGCCAGGTGGCGTCCCAGCAAGCAGCCAACCAGAGAACAGGAAAGGGAAGCTCCCTTACACTGTGGGGACAGGGGCTGTTTCCTGCCTCAGGCCTGGATAAACACTCCCAGGTGTTCAAGTGAACCAGAATCTGCAGAAAAAAGCACCACGTAGAGAATCCCCTACATTCACAGAAAATCACAGTGGACAGTGACAGCCAAGTTGTGTTGATATTTGCTGTTTCTGGTGGTTCCGCACTCGACACCTGATTCTGTTTTCAGAGCAGTCTTCTTAGGATGTTGGTTTTCTCCTGGTTGAGTCTCATCTGACAGGTGAGGATGTGGGAAATTTAAAGCAAACAGCTGTGAGAAGCCCTGCAGAACGTTCTCACGGGGAGAGGGTCAGGGGACAGGGGCGTAGGGCTGGTGGGTAGGAGCCAAGGAAGGATGAACCTCTCCCCAACCCCGACCCGCAGTGGGAATATTGCCACCTCAGGGTTTCTGTTTCTAACCACTAGGATGGGGGAAAATGACTGTAATTCCAACCTGCAGCTATAATAAATTTGACATCTATTTTAAAATCTCGGAACAAAGTTTTTGCTGCCCCAGAAAAGGGACTGGTTGTGTTTAGCCGATGGATGCAAAGTTAGAACGGAGGGGTCAGGAATAGTCATGGACAAGCGTCGTGAATGAGCTGTGCAAACAGGGGCGCACCGTGCTATTATGGCTGCGGGGACCAACGTCATCTCCCATTTTCTGTAAAGAGAGGCTTGGAGTGAGTGACTCCCACCTTAGCCTCTTTAGGAAATTATAAAGCTGGGAGCTGTGACGAATGCTGTTCTGATCAGGGCAGCATGGGCAGCCTGAAGATCCACATGCTGCTTATATAATGATGAGCTCAGGCCAAGATGAGCCTTCAAGGGGGAAAGTGCTGCGTCTCTTTTCTGCTCACTCCAGAGCAGGGCTTGAGAGTCCTACTGGGCTGAGAGGCTCTTCAAGCATCTCAAGTTTGCCCAGCAGAGATGATATTGACCTTCCGTTTTTAATCAATGGTTTGTCCCCTGAGGCCACGCAGAAGATCGAGACTGCAAGCTGTCCTTTTGCCTTCTTTTCTCTCTCTCTCAAGTCCTTCCTCAGGTCTGGCAGCACTCTTTCCTTGGGAAGAATTAGGTAAACATTTGCTTCTGACTCCCAAGGTCCTCGTTATAGCCAGTGGGGTCCTACAGCCGTCTGTTTTCTCACGGTTTCCTGGCGGAGAGAGTGGAGGAGGGGAGCTGTCTAAACCGACAGTCATGGTCCCTTACCCCTGTCAGAGGACTTGCAGGAAGGGGCTCCCAGCCTAAAAGGATTAAGATCACTAGTCCATCTTTGAAAATCTCTGTAAACGGTTTAACATTTATTTCAATAAAATAATGACTGCCCTGGGTGATATAAAGGCAGTGTAAGCTCACCAGGAACCTTCAGCATCCTTCTGTGCATTGTCAATAAGAAGCTTGGGAATTTACTTGGCTCTGAAGGAGATAATGCCCACACCAACAAGAATTAGTGTGTGTATGTCTGGTTCTTCACATCAGAAAGAATTGGTTTTGATGCCACGACTAGCATTTCTAGGCTCCCATATCACGGACTCCTCTCTGGCTCTGGAAGTGTCCTACCTCCTCATCCACCAACAGGGGCAGGGAAGCTGTGGGTTTACTTACTTTCTCTTTATTGATACCACACTTCAAAAACTGTTTTACTTTCTCTTCTCTTCCCCCATCCCCCAATCTCATTCTTTCTAAGCACCCCCATCCAGAGCGATGCATCTCTACTCAGAAAAGGTACACTAAAGGAGCTAGGTGATCCCATAGCGGAAATGCACAGCTTGGAATTACTATACAGAAAACATAAACGATCTATCAAGAAATAAAGTAAGAACACTGATAAGGCCCATGAAGAAGCCAGTATGCCAAACAGCGAGTACACTGGGTGCTTATGTGTGAACATAAATGAAAATAATACATGTGAAAGCACTTTATAACCTAGAAGGGACCACTTAGAATAGTGTTCAGCACAAATAAATGATGGCTTTCACTGAACCTCATAACCTATGACTAAGTATTGCCGCCAATTCAGAGAGGAGCAAAGAGTCGCCCAGGTAGTAACCACACAGTGACTTCTAGTTATAATCTTTTTCTTCAGTGAAATGCCTTTCAAGAATTCTTCATGTCCATAAAAACCAAATGCAATCAGTAAGCCTTAAGTGGCTCCTTGAGTTAAAAACAATATACTATAAGAGAAGATTTATGTACAAATAGGGAAATTTGAATATGGACTATATATCGGATGGCATTATTGAATTCATGTTATCAGTCTTCAGTGTGATAATAGGATGTGACTAGGTAGGGGCTTATTCTTTGGAGATGTTGGCTGGAGGATTTAGGCCAGCAGGAAGGAAAAAGCCATAGAGGAAAGGAGAGTGAAGGTATCAGAGGACCCAGGTGGTCTGCTTGGTACTGTGCTTGCTCAGTGGATGGAAAACACACTGTTTTGAATATCTACTCTGCATAATAGACCAGTCCAAAACACAAAGGCCTAAAACAAGAGCAACTGCTTACTTGCCCCTAGTGTGTACTTTGGGTAGGCACTGATCTCTGCTTCACGTGACATCACTTGTGGTGCTCAAAAGGTTGGGGCTGAAAGGAGTAACTTGCTGTGGGCTGGGTTCCTTGGTTCTCCTCTGTATGTCCTCTCCATGTGGTTAGCTTGGGCTTCCTTACAGTATGGTGGTCTCAGAGTAGTTGGACTTCTTACATAACTGCTGGCTTCCCCTGAACTGCAAAAGTAGAAGCTGCCAGACCTTCACAGGGCTTAGGCCTGGAATTGGCACTGGGTCAATTCTGCCACGGGTCACAGGACTTATATACCAGAAGGAGGAGAAGGAGAGGCTCATGGCCTGAGGCCAGACGGGGACTAAACAGACAGTTGACCACACATAGAGTAGAGGAGCTGTGGCCAGTGGAGATTTCCTGTAGGCCAGCAGCCACGGGAACAGGATACCTGAGAGGAGACTGTATTTCAAAATTCTTTGGCTTCTTGGCCATATCAAAGTGCCTCAATTGAAAAGTAGTGATCAAACTATTCCATGAAAAAAGGGGAAAACAGGAATTTCCTTATCGAAGGATTTCTCCAAGAGTTTAAGAAGCTTACATGCATTGGGAGTATAATATTAATATAAAGCATTTCTCAAACCTATCTGACCACAGTGTATACTTATATTTTTTAAAGACTATCATCTGGGACATTAAGACTGTAAAGACCCCAGTTTGGATTCTTATCTTCCAAGACATGGAGGATGAGTTTCTCATTAGATCATAGTCCTGGCTTTTCCGCTACCTGTCCTCAGTGCCGCTGTGACACCTATTCACTAATCTCATAATGTACATTCGTAGTCTCTTTTCTCCCACATCCTCCCAAGGAAATTTGCTGAGGTTCAGTGTTATGACAGGGTTGGAATGTGATCTCAGGAGCCTAATACGAGCTCCCTTGGTATGAGAAAATTCTAACTGCTCACAGGTAAAAATGATAGGGCCACACACTCACCTTGGCACACATGTGCAGAATGGCTGGGCCCCCAGCTGTCCACTTGCTGACCTCCTGTGGGTCCTTTGAAACTCAGGTCAAAGGTTACTGCCTTATCGAAGCCAAACAGGACCCACTCACAGGCAGTCTATCTAATCCTTTAAGTGCATTTCCAAGGAATAGCAAATAATGTGCTGTCAGCTAATATTTATAGGGTATTTACTGTGTGTATGACACTGTGCTAAGTACTGGGATTCTAATATAGGCTTGTGCTGAACTTGTTTAACCATTGCATGGTTTGGCCTCTCCAGGGATGTTCCTCTGTCAATATTTAGCACATAGCATTGTGTGGCAAAGACTGCCAGTTTTCCACCCAAATTTACTTTCCTCTGCTTCCTGGGAATATGGCTGTTCAGCTGATGGTTGTTTCCCAAGCTACCCTATGGCTTGGTGTGACCAAGTAGCTAGCTACTCACCAATGGAATGTGAGAAATTCCATATAACTTCTTAAAAGGACATCTCTTTCCTAGGACTTCTATTTTTTCCCTCCTGCAAATGCCTCACCCACCTTGGCCATGCAGACCAGGATGATACCCTGGGGACGGTAGAGGAAGAAAACGGAAGGGACCTGAGTTTCTGAACATGTGGAGCAGAGCCACCTGCCAAACTTGGGTCTGTTAATGAGAGCAAAATAAACTTCTGTATTCTCTAAGCCACCATACTTTGGGGCCTATTTGTCAAAGCAGCTGAAAGATCCCCCTAAACAATTCACCTTGAGATGATCTGGTTTTTCCTGACAAGACAGAGAAGTCCTTGAGGGCAGGGACCATGCCAAACTCATCCCTCCAAACTCATCTCTCTGTACATCTGGCCTGATATAGTGCCTGGGGCATAGCAAGTACTCAGAATGAATGCTCCTGTTAAACCAGTGATTGAATAAAGTGCTACTTCTTGTATTGTTGCAAAAATGCCTATAAGAACTGTTTGTGCATTGAGACTGGATGCAGGCAAATCTGAAAAGGGCAGAAAAACTGGTTCTCAGCAAGAGTTGGGACCAGAATGCGGGACTGACAGCATTCTCGTGGGACTAGAGGGAGGATGCAGTCTGATTTGGGCTGATTTCATACAGTGGCCATGAGTGTGTTTGATAGTGCCAGGAAGGCCTGTCTGGCTAGACCCTACGAATACCATTTAGTGAACTACCATGGTGATTAAACCACAGGGTGCCACAGAATGGCTTCTAGCTCTTTTCTCTGGCACGTTCCCTCACTCGAGTAGCACCCGACTTTAAATTTGGGAAGGCAGGAGATAGCAGTTGGGCTGTCCATCAGTGTCATCTGTTGTCATCTTTGCGCTGCCAGCAGGACAGCTGGGGAAGAGGAGGACTAAGTTGAATGGCAGAGTGTTTTACATCTAATGAGTTTGTGCACAATAATAGTACAATAAATAAGGTTCCAGGGGAACTCGGTTATCACTAGCATTCCAAAAGTGAGATATGGCCTTACCAGAAGCTCACAGAGCCATCTGTCACCAAATATTAGTTTTTGTGTCAATGGCTGGACTGGCCTGAGGAAATGGAAAACGTCAGTGGATCACAGCAAGTGATGACACTGTGTTGTTCACAAAGATTTAAAGGGAGCTGCCTTGAGGAGCCAGAGATGTCCAGACAATTTTGAAATAAATATATAACACCACTACCAAAAGCAGATAGACTTGAAATCTGGGCTGCTGATTCTAAAGAGTCTTTCCTTTGGATGAGTTCAGTTTCTGTCACTTTGGGTAAGTTCTTGAGTAATATCGTCCTTATCTGCTTGGATTTAGGGCTGGATTTATTGCAATCTTCTTTAATATGTTTTTGTCAGTTTGATCCATCAAAATCTGATTGTCACCAAAGCACTCTGCTGATGACAGAGCAGACAGTGACAGGAATAGCAAAAGTGGACAAAAGCTTGAGAATTGGATAAAAGCTGTTAGGATTGGTAGTTGTTTGGTTTCCTCATTTTTTTATTGAGGAAATGGAGGACAAAGCTCACAAGCTGTCACAAACAGACACCTGGGGCCTGAGTAAATCTCATCAATCAGTAACAGAAGTAAACATTTAGTGTATCAAGTCACAGAGTAATGGGGGACGTCAGAGAGGACAGAGTGGCATGCTGACCATTTAAAAAGGATGCAAACTTAGAAAAACAATCCATTGAAATGAAAAGTTCAAGTATAGCCAAGTCCAAGTAGCAGCAAACACAGGAGATGTTATGGGCCTTATATGTCTGTATAAGGTCTACAGCCAAGTCTTGCTTTGGTGGGTTTTTGCCTGGAGAAAGTATGATTTTTCATTATTGGTGGAGACCCTGGATTGGACTCTGTTGGGGAGTAACAGGGATAGGTCCCTATGGACAGGATTCAGTGAGGTAGATTTTAGTGGTTTAGACTCACAGAATTCACCTTTGGATAAGGTTTCCCTGTTGAGAACAATCCTTCTCAAATGCATTCCAAGAACAGTACTGGTAGATACTTGCAGTGGATATGGTAGAATGGTACTAAAGCATCCATTCTAGCCCCTTCTGGTATGTCTTGCTACACTGCAGAGCCTGGAAAGCTAAACACTACATTTTCTAGACTCCCTTGCAGCTAGAGTTCTGTTGTGATTTAGGTAGGTCCTACCAATCAGATGTACTTGTAGGAGACTTGGAGAGTGGGAAGCAGGTGTGGCAGTGTTGCTGTTGCTGGGGTTGCAAGCTTGCTCATGGTGGTGTCAGCAGAGGTCCCAGGGGATCGAGGCACAGCACCTGACATCCATTTTGCTGGGGGAGATGGTAGAGGGTAGCTTGGTTCAGAAACTGGCAGCTCTGATGGAGAGTTCTGATCATGGTAGTTTCCTGATGGTGGCTGCTTTCTGACCACTGTAACATCCTGACCGTGGCAAAGGGCATGTTTCTGGAGCTGGCAGCTGCAGAGAAGCTTCCCAGTTTGGCAAGTGGTGTTCTCTTTGAACAAAAGGCAACAGATCCTTTGATGGTCCAGTTCTGTGATGTGTGGCTACATCTGTTTCTTCAGCCTTCCCAGTGATTCGTTAAGCCATTAATGGTCTGTTGCGGTAGAGAGTCTCCAAAGACAGCCCCTGTCAATTGTTTCCCTTCTTGTATACACTTGCAACAACACCCATTAAGAGGTGGAGCCTGATTCCTCTTCCCTGGCTGGCCCCTTGGACTTTCGTGAGCAGTGGAATGCAGCAGAAGTGACATCGTGGGGCTTTTGAGGTTAGGTCATAAGAAGCCTTGCAGATTCTGCCTGGGGCTCTTGGAATGGTCTCTCTTGCAGCTGCCATAGAAGAAGTTCAACTGCCTTGAAACTGCCATGCTTCATGGAAGCCCAAGATAGCTGCATGGCAGGCCAACTACAGTCAGGAGAAAGCTTGCCAAGCAAGAATGATGATATTTCTGTGGTGGCCTGGTGTGTTCTTCTTCACTGAACCTAATATCCATGACAATTGAATTTATTTTATGTACTGGTTGGGAAAATGAAGGAGACACATTATACATATTTGCTCTTTGGGCTCCCCTTCCTAGGAACCCATGTTGCCTATTCATAATGGTGGCGGTGATCACATGAGTGTATACATTTTTATCAAAACCATATACTTAACATGGAAGCTTTTTGTTTCATATAAATTGTACCTCAATAAAGTTGACAAAGTTGTCAGCTATCTCTCTGGAAGTCAAATCATGTGACAGGTCTGAAAGGTGGGTGTGAGCTGACTTCTGCAGATGTGTTTGATACCTGGCTTCATGGAGCCCAAACATTATAAATTATCAGAGATTTTTAGGACAAAATCTTTCCGGCCAATATGTCTATTGCAATGCAATCATAAACTGTAATCATTCAATGAATCCTATGGGAATGAAGTCAATGTATAAGTAAGTCTTTTCCCTTAAAAACAAAGAGAAAACCTTTCATAATGCAGACTCAGCACAGACACATTTGCAAATGATGAGAACTCCTGTTAGTCCTGTCTTGTTAACCAGGCCTTCCTAGTCATAAGTGATAAACTGGGGAGTTTTGTCTGCTCCAGCCTCAGTTTCCTGCCTTGCCTGGTTTCTTTCCTTCCTCTGAGAATGTGTTCTCAGATGCCCTCCTTGACTTCAGATGCCCAAAGAAGCCCCAGTCTCTTCTGAGGACCTTGTCTTACTGAAGTTGGGAAAGATACAAAATTATGTATACTTACTGATTCATTGTTTATATTTCAGCTTAAGTTTTGGTCCAGGGGTTTGGCAGCTACTGTCAAATTTGCCACCCAACCCACATTCCTTATTTCAACCCCTTTTATTTGCCTTCTCATGTCATAGAGATGAGAATGTGGAAAATGACCTTTTCTAGACTCCTTTGCAGCTATGCTGTAGGCATGTGACCTAGAACCTCCCAATCAAACATCCCCCTGCACAACGTGGATGTAGAAGTGAACTACAGAATGCTCCTTCTGTAGAACTGGGCCTTCCAGCAAGCACAGTGGCAGAAGTGTCAGGTTCCCCCAAGCAGGTTCCCCCGCAAGCAGTCAAGGCAGACTTTGTGACATCACAGTTGGCAGGCAGTGGACAGTAACTGGGAATTTTTTCTGGTTTCACTGTCGTGGCTGTATGCACATACAAGCCTAGTTAGCTGGTTCTCCTGGAGATTCTGTAGCTATCAAATATTCCTCGATAAATCCCTGTCTGCCTAATCTAAGCTAGAGTAGGCACTGTTGTCTACAAGTAAGGACTCTGACCATTACAAGTGATTACTGCAATCAGGCAATTGTATTTTAAGTATTATCTCATTGTGAATTAAGAGACTTTTTATTCAGTGAAAGGAATTTCAGGCATCAGGGACAAAGGAGTAGAAAAGATAGAAGGGTCAGTTCAGTCTAAGGAGTTTCTGCAATAATAACAGCTGTACTCCTGAGGTCAGCTCTGCTAGATATAATTTGATGCTTTTGGGTGAGAAGTGGAAAACGATTGGGACTGTATGTGATCTCCTTTCACCGAGGAGATGGCGTCCCCCTCCCCCCGCCTGCCGGTTTTTTCCCTGTGGAGGATGGGCTTTTTTTTTTTTTAAACAACTTGAAAACAAATGCATACTGGTATACTGTCTCCTTTCTTTCCAGTTTTTGGTATTATCCCAGATTCCTACTTGCTGAAATAAAATTATGACTTGCTACTCAAAACTCAACTATTTTAATTCATTTACCACCACATTTGGATTCCAAATAATCCCTTATTTAAGTATATTTTAAGTCCTACATTCTTACGTGTTCAACATTTATTTATAGAAGTATTTTAAAATTATTTCAGTCCATTTGACAACAGTTCATTAAATCATCCTCTCATTACATATTGATTATTTAATTGAATCTAAAATGTCATCAATTATAAAGTCCAATGTTATTTTATCTACCACTAAGAAGAAAAAAATACCTTCACTTAATCTATGACATAATGCTTCTTTTTCACTTAGAATATTTGTTTTATATTTTTTGAAAGAGCTTTCAGACTGAAACATTGGTATAAAAATCATTCCACAAAAAACCAAACATCTCAATTAAGAAATGGGCAAAAGACTTGAATAAACATTTCTTTACAGAAGATTTACAAATAACCAATCAGCACATTAAAAGATGCTCAACATCACTAAGCATTAGGGAAATGCAAATGAAAACCACAATGAAATTTCACCTCATACCCATAAAGATGGATACTATTAATGTTAAAAAAGAAGAAAATAACAATTATTGGTGAGTATATGGAGAAATTGAAATCTGTGCACTGTTGGTGGGAGTGTAAAATAGCACAGCCATGATGGAAAACATAATGACAGTTTCTCAAAAAATTAAAAATAGAATGCCCATATGATCCCACAATTTCACTTCTGGGTATATACCCAAAAGAATTAAAAGCAAGGTCTCAAAGAGATATTTGTACACTCACATTTATAGCAGCATTATTCACAACATCCAAAAGGCAGAAGCAACCCAAGGTGTTTATCCGTGGATAAATGGATAAACAAAATATGGTATGTACATGCAATGGAATATTCTTCAGCTTTAGAAAGGAAATTCCGACACATGCTACAACATGAGTGAAACTCGAGGATGTTATGCTAAGTGAAAAAAGCCAGACAGAAAAAAATGTATGATTCTGCTTATGTGAGGTATTTCGATTCATAGAGATAGAAAGTTAGAATGTGGGCCAGGCACCATGGCTCATGCTTACAATCCCAGTGGGGCTTTGTGAGGCCAGGGTGGGAGGATTGTTCAGAGCTAGGAGTTTGAGACCAGCCTGAGCAACATGGTGAGACCCCATCTCTACAAAAATAAAAAAATTAGCTGGGCATAGTGGCTTGTGGCTGTAGTCCCAGCTACTTCAGAGGCTGAGGTGGGAGGATCATTTGAGCCCAGGAGTTCAAGGTTACAGTGAGCTATGATTGTGCCACTGCACTCCAGCCTGGGCAACAGAGCAAGATCCTGTCTCTAAAAAAATAAAAATTAAATAAAATAAAAAGACACTGCTGCTGACCCAATTAAAAAAGAAAGAAAGAAAGAATGTGGTTGCCAGGGACCAGAGGAAGAGGGGAATGGGGAGTTATTGTTTAATGGGTATAGAGTCTTGGTTTTACAAGATGAAAAGTTCTGGAGCTGGATGGTGGTGACGGCTGCACAACGATATGACTGTACTTAATGCCACTGAACTGCATGCTTAGTAATGGTTAAGATGGTAAAGTTTATATGTATTTTTACCATAATTTAAATTTTGTTGTTGTTGTTGTTGTTGAGACAGTATCATTCTGTCGCCTGGGCTAGAGTGCCGTGGTGCCATCCCCGCTCACAGCAACCTCAAACTCCTGGGCTCAAGTGATCCTCCTGCCTCAGCCTCCAGAGTAGTTGGCACTACAGGCACACACCATGATGCCTGGTTAATTTTTTCCATTTTTATTAGAGATGGGGTCTTGCTCTTGTTCAGGCTTGTCTCAAACTCCTGAGCTCAAGCGATCCTCCTGCCTTGGCCTCCCAGAGTGCTAAGATTACAGACGTGATCCACCGCACCTGGCCAAAAAAAATTTTTAAAGAAAAAAATAATTTCATTCTTGTGCATATGTAAAAAAGAAAATACAGGCCAACTAAATAATTGAATGCATTTCCCAAACTCTTACACATAGAGAACATGCCTCTTCCAAATCACTTTTTGATTCCAAGTGGCTGATGTCACTGTTTTCCGCATGGTGTCATCCTTGGAGCAATATGCCATGGAGCATATTGGTAACTCAGCATTTCAGAGTGCTCCACTATTGTGTCCAGGACTTCCAACCAAGCAGCTGACATTCTGCATGACAACTGTGCCATGACTGTTGTCTAGCTAACAAGACACATCCCAATTTCAGAGTTGTTAAAATGTGAAGGCAAAAAGTGTGCCAGAAGCAATGAAATATAGTCATTTTTGTTCCTGACTTTTATTAGCTGGTGGGCTGAATGAGCCTAAAATGAGACTGCTAAAACACGTGCTCTCTCGAAACGGAAATCTCATCCATCCCCTGCTTAAAATTCTTCAATGGCTTCCAAACATTGACCAAGAGAATAAAGTCCAAATTCCTTAGCATCGATATAAAACTCTTCATAACCTGTTTCTTTTTAAAATTACGAACTATTTTAAATGCACAAAAATATAGGGAACAACATAACAAATAACATGTAGCCAGCACCCATATTTGACAATATTTGGCAAATACATTTTGCCATCTTTGCCTGGAATACATGTGTGTTGTATGTGGTGCTATTTATAAGCATAAATAGCACTGATAACACTAGGTTTTTAAAAGGGTAAAGTAGGAGCCAACACAGGACCCCACACTGTATTTAGTTGTCATGTCTCCATCTTCACCGATATGTGACTTTCTTAGTCTTGCTTTTCATGTTGACAGTTTTGACAGTTTGGAGGAATAATGGCTAGGTGTTTTGTCAAATGTCCCTCAATTTGAGTTTACCTAATTTTTTTTCCTTGACTAGACTGTGCTTACGATTTTTCAGAAAAAACACTACAGGTGAAGTGTCTTTCTCATTGCAGTGTATCAGGGGTACCCGTTATCCACATGAATTATCACTGGGGATGTTCACCTGCATCACTCAGCTAAAGTGTTGTGAGGCAGGTTTCTCCAGTGTAACATTACTATTTTTCCCTTTCCTACTCTATTCTGTAGAAGCGAGTCACTAAATTCAGCCCACACTAAAGATGGGGAGAGGAGGGAAGAATTAAGTTCTACCCCCTGGGTCAGAGCGTTGGAGGAGCCCAGTTCGTCTGCTGTTTTCCAGATGAGATACATACAGACACCCAGAGAGATGCTCCAGGAACTGTGCTTACTGCCCTGAGACCTTAGGGGGCTTCACAGTGGGTGGGGTTCCTGGGGGATTCCCTGCCAACTGGTTCCCATTAATTGGCTCCCATTGTTCAGTTATATAAAGGTCTTCCCCACCCCATGCCCCAAAGTTGGCAACTTTCCCCCTACATTCTGCAACTGTTAGTAATTGTAACCACTTCATTTAGAAATAGTCCAACCACAGGTGCTTGAGGTTCTCAACTGGAAAAAAATTTTTCTTTATTCAGGATCTAATTTTTTTTTAACCAAATTTTCAAAGGTGTAATGTTTTTTCAATGAGCATTTGGGAAACTTTACAAGTCTCACTACTCCAAAATTAAATTACACGTGGCCTAATTAGAATATATCTAAATGGAAGAGTAGTGTATTGGTCAGGATAGGCCAGAATTTTCCTATAGTAACAAACTCCCAATTCCCAGTGACTTAAACACGCATGAACGGGAAGTCTGTTCATCCTAGTCACCTAGGGGCCCAGGTTGATGGAGGCTTCATTTTGTCACGTTTTCATAATTGCCGATCCAGGAAAAGAGGACATAGAGAATCACACGTGGTACTAACGCTTTGACCAAAAGTAGCATAAATTACTTCTGTCAACATTCCATTAGCCAAAGCAAGTCATATTTTTACCTTTTTGTTTTTTTAGAGATGAGGTCTTGCTCTGTCACTCAGGCTGGAGTGCAGTGGTGCGATCACAGCTCACCGCAGCCTCCAACTCCTGGGCTCAAGTGATCCCCCTGCCTCAGCCTCCCAGGTAGCTGGGACTACAGGCATGTACCATCACGCCCGGCTATTTTTTTTATGTTTTTGTAGAGACGAGGTCTTGCTATGTTGCATAGGTTGGTCTTGAACTCCTGGGCTCAAGCTATTTTTCCACATTGGCCTCCCAAAGTGCTGGGATTACAGGTGTGAGCCACCGCGCCTGGCCACACTTTTGCATTTAACTTCAATCCTTGCCAGGCATACTGCTACCCCTTCCTTGTCTTCTTAGTACCCATTGAAAACTTAGTACCTATATTGCTCTTCACTTGGCTGCCTATCATATTTATATATCACTTTAATTTTTTTTTTAGAGACGGAGTCTCGCTATGTTGCCCAGGCTGGTTTCAAACTCCTGGGCTCAATCGGTCCTCCTGCCTCAGACTCTTGAGTTGTTGGGATTATGGGCATGGGCCACCACATTCAGCTCATGTATCACTTTTGACCAACTTTTCTAAAGTGAGAAGATTTGATGAATAATGTCCCTTTTGACTCTAAAATTCTAAGACCATGTGATCTCTAAAAGCTTTTCCAGTCCTAAAGTAGTTTGATTCTAAATCTTTCCACTGTGTGCTTTAGGCCATAATGTACTCCCTTGTTTATCTGCAGAATTGACTATTAGCGTCAACTCCAATTTTTAAATAATGGTGGCTAGGGAAGAAGGAATATTGAAAAACAATGCTGGAGTATAAAGCGAAAGAGTTTTAAAAACCAAAGAATAGAATAAAATATTTCTTATTAGAACAAACAAGCCAGAACAATATAAATAATGCAAAAACAAAAACAAAATCACCCATAACATTCCTTGCCCCCTCCCCCCAATCAAATGGACAAAACCATGGATTTCAGAATTGGATTTATCTTCCCATAGGAGTCTTTCTAGAAGAGTGATTCACACTGGGGTGTTTGCTAAAAATGCAGATTCCTACTCTCTGTATTAGATTTGAACTGGTCTCTATGCTGGGTTAGCAAAATGTCTGGGACATATTAGCTATTTTTTTTTATTAGCAGGTAGAACTATTAAACAAATTATACCTTTTAAAAAAGAAAGGAAGAAAAAGGAAACCCAAGGCAGGATTTTTCCTAGTTGCCAAAGGCACTATCAAGGCAGCTTAGCGAAAACTCAGGTGTGAAGGCTCACAGGAGGGTGGTGGTGATGAGAAGAAAGAGGAAAGGCCTTGGTAGTTTGAGTGAAAAGAAAAAAGAGTGCAGGAGTGAGTCAAAGACAACACCAAGTTCTTGAGCCAGGGTGAGTGACAAGCAGGAAGTGATTTAAAAAAAGAAAAAAAGAATATTCACAATGCTCTTTCAGTCATTACAATTTCAGAGAATTGGAGGGCTCGAAGGAAGCCACAGTAGTCATAAGCCCCACTAGGACTCCAGACTCCTGGGATACACAGCTAACATTTCTCTTTTTTTTTTTCTTTCTTGAGACAGGGTCTCGCTCTGTTGCCTCGGCTGGAATGCAGTGGTGTTATCATAGCTCACTGCAACCTCAAACTCCTGGCCTCAAGAGATCCTCCTGCCTCAGCCTCCTGGCTAAGGCACTACAGGCATGAGCCACCATGCTTGGCTAATTTTTTCTATTTCTAGTAGAGATGGGTTCTCGCTCTTGCTCAGACTGGTCTCAAACTCCTGACCTCAAGGGATCCTCCCGCCTAGGCCTCCCAGAATGCTAGGATTACAGGTGTGAGCCACTGCACCCAACCTGCCATTCTTTTTATTGAGCAATGATATTCTATTGTATGGATATTGTTTATCTGTTTACCATGTGACGGACATTTGGGTTGTTTCTACCTTTCGACTAATATGAATAATACTTCTACGAACATTCCTGTGCAAGTTTTTGTGTAGATTTGTTTTCATTTCTCTTGGAATGGAATTGTTAGGCCATGTGGTAACTCTATGTTTAACCTTTTGAGGAGCTGTTTTCTGAAGTTGCTGCATCATTTCACACCCCTATCAGCAGTGTATGAGATGATTTCTCCCCGTGCTCCATGACACTTGTATTATATGTTTTTGATTCCAGCCATCCTAAAGGGCATGAACTAGTTTCTCATTTGACTTTGATTTGCATTTCTCTGAACACTAATGATGCTAAGCATCTTTTCATGTGCTTATTGGTCATTTGTGTATCTTCTCTGGAGAAATATCTATTCATATCCTTTGCCCATTTTTAAATTGGGTTGTCTTTTTATTATTGAGTTGTAAGTGTTCTTTATATA
>NW_012151208.1:2615829-2645049 GCF_000956105.1 Propithecus coquereli | reverse complement strand
TTGTTAGTGCTTCTGCAGTCATATCTAAGAAATCACTGCCTAATCCAAGGTCATAAAGATTTACACCTATGTTTTCTTCTAAGAGTTTTATAGTTACAGCTCTTACATTTAGGTTCTTGATCCATTTTGAGTTAATTTTTGTACATAATGTGAGGTAGAGACCCAACTCCATTCTTTTGCATGTGGCTATTCAGCTGTCCCAGCATCACTTGTTCAAAAGACTGTCCTTTCCCCCATTGAATGGTCTTGGCCTCTTGCAGAAAATTAATTGACCATAAATGTGAGGGTTTGTTTCTGGATTCTCAATTGTAGATTACATATATGGATTCCATTGATCTCTATGTCTGTCCAGTACTGTACTGTTGTACTGTTGTAATTACTATAGCTTTTTTAGTAAGCTTCAAAATCAGGAAGTATGAATATTCCAACTCTGTTATTTATTTTTCAAGACTGTTTTGGCTAATCTGGGTCTCCTGAATTTCCATATGAATTTTAAGATCAGCTTGTAAATTCTACAAAGAAATCAACTTTTGTTTTGATGGGCATTGCATTCATAACTCTGCTTCCGGATGACACTTAAAAATGAATATGCTAGGTTCATATTTATATCATGAAATTTTACTTGAATAGCAATCTGGTCCCAAACAGACCAGACCAATCTGGTCTGTTTCCTGTTAAACAATTAGAAAACTTAAAAGGACATGTTTATTTTGAATATCACATATGAACGCAGGGTTTCGGTTTGTTTAAAGACTTTATTTCCAACAGATGTTACAGCTTATGAATCATAAAAATCATCAAAATCATCGATGGATGTGTTATGGTTTCTAGGACGTAAAGCAGCTTCAATTTCTGAGTTACTGTCATCAGACTCACCCCAGAAGGCTGGAAGACAAAAGCAGACAGCCATCTAACATTTCTGCATTCTGCTAAGAGTTTACAAAACAGCACAGCAGGACTAACTTAACGTTAACTGGAGCACTGGCCTGCAAAAGGCCCACTAAGGATACTGTACCATGCATCTGACCAGACACACCCGGAATGCATGTCAATAGTGTACAATGTATAGAGTATGTTCTATGCATTGTTATAGAAAACACTTTGTAGAATACTTCCTTTTCCCTTCTGTTGTGCTCAACTCTTTACCATAGAATAGGGATTTCAAATCAGAGTTAACTTGGAAGCAGGGTGACCCGGGGTGTTCTATCAGGCCTGGCCCCACTCCACCTCTGCTGCTCCTCCACTTCATTTCCCTCCATTCTTTACAAGAGCAGAGAGGAGAAGGGAAAGATGTGCAGGGGAATAAGCAGCCATGTTTAGTCTGAGACAGGACTTGGGCCCATATCATTTATTTGGGAGGTGATCCGGGAACTGTGTGGGGGAGAGAGGAAGCCAATGAAGGGCATGTTGACCCGCAGGTGCTGGCAGTGGATGGGAGGCTTCTGCTGGGGACCCTTCTGAGAGACTGGAGCACTCTCCTCAGATTGTCCCAACGAAGAGTGAGGAAGTGAGGTAACTGGTCCACCAATGCCCCTCTCTTGTTTGAGAGCTGTTCTCGACTCAGGGCATCAGCTGCCTGGCACTGTGGGCTGCCCTGTGAGGGCTGAGCACAACCCTGTGGGCAGAGGAAGCCCCCAGACACAGACACACAGCTGCCTGGTGTGAAAGGCTGCAGGCACAGCTGTGCACTGGAGCTGAGGTGACCTCCAGGTGGTCTGATGGCATGTGGAGGGGCACAGACAGCATCTACTACATTGAAAACTCCCCTGACCACACTGACAGCCATGTGGCAGGACCTGCCAGCTCGGTGCTGGCTTCTTATACACAACTCCATTTAATCCTTGCACCAGCCTGGTAAGGTAAGTATTTATGTCTCCATTTTACTGAGCAAACTGACGCTGGGAGAGGTTAAGTAACTGGCTACAATCTTGTGGGTGGTCAAGCTGGGAGTCCCACCCAGGTTGTCTGACCCATGCTCTCCATCGCAGTCCGCTGGAATTGGGGCTTAAGGAGATAGGGGCAGAGCGAGCCCTAGCTCAGCAGGGGACATGGCACAGTGTCATGGTGAACAGAGGGTTACATTCTCCCCCTGTGTGCTGGGCATTGAAGGATGAATCAGAGCCCACTGGGCTAAGGAGAAGGGAAAGGAACTTTACACAGAAGGAATGGTGTGAGCAAAGGTACAAGGCATAGGTGTGGTGTATCTGGAGAAAGCTGACTGTGGCTAGATCCAAAGGAGGCAGATCCTGGGGGGAACAAGCTGGAAAGCAGATGGGGCCAGATCACAAATGGAGAAAGTTTAGGCTCTGTCCTGCAGGTAGCGGGGAGGTATTGGCAGCTCTTAAGCAGGAAGGTAAGAAGGGTAAATCAGGTTTTGGATGCTGGTGGCCAGGTGGACAAGTCAGGGGCTGGGAGGGTCTGGATATGAGGAGGCCAGGTAGAGTTACTCCAAGAGCCGTGCCACGTCATGAGCGATGGGTACCTGTGGGGCACAGGCAGTGAGGATGGGGAGAGAGGCAAGAAACCTTCCGTGGACTATACCGGTATCGGTAATCAGTGAGATGTGCAGGCCAGGATCCCTGCACATCGCACTTGCAATGAGACTGCTCTGCCATTGTGATCCATGGCACCTGTGTGGCCCTGTCTTCGAAGAACTGTGCCCCAAGATGCCCTCAGACGCCAGCCCAGGGACAGCTGCGAGGGATCACAGGCACGCTTCAGGCCTCACATGAGGGTGTAGAAAATGAATGCATGTCACACACAACTTTTTTCATTCAAACACAAAATGAAAATCTGCTGTCCTATGGCTTAAAAATCTACCTTTTGACATAATTTACTTTTTTTTTTAGTAAAAAATGCTCCACTAAGGTATAATTTTCTAGACTAAATATCTGTCAGTGTTCCCTTTAAATTTAGTGCCTGTTTCCTTATTTGCCATGACCAAGAGTTACTTCTCTTACCTTTAGACTTTAAATGCGTCATCAGTTTCGTTTTGTTTTCATGCCTGTAAAATAAAGAAATAGCCTAAGTCCTAAAAAAAGACAACCAAATAGTTTTACAATGAGCACATAAAGGAAGAAGCACTGTTATTCACTGAAAGGCCAGAACTTTACATTTATTTCCCAGATTTTATAAGCAAAAAGAAAATGTCGGGACCCACTATTCCTTGGTGGGAGGGTCACTGCTGCGAAGGCATCACCCCGGTCCGTATGTGCCCCTTGGTCCTACCCTGCCCCGGTGTGCTGTGTGTGCTGGGGCCCATGTTCTTCCTGGGGGATGATCACACGGCCGCCGAGGCAGACCGATTTCCCTGCAACAGTCCTTGAAAAACACTGATGTCTAAAGGTTTAGCACTTTTAGGCAAGCGAAGAGCAAAATACCTGAAGTAGCAAATTGAAGATGTTAGAATTCTGGAATGCTGGTTTTGTTGACTAGTGTTGGTGGCAGTGCGTAGGGAAATGGGGAGGACCATGGGAAGTATTGGAGGGTAACTTGGCAGGACCTAGGGGCTGATCAAGTTGCTGAGGAAGTTAAAATACTTATCTCAGTCGAGCCAGTGGCCGCAATACTAACAGTTTAACAAAGGAGTTCAAAATAGACATGTGGTAGAGGAAAATGCAAGTATCATGCACATCTTCGCTTAAGATTCTCTGTATCAAATACATAAACGTGCTGGTGTCTGTAGCACCTAGTACCTAGTGACTTGTTGACTAAAGCCAATATGACAAGCAAACTGGCCCTATGGGATATGATTTCTCCATGTGCCTTTTCAGGAGCTGTTGCAATTTTAATGAATTTAAAAGTCCCCTCTGAGAGCATCATTTGAATTTTTTATTATACTTAGATTCTTTAAGGCTTGTACTGAAGGGTCAAAAGAGATATTAGACAGGAAACCATTACCCTGTGCTGGGTGTTCTGCTTTACACCACGAGCCACCACTGCTCTCCTCCTGGCCAGGCCCTGCTCCTCTGGATGTAGGAAACGCTGTGGATTCATCTTTTCCTTCTCTCTGGGCCGAATCTGGTTTAACCTATGGCTTAAAACTCTGCGTTTTGCCTTAATTTACTTTTGTTTTTCTAGTAAACAAAGCTCCACGAAGATATAATTTTCTAGGCTAAATATCTGGCAGTGTTCCCTTTAAATTTAGTGCCTGTTTCCTTACTTGCCATGACCACGTGGTGCCCACGCCATTGCTCGTGAAGAGCAGAAGACCCCGACAGCCACCTGGAAGCTGACAGTCACAGTGCTGCCAGGAATGTGGGGAGCTGCCAGGAAGGTGAAGCTATAAGAACGCATCTCACAGAAGGCGCACACCTGTGCACACGTGCAATAAATGCAGCTGTGGGCTGTATCTACTATTTGCCCACCTCCCGTTCCTGAGGACATGGAGCTAGGTGCTGGAGGGGAGGCAGATTATAAAAATGCTGGTAGGGGTGCAAAGAGAGGCCGGTTTGCCAGCCACAGGCAGAATAGGCGAGATCACTGATAGCTGGGAGAACTGGGGCAGCGGGCAACGCTTCACACCTGAGGAAGCAAGGTGTGTCCTGGGCTCTGCTGTGATAGACAGAACTTCCCAGGCCTGGATGAGGGACAGGATGTGTGGGTGGGGCATCAGGGAGCCCCTGACACAGGACCAAGGGTACGACACAGGCAAGTTTGGGCCAGGTCCCCATGGCCCCAGGTCATGTCTCTGAGCTCCAGAAACATATACAGTGCCCACCTGGTGGCTCTACTTGGCTCCTCCAAAGTGCCTCATGGTCAACATTCCCATCTATGACCAAACTCATCATCCTCCAGCATGGTCCTCTTTACCCCCAAAATCCATCCCTTCCTCCTGTCTCAGGAAATGGCACCACCCAACCTACTAGTGCCTCCCAAACCCCTCTCCACTCCTTTGCCCTCTATGCCTAGTCAGCTCCTAGGGTTCTGCCAAGTTACCCTCCAATACTTCCCATGGTCCTCACCATTTTCCCTATGCACTGCAACCAACACCGGTCAACAAAACCAGCATCTCTTGTTGCATCCCTCCAACAGTCTCCTAACTGGTAACACCACACCCATCTTGTCCCCCTACGATCCATTTTCTACTAAGCAGCAAGAATGAGCTTTTCTTTTCTTTCTTTCTTTCTTTTTTTTTTTTTTTTTTTTTTTAGAGACAGGGTCTCTTTGTTGCTTAGGCTAGAGTACAGTGGCATCATCATAGCTCACTGTAGCCTCCATGGAACTCCTGGGCTCAAGGGATCCTCCTGCCTTAGCTTCTGGAGTAGCTGGGACTACAGGTGTGAGCCACCATGCCTGCCAAGAGTGAGCTTTTCAAAGTGAAAATCTGATCACTTCACTTTCTTGCTTAAAACTCTTCACTGCCTTCCCACTGGTTTTGGCATAAAGACTTAGATCTGCAACAGTGCCTCCAAGGCAGATGCCCTAGATGGTCGGTCTCCTGAGGCAGCTTTCCACATTCCCCACCCTTCACCCTGAATGCCAAGTCCTCATCAAAGTTGTTGTTTCATACACATTTTGTGCAGCTAACTGATGTGCCACCCATCCCCCGCCAGACTGCAAGCTCCATGAGGGCAGTGATCACACCTGTTTCAGCTTGCCTGGATAGCTCAGTGCTTAGCACTTTACAGGTGCTCAGTTAGTATGTGTAGAATGAACAAGTGAAACTCACTAAGCACACGGCCCAGCTTAAAAGCACTTGCTCAATATACAACAGTACAATATTTGATTTGCGTGTTTCTACTTAGCATGTGACTTCAGAATCATGTTGTTCAAGTTCCTTTAGCTTCCCTGCTGACAAAGAAAAAAAATAAAAACCCATAAAAGCCAAAGGAGGAAAAAAGAGACAGAAAAAGTCATGAATAATGCTGCAAACATGGCCACATGAAAACCATCTATGCATGTGACGGTCAGTGGTCACTTAACTCATCAAAAGCAAGTCAACCAGCAACACTGAGTCCCACTGTGGGGATGATCCACAGAATATTTCGGGAACCCTCACTGTGCATAGGGCTTTCTAGGAAAAAATGAATTTCAGAAGCCATGTCTCCACAAGGCTGCTTGAACTTGCTTTTTCTGTTTGTCCTGTGGTTACACAGTGTGGCTCTGAGAACACAGGAAGCCAGTAAATGTCCCAGTGAAATGTGAATTAATTGTGTAATGGTTGTTAATTGTCTGTTTTATTAGTTTTCTCACAAGAAACGCGTCAGAACTGAATGTGTTTAGTTTACTCACTGAGAAGAGCAGAGCTTTCCAGTGTTTTCTACTCCCCCCTCACAACTAAGGGGCAATTATTTTACCTTTTGGGAACTCATCTCTGAAAGTCCACGTGACGCTGCAATTCAAGGTTGATTTTTATTACACACAATTCTCAGGGCCAACATTTCTTTCTCTGCGTCATTACCAGTGTGTAAAGCTAAGGCAAGGCTGACAGGGAAAGCATGGGAACTTTCTTTGGAGTGCTGGATGGAGCTAACTTGTTTAGCTACTATAGTAAATAAAAGAAAAACAAAAATAAATTCATTTAAGAAAGCGTAAGAAAGGAAGCTCAAAGTCATAGGCCATGGGATATGGTCACTGTGCTCCATGACATGTGCTTAGAATCCAAGTGTCTAATCTCTGAGTGTGTGGAAGTGATGTTTCTACCTGATAAGGCGGAGGGTGGCAAAGGTTTTCCATAAAGAGCCACATAGTAAACAGTTCAGGCTTTGTGGGCCACAGGGCCCACAACTCAGCTCTGTGGTTGTAGCACAAAAACAGCCATAGACAATTTGTAAACTAATGTACGTGGCTGTATTTCAATTAAACTTCATTAATAGGCACTGAAATTTGAATTTCATATAACTTTCAGGTGTCATGAAACATTATTCTTCTTTGACTTTTTCCCCCAACCATTTAAAAATATAAAAACCACTCTTAGCTTGCAGGCTGCGCAGACCCAGGCAGTGTTCTGGGCTTGGCCCAAGGGTCATAACTTGCGTGCTGTAAAAAACTGCAAACATGAGATGCCTGTGCAGCAAACCAAGGAGCCCGCTTTTCTCCTGCACGGTCTCTCCCGGGTAACTCTTGGGAGCCCCAGGTACAGACTTGGATTTTTTTTCCCTAGGTGTTTACAATTAGACTGGAGGTCCTAATTCAAAATAAACCATCTTCATGTAAGACATCATAGATAATTGACTAAATTCAAATATAACCATGTTCTGCTGGTCTCATTAAAATGGGACAATTATCTGCAGATTTTTCCAGTAGGTTTGGTAATTTTTTCTCCCAGCTGTACTGTGAAGACCAAGTACCCCATCAGAGAGATAATTGTTACCATCTTGCTATACTGGCTTTAGCACATATCTTCCCTCTGTCTATTCATTAAGCCATCTTATTTTTGGATACATTTTGGTAATTGCTTATAAATTCCCCTGCTATTGATAAACCAGATTAGGACAATTCTAATCAAAGTCCCTTTGTTCTTGTCCTTGTTGAGCTTAAGAAGTTAAGGTCAGCCAGGACCTTAACAGAACAGGGCTTATCGAAGAGCAGCCATGGCACAGAGTAAACACCCTGTATCTGTAATCACGATGACACAGTGCACTAACAAAAATAGTAAAAATTATGTGTGTTAGCTGCTCATTTTATAGGAGTAACAGGTTAACATAGCTAGAAATGGTCTACATAGTCAACATAAATACAAAATTAGATGGCAAGGATTACTGTAAGCATTAAGTTTTGCTTTGTGCAGCCAGCAAGTAGAGAAAAAAATGAGATACAGAATATTTAAGAGTAAGAAACCCACTATTAAATTAGCGCAGAGAATTTATGGATTATCAACCCAGAGTCTTCACTGTATGGGTAGTTAAGCCCAGAGAGGTCGAGAGATGTGTCCTAAGACACACAGAGCCAGCTGGTGGTGGTGGAGAAGTGGAACAAAGTGCTCTTCCTGGGACACTAACCCTTATCGAATGCACACATTGCAAACACCCGAGTCTCCACAGGGCCTCCTGAGAAGCAGTAAAACACCAGAGCAGGGAGAACCAGGTCGCAGTGTGTGACTGGTTGTGTGAGCTGCTTTCAGAAGCTGAGATAGAGTCAGCTCTGGGGCCAGACAGACTCGGCTCCCAGTGCTCAGCTCTGCTCATTGTGTAGTACTGGGCAAGTTCCCTACCTTTATGAGCACCAGTTTTCTTGTCTGTAGAACAAGAAATAATAATGCCGTCCTGGAAATGTTTTGACAGATTTAGAGATAATCCCGTGTGGGAGCCGCACACAGCAGCCTTCAGCAAGTGCTGGTGCTACGCTGCCATTGCATTCGATGAACAAAAGCATGTGCTTGGCTTGGTGATGTGCGGCCCTGGGTTCTCAGCGGAGGTGGTGAGTACTCAGGCACAGGGCAAGGAATGGTGAGGTTTGGAAACAGACTGAGAGGAGACTTGACTGAGATGCGTGAAGTTTCCTTCTTGAGGGGCACGATGGGCTGGAGCACTCAGGACGGGGATGAGACAAGGAAACTGCCTCAGCCAGGCAGGGGCAGAGAATCTAGTCTGCAGTTCGTTCATTTGTTTGTTTGTCCATCTACCCACCTGCCCATCATCCATCCTCCCAGCAAATACAATAATAAATTAACGGTGACACCATGCATCAGGCTCTGTGCTAGGACGGTGGCAGAGAACAAGACAGAACTCAATCTCTGTCCTCCCAGTGCTCACGTCCTAGTGGGGGAGACTGACACCAAAATAATAACTGTGACACAGGCCAAAAAGGGCAACTGAGGGGTTGGCTGAGAATTGATGGCAGTGAAACTGGATGTTCCAGTCCTCCCAATATGTACCAGGAGCCGCCATGCCCTTGTCAAGGTCAGGGGCATAAGCCAGACACTCTTCCATCAGCAGATAAGACGGCCATCAGGAAAGGACCCCAGTAAGGCTCTCTGTAAGAATGTGCACGCAGGTTCTGCCTCCTGAAACTGTAAATGCAGAGTCCATGAGCAAAGAGGTCATAATTAAAGTTGACTGCCAGAGTCCCCCTGAAAGTGTCAGCCAACACACACACATACACACACTCATGCAGCTCAAGTATGTGATGCCATACAGTGTTGAGGGCGCTTGTGCAACTGACTTTTATAAAGAGGAACACTGGAGTGAACAGTGGAGTTATATATATTGATGTTCACTCACTCAGAAAGTTCAATGGTTTTCTAGCACCAGTGATTAAGAAACTGCCCAACCCAATGAGGAGCTCACACTGGGTCAGTGCAGGTACCAGCAAGTGGCTCCCACCCCTGCACTACAGGTGATAATACAAATAGCCACGGGCACCACAGGGTGTGGTGCGTATCCTGTACAGCCAGGACCTCTGCTTAGGAAACTTTCAGAAGGGTGAGTTAAGCCTTGAAACATCTAAAAGGCATCAACCGGCCAGGTGTGGTGGCTCACACCTGTAATCCCAGCACTGCGGGAGTATCACTTTAGGCCAGGAGTTTGAGACCAGCCTGGGCAACATAGCGAGATCCTGTCTCTACAAGAAAATAAAAATAATTAGCTGGGCATGGTGGTGTGTACCTGTGGTCCTAGCTACTTAGGAGGCTGAGGTGGGAGGATTAATTTAGCCCAGGAGTTCGAGGTTATAGTGAGCTATGATTGCACCACTGCACTTCAGCCTGGGTGTAAGGCCCTGTCTCAGAAAGAAAAGAAATAAAATAAAACAAAATAAAATAAAAAGATAAAAAAATAAAATTAAAATAAAATAAAATAAATAAAGGGTATCAACCAAGTGAAAGAGTAGGGCAGGGCATTCCAGCAAAAGAGCAGGAATAAAGTCAGGGACATGAAATAGTATGTTGTTATGAGGGTGTGACACACGGCCTAGTGCTGTTAAGAATGTTCATGATATAGCAAAATTGCACTGCACCCTATGAATAGATACAAATAAAAAATAAATGCAACAAAAAAAATTGCTCATGAGCAGGAAGCCATGGGGGAGCTGGCTGGCAAGGGTGGGTAGGCCAACCATGCTTAAGGGGATGCTGGCAAGCAGGGCCCCTTGAGAGATTTGTAGCAGCAGAGGTAGGTATTAGATACTCATTCCTGGCCCTAAGTGGGGAGGAATTTAGAGAACAGAGTAGGTGATGTCCTAATATTTGTAACACACTGACTTTCAACTTCATAGTCAATATCAGTTTTTTTTTTAAAAGAAAAACATCCACAGCCCATTACCAAACATATCCAAGTTATTGTGACTTTGAGGTGATGTCTGTGGAGTTTGGCAATGAGACTCTGAGGGCCCTGCCAAGAGCAGTCTATGGTGTCCAGGATAACGAGGAATGGCTCCCAGCGGGAAGTGTTCTTCCAGTTCTAAGGTCTTATTATAAGGCTGAAAATAACTACTTTTATGAAAAGACATGGTCTCTAGATTGTAAATTCTAAAATTTTTAATGATTTTGACTGCTAGCTGAAATCAGTCTTAAAATTTCTCAAGTAGCATCATCAGCTGGAATTTTCCTCAAAACATACATGTTTCTGAAAAATAGAAGGCAAAAAAAAAAAAGCCAGAATGAAAAAACTCCCAATGGCTGTGCCAACAAATCTCTGTAAATACTAAGTTTTAAAGGCCCACCAGGCTGAGACGCTTTTAATTTGACAAAGTCTGAGCGCCCCCTGATGGCTAATTAGGGGTCCTACAACAGACACCATTTTTAGCTGCTTGGGGTCAACTTGTTAACTTCGTCCCTTCAAATAATCAAGCAAGTGATTGTTCTTATGTGCTCTGTGCATAAAAAACAAAGTATGTGGGCTTATGATAAGAAATATGGAATATTTAGGAGCCGCTAATTCAGCAGAATTTAAGGAGAATGTAGTTTTGCCAAGCCAATGACAGAGAAGGGTACTTTTATATGAGAACCTAAAGGACTTCCAGGAAAAACTCACTTTTATTTCATTGGACTACTGGCTCCTTGTGATCTTTATGTTATCCCAGGGAAAATGGCACAGTGACCAGGCAAGAAGAGACTATGCTATGGCCCCCATTAGAGACTCAGCTGCAGGCTGGCGCCCTCCGCTGGCCGCTCATGTCACTGCAGGGCTGGCATGGAATGCCACCCACGGTGGCCCTGCCAGGGTGCAGCGGCTGGGTGACTTCTGCTACCTTTACCCCAGCCAATTATGTTGCAAGCACATACCCTTTTCTTTTGGTTAAACATTATCTCGATCCAACCAGTAATCTTAATTTACAAGGCAGGAACCAGTAAGCTTAAGTTACAAGGCAGGCTGTTAAAATATACTCTCCATTGAATAAATGGATCCGGGAGAGTGAAAACCGCTTCCTAGGGAAGGTAAAGCAAGACAATGTCTGCAGAGGAGAGGAAGCTCTGGCATGCACCCCTGAACAAAAGAGAACAAGTGGTCTTTACTCGGAGAACGGCTTCCTATTAGGACTCACTCCTTCGTACATTATGCCTTTCATCCCCACTCAACCACAAAATGATTTTGCTGAAGCAAATACAATGGTAGAAAAAGATTTACACTGAAAGAATCTTTAATAATAAACTGTTGCCGATCTGCCTACTTGCCCGTGATTTATAATACAATAAACATTGGATTCTATTACGGCTTATGCACTGAAGCTGCTGCTCTGAAAAACGGAATATGAAAGCACCCGGACCCCACCACCATCACCATGAAATGAGCATGTATAAATGTGCTAAGAGTATCTCTTTGCATCTTTTATAGCTTGTGTGTATTAATCTGTAACGCTTATTAAGAAAGTCATTGCTATGCAAAGCAGCACCCAATCCCTTTCTCTGGCTTTTCAACAGGAGTGCACTGTTTAGCCAATAGGACGGACCCTCTGGCCCTCATTCTGCATTCATCACAGGCAACATTTGCACAATGTATCTCTCAAAGGCGGCTGAAAAGAAGGCCTTAATACTCATGTAAACAACTGCAAACCAATTACTTAATGAATCAGGCCCACACATAATGAGGTGCAGACAAAGAGCTATAAATGCATTTTTGCACCCAAGCCGCTGCTTTAAAGTAAAATCCCTCAGCTGTAGTTTGGGCTTAACTAGCACATCATAATTATTGTCTCTAGGACATCAGAGGAAGCCTTTTTTTTTTTAAGGTCCAGCGGGTCTTTTTTTTTTTTTTTTTTTTGAGGTTGCTCATCAGCTCACTGACAAAATAGAGCAAAGAAGAATTTTTAAAAGTGCTACAGCAGCACTGCACTGTTATGTTTATTCTCAAGTACTGGGTTTCGAGACCACTTGTAAAAGCAATAAAGCACAAGGAGTGACTGCAGTAAGTGGGATCCTTAAATGTAAGCTTCTAAGAAATTTCAGTGAATCCAGGCACAAACAGCAAAACCGGAGCTCTCCAAAGCCCAGGGTAGCATATTAACAACACCAAACCCAGCACAAGAACCAAACCGTGACAAACAGCACGCCAAACCCACGCACTCGACGCCCAGACCTTTATATCACTGGATTATTATCAAGTGTCTAGAACTAAGGGTTCCTTAAAGACCTTTTAGTGGTGGTCTTTTTCTTTTTAAAGGGGGTGATGAGATTACTTGTAATTTATTAGGAAATTAATTTTATGCAGAAACAATAGTAATAACAAAAGGCCTCTGTCTCAATTTAAAGGGGAAAAAAAGTTTAGTGAAATATAAATATTTAGTGAAATATAGAAATATTTTCACAAAATGTGAAATTACCAGGCTGAGAAATGTTCTACAAAATCCAATTGCTTTCTGAATGCATTTAAAAATTGCCCAAAGAATATACACAAAGAAAGTTTAAGAAGAATTGGGTTTTTTAGTGCCTCCAAAATATAATGGAGACAAACACTTCTAACAATCTTTAAAAACTAAAGGGACGTATTATGTAAGCCAAACGGTAACATTAAACCCTGAAAACTATCTGTAGAATTTATTGTCTTTTAAAATTTCTTTTAGAGGACCTAGAACTTGAATTTATAATATAATCATAAAAATATAATACTTTACCACTCTTCCTGTCCCACTTATCTGCCACTTCCTTAAAAAATATGGATGAAAACCCAGGTATTAAAGATAATAGTTTTTGATAATTAAATGAGTATTTCCCTAAAATTAAACTTTTCAAGTTTCTAAAAGCAAGAATTTTATAAAATCAATCTTAGTTTAATATATTCCAGGTCCTGTAATGTTTTTACAAAATATAAATGAAAATAGAATTTTTTTCATTTTAAAAATACTACAGTTTTGGATCAAATTATTTTATCTTATGGGACATTATGTGTTACATCAGAAGTGCAAAGTTCCTCTTTCAAAATTTCATCGGGGTAAGTAGTTAATTCACATTTAATGCAATCATCTAAAGGACACCTTTTAATGAGCAATGCAATTATGAAAAGAAACTTGCTATACTGTTTTAAATGATATTTAGCCCAAAGCCAAAGGGTAGATACTTCATCAGATGGTTGCTTATACTCCCATCTATAAATTCTAAGTGACTTGAAGCCACTGCATGATTAGTATTTTATGTTGATGACAAATTCAACACACTTATCATTGCTCAAGCAACTTACAAGAAGTGCTACAGTTTAACAAATGTGAAAAGATAAAATATGTTCTTTATGGAAAATAAAGTATCAGAAAAGGAAAGAATAATCTAGCATAAATACTTGGTAAAAAAGAGAAATATAAAAATGAATATCCAGCAATTGCTTGTTTATATTATCAGCCATCTCAGAAAGAAGAAACACGCCACTTTATTTCTTTTAAGGCCTTATGTTTTCTCTCTGCCCTTTTTTCTGACAACCTCCATTGTGTGGTCTCTAAGCAGTCCTACTGAGAGCAGCTGTAGACGCTAATTTGTGGTTCACTGAGGTGTCAATTGAGTCTTAAACCAAGGAAACAACAGCTGCAAAACAATACTTGGCTCTGGTGCAAATATTTTCAGAGGTAGACTAAAGTTTCAACTGTTATTTTAGATAAACAAAAACCCAAACCATAACCCTCCAAGTCACAAAACAAAATAATATGCAGCCAGAGTTTATTCATCATGTAGTGACATTTCTCATCTTGTTGCTGCTATTCAGAAAGGCTTTCGTGACTCTACCTTGACAAAGGACTTCCTTCCCTAGATGAAAAACTAGCTTCCGAAGTGATTTTGTTAGTTGTCTTTGTCTTGAATGTACTGCTGCCAAAATTCAAACCTGTAATGAGCACAAACACGGAGAGTGTGTGTTAGCTGCCATGCAACAACGAAATGAAATGAAGAAGCGGCCTCACAATAACTTTGGTGAAACAAATGCCAACAGAGGAAGATGCTGTTTAAGCCCCAGAAGGCAAGGGAGCTTTTGAGGCAAGAAGTGAAATGTTGGTAGAATACTGAAAGGAGTGTGTATTTGTGTGTGTGTGTGTGGGGGGGCATTCCTGTGATACTCAAATGGAAGCCCCAAAAAGTAAAAATTAAAATCACCCAAAGAGCTCAATTTTAAATGGCAAAGATGCACATGTAAACACATGAGTCTCTATTATGGCACAAAGCACTGGATAATTCTCATTGTTAAGATGCATCAGCAACAAGCCAGGTCTCAGAAATACCTGACACCCTGGATGACAGTTACACATCCTACCCACCCTTAAGTCTCTCTTCCAAATCCTCTATTTTTCATCCTATATAGGACAATGAATGTCCATTGAAAACCATCAAGGCCACTCTTTAACCAGTTTACAAAGGTTGAGGAGGATGCACAATCCACTTGTTTCCCTGAACTGGACCATCCCCACAGTGCCCCCACCTGCAGGGGAATCCCTGAATCCTTGATCTCTGCCTCCTGGGAGTTCTTGGTTTTGGATGTTTCTGCTATAGGTCTGCTTCTCAACTGTCAGGTACCCGAGATCACAGATCGTGCATGGGCATCTTTGCAAAAGGCATTCGCTGACTTTCTAACCTGTAACCTGCCTGCCTGAATGTAACCTCTGCAGCAAAGTGAGTCTCTTAACAATGTATCCACATTCAGCCCGAAGAGGGTTTCCACCTGCTTAACAGGACATGGTCTTTTAAGACTTGAAACTATGGTTCAAGGTTTAAGTGGCTTTCCTTAGTGACAGGTCTAGAGACAGAGACCTAAAATAGCTCACTCTGAAAGTAACTGAAACATGCACTGCTTCTTCGCTAGTTCGGTGCGGGGTAGCTCGTTGAGTTGAGTGCACATCCCCACCATTACCTGTAACAACGCTGTGAAGTTTCCCTCTGCTCTCCCAACCCACTATCTGCTTCTCTTTGGAGCTCCAAGAAGTCCCCAGGATCAGAGGGAGAATAGGGGTGAAAAGGCAACGGATGGCCAAAGCAAAAATGAATCCCAGAGGCCATATCTAACTATAATCACAGTAAACACCAGCAGAAGCACTTCCATGATTCTAATGCCAGAAAATCTGGAATCTTACAAAGCACACGGTGTAATTTTGCATATGGAGTGAAGTAATTGAATCTAGGGGTGCTTGACTATACAACCCATAGGTGTCATTTCACTTACAAGGTAAATTAATAAAAATGCATTAATTATTAGTATATTAATAGTTCCATAATTTTTTAAACACATCCAAGGGACTACAACTTATGTCAAATTTACTCATCCTTTGCACTTGTCCAATTAACTATCCAAAATATACTTAACAAAAACAGATTTGTGGAGTTGCCTTCCAAACTATATGTGTCTGCTAACCAGCGATAATATTCCGAGCAAGGCATCAGTCCCTTGGAGCCTCATTTGTAAAAGGACAGGGTGGGATAAATACCTTCTAAGATCCCTCTGGATTCTAATTCTGTGACTCAAATGTGAAGAAGGTGATGAAAAGCAAATAGTTAAGAGTTTGTAAGTTTTATCTTTGCAAAGCGATGATGCATTCCATCAAGACAGACTCTGTTTTATTCCTCAGTAAACTACAATGTCTTATGTTTGCAGAGTTCAAGTAACCACTACTACCACCATGGCTGGCTCTCCCTGGGAGCTTTTTGCTACCAGGCACTGTGCTGTGCATTTAATGTGCAGTAGCTCACTGAATCCCTCAAAACAATCAGAATAACTGAATTCTGCAGCAACCGACCCTACTACTAATATTATCTAGGAAATAGCTCTCCAAACACAGACAGCTAAGTCCGATGCACCATAAGTATGTCCCTAGAAAATGTCTATCTGAAGAAGACATCTTTGAGGCAATTGGGAAATCTGAATATGGACTGAGAGTTATATAATATTTAAAAATCACTGTTCATTCTGATAGGTAAATTATGGCATGGTGGTTATGTAAAAGTAAGAAAGCCATTAATGTGTATTTCCTTCTATATTAATCCATTTTACTTTCACAAAGGGGGTTGAGGTGACTTACACTTTAAAAAATGGTATAAGAAAGGAAAACCACAGAAAATAATAAATGCACAAGACAGTATAAAAAAACAAAGTAATTCACAATTAAAAAAAACCTCTAAATTGAAGGAACAATAATTAAGCTTAAAATGTAGCTTTCCCTGGGATTTATAGTCTTTTCATTAAAAGGACTCAAAATCCCCCAGCATTCTGGTGAGGAAAGGCAGCCCAGCACAACACTGCCCTTTGGATGATTAAGAGGCTGGGAGCCTGGGGAAGAGAGGGAATTTGGGGCATCTCCTGTGGTGGTTAGTGACAAGTTATTTTCATGACATGTCAGATAGAATGCAAGGGCCTGCAAGGGCCTGTAAGAGCCATCGCCATGCTGGGGCAGCATGTATCCTAGATAAAGGGCTCTTCCAAATGTCTGTTTGCTAAGGATGAGAAAGTACTCACCTATTCTGACCTGGTGACAGCTTGTTATAAAGCAAACTCCAGAAACTTTCAAGGAATGACTCCCCTTCCCTGAACACAGCACTGGCTGCTGTGGTTGGCACCTGGACACTGGCTTTGAGTGTGACTCTGCCGTTACTCACCTGACAATTGTGATACAGAAGCACTGGCCTTTTGAAATTTGTCTTCAGTTAGATTTGTATTATCCTGAAGGGTAGAATTCTTCAGCAACTGGTAGGCTTTTGTTTCTATAGATTAAAAAAGAGCACAGAAATACTGAATTTTCTATGGCCCAGAGAAAAGTTGCTTAAATTCTGAGATTAATACTTTTCAAATGCATGCAAATTATTTTTTTTTAAATTCTGAAAACAAACAAAATATAATTTAGCTGAACCCATGTTTCAAGACTGAAAGACAAGTTGTATGAGTTTATTTGAAGTGGCTGAATTCCAGTCATTATTTTGAGTGTGTCTGTGGATAGGTTTAACATCATAGTAAAATAGTTTCTCTTCCCTCTGGGTCTTACAGAAGCAGCTACAGGAATGAACCAGAAGAGACAGCACTAACTTCCTAGGCGGTCAGATCCCTCAGGTGCTTCCTAGACCTGGCTCTCAGGCTCTTCACTTGACTGTGGGGGCTCTTAGAGCGGTCTGGGGGTATGGGGAGGTCAGGAAGGGCAGTGGTAGCAGGATGAGCTCAGAGTCCCACAGCTGAGGAAATCTCACCAAGGCTGGCTATGGAGGAGAGAGAGAGGATTTGCAGGGAGCAGTAGCAGCCTGGACCTGGCTTGTGTTCACAGGCTGCCCTTGGCCAGGCGGGGCTTCTAACAGCATTTGCTGTACGCTAAATTGGGGAAGACTGTTGGGAAAAACAGCAAACAAAATTTACATAAAGAACCCAACTGACACAACCTTCCTCATTACTTTAAGTCTTGAGGGAGGGCACCTGGATAAAATGGCAGAAAGGAAATTAGAGTTTTAGCATAGACAACAAAACAGCATCCATGTCCACATCTTCAATGTGGCCACAAAAGGATTCCTGCTGTCAGTGCCAGCAACTGGCACTGGCAATCGGCTACATTCCTGCTTTTGTTGGCTCAGTTTAAGAACTTAACCATGAGCCCCTTATTACTGGATTAAAACTACCATCACACTGAAGAATAAAAATATAACATACCTTGCCCTACTGAAAACCAATCAAGATAAAAATGAGCATTTAAAATGAGCATAATACTTTGGAATATTAAATACTATATAACTAAAATATGTACAGATCAGGGATTCTTAACTAAGCAGATAATAAATTCTAAGGCAATTCTTTTTAACACTGTTGGACTGTGAAATCAGTTTGGGACGCTGGAACTAGTTATTTTGAAAAATGTAATAAACACCGCATGTAGTGCATGCAGAAGGGAAAGTACTATTTCATGTAACATGTAGGTACGTGTGTGTGTGAGTGAGTATAACCTGGGGTAGAAAGTGTTTCCTGGTGAGGTTGGTCCCATCGCCCCAGGATGGCGTCGTAACACCCTCCAGCTAATCCTAACATCTGTGTTACTTCGCGTGTGCTGTAAGGAAATTTTGGGAGAAGGAAGATATTAATAAAATCAAAGACAGAGAGTCTGCACTGTAAAGAATCACTATCAAAAAGATGAAAATGCCCTGCTTTTATTATACAAAAATCAACCAGGCTGGGTGCGGTGGCTCCTGCCTGTAATCCTAGCACTCTGAGAGGCCAAGGCGAGAGGATTGCTTGAGCTCAGGAATTCAAGACCAGCTTGAGCAAGAGTGAGACTCCATCTCTACTAAAAATAGAAAAATCAGCCAGGAGTGGTGGTGCATGTTTGTAGTCCCAGCCACTCGAGAGGCTGAGGCAGGAGCCTCTTGAGCCCGGGAGTCTGAGGTTGCTGTGAGCTAGGCTGACGCCACAGCACTCGTCCAGGTAACAGAGTGAGACTCTGCCTTAAAAATAAATAAATAAATAAAAATCAACCAAAAAGTTTTTCAGCTTTTAGGATACAAGCGCAGATCTTCATGAAACTTATCTGGCAAAGGAAAAGATAGCAAAGATGTAAACTGAAAAAGGAAAAAAAAAGGAGCAGCTTCTTAATTAAACAAAGGCTCCTGGCTGCTGGAGGCTGGAACTGGGTTCGCAGGTCCTCTTGTTGATGATCTTAAGGTAAACCATTTAGCTCCAGTGAGATGGCTCTCCTGCTTCTCAGAAACTAGAAGAACATGTGTCATTGACGTTCAAGAGAGGATTTCTGTGAGAAACATTGAGCTAGTAGTCCTGAGGTAATTTTAGATTTGTGGGGATTAAGCATTCTGCCCAAATACAAGACACTACTGATATTATTGCTGGTCTGAGTCTACTAGCAAGGGAGGAAATTACCAGTGTGAAGTAAATTCACTTTTAGCAACAAGGGACTATTTTAATGCTCTGAGAAAGATAAGCCCTTTCCATGTTCTGCACACTGGTCTCCTTCCTTTCCTTCTCGATGAACTTGGGCTCTATAATTGGGCATTCCCTGCAAGACTCCGAGTCTGCTTTCAGCTGATCCACAGTCTTGGAGATGGCTCACTCTTCTGCCCCACTCAACCAGAGCCCAGTGCCTTTCCAATCACGCTCATCACTGGTGTTTCATACTCAAATCTCTGAGGCCCTTCTCCAAGCACAGTCACTGAAGTCTACTGGACAATTTTTATCTGGGAATCAGCTGCCCTGGCCTCCATAATGAAGGGCTGGCAAAATCAGACTGAGGACTGCCGGGCACATTGCCTACCCCCAACCTCAGCGCATGCTTCCTTCAATGGTTCAAGGGTAAGGTGAAGTTTAAAAGGTACAAGGATTAAGTGCATTCACTTGGAGAACAGACTAACTGAGGCAGGACCAGAGACATTGAACCAGCCGGAGAAGGTGGAGCTGCCAGCACTGCTGCCATCTGACAGCAGGACGCCTGTACTGAGGATCACATGCATCAGAACTGGAGTTGTTCTCCCTGTGGCACGTATCACCCCCTTACTTTAGTCAGAACTACTGCACAAAACAACATATGAAGGACTGGGAGATGATCCGCATAGGAAAAACATAATTAATAAGGTTTGGTTAAAAAAACCTAGGAGAGGCCGGGCGCGGTGGCTCACACCTGTAATCCTAGCACTCTGGGAGGCCAAGGCGGTGGATCGCTCAAGGTCAGGAGTTCGAGACCAGCCTGAGCAAGAGCAAGACCCCATCTCTACTAAAAAAAAAAATAGAAAGAAATTATTTGGACAGCTAAAAATCTATATATAGAAAAAAAAAAATTAGCCGGGCATGGTGGCGCATGTCTGTAGTCCCCGCTACTCAGGAGGCTGATGCAGGAGGATCGCTTGAGCCCAGGAGTTTGGGGTTGCTGTGAGCTAAGCTGATGCCATGGCACTCTACTCCGGGCAACAGAGTGAGACTCTGTCTCAAAAAAAACCAAAAAAAAAACAAAAACAAAACTAGGAGAGGTTGAAGGCTACGCAGCCTGCATAGAAACAAGGCTGGAGAAAGGAAGGAGGGTTCAAGGACATAGACACGGCACGTAGACTGGACAAGGTGGGGACTGTGAATGCAGATGCCTCTGGGGCCAGGTAGGTACCACAAATAAGTGACTCTCACCAGTGGCCAGTCCTGTGGCAAGCTAGAAAGCACATGTCCTGTCCATAGGGGACAGTTGTTCCTTGGCTATAGCCAATTGCTACAAGATGGGAAAGTAGACCTGCTCTTGCAAGACTTCTGCCTTTTCTTTCTTCTTCTTCTTCTTCTTTTTTTTTTTTTTAAATAAAACACTGCACAGGCCAAACAGAACACATCTGTAACCTTGAAACTAGTTAGTAGGTGAGCAATTTTTTGTGTTTCCTGAAAGTGGTACAAGAACACGTAGGGAAAACCTGCAGCCAAAGGATATAACCTAGATGATAGGAAAAGATTTCTCTTTGAAAAGCTTGAAACCCTGGAACATGTTATTCAGGAAGGCTGCGACAGCTATATGAAGATTTTTAAGTAGCTGTCTGTATCATCAAATGGACCAGATTTCAGACTCTTTGGAGGCAAGAGAGTACTTTTTGCTAGGAGTTCTCAAACAATTCAGACATCCTCCTGTAACAGCCGAAGACTTGACCAGGATGCCAATTTCATAAAGCAAAAGGGTAAAGCTATGGACGAGATGTTTGTTGCAACTCAAGCTCAAGTTTTTTTGGAAGAAAGACAGTGAAAAATCAAGGGGTTAAAAGCTACACAGTGCTGCCTTGCAAATTCAAAGTTGTTATGAATGAACAAACAAAGGAACAAAAGTAACAAATCTAGAAGTTCAAGTTAGCCTGCTATAAATGAGGAAGGAACAAGGTTCGCATATTTCCAAGGGGAAAAGAATTTACTTTTCTCAATTGCAAGTAAACCGTAAGTCTGAAAATTTGAGAATTGGGTGGTCAGTTAAGGCTTTACTTTCTATAATAGCTGACTTAATACTCAGGGAAAACACTTCCTCCCATTGGTAAAGTTAAATTCTCAGAAAATATTGAGTAGTGAAAACGAATAGATAAAACATTTCTAAAGAATAATTTTCAGCTGGAATGTTCTGGTATACACAGAAACAAATACACATGCATGCTGAAGCTTTCAGTTCTGAATTTCTCAGTCAAGCATCTATTATATACTCAAACCTGTGTCAAGATTTAGTTTAAAAAGTAGAAAATATTGCAGTTTAAAACATAAAACAAGGCAAGGAATTCCATTCCATGCAGTATCAAGCTCCAAGAGGTTAAAAATCTATCCTGCCTATTAATTCCAGACTGATGATGTAATGAGATAAATATACTTTTCTCTACTTTGTTACATAAGCTGCCTGAACCCAATCATCTATCTTCCTGAAAAGTGCTAAAGGATCACTGAGATTGTTTTTTTTCTTTTTGATACGCATTTTCTGTCTAGAAAATAGAAACAGCTAGAAAAAGAAAGTGAAAACATGCTGAATAAAGGGAGGTAGGAGAGAGATGATGTTGACGAGAGGAGAATGAAAAAGCCTCAACTTCTTATCTTTTATTCTCTTTTATATGCAAATGTACACCTGCTATAATACTTCTAAATCTACAATGAAAAAGAAAATATCTGATGAACAAGTGCTTTTAACAACCCATTACAAGAGACAGATAAACACGTGGTTCACCAGCCTCTAAGGAGTGTCTCAGAGGCAGGGAATCTGCCCACTGCTTTTGCAGAAATCTTTAATGAAAAAAAGAAGAGTTGGGCCCAGAAAAGGAATAACAAAGGGAGATGCAAACAATACTATCACTACAGCTAGGAGAAACCGACCTTGAACTGACAAAGAACTGGGCATCTTCAAGTAAGGAAGGATAATTACTATTCCTATATGAAGTGTGCAGAAATTTAAAAAGTGAATTTGAAAAATATTTTCTGTCCATTGAGTTTCCCGGCACTGTTACTTTTCCTGTATCTCAACACCCATGTGGAGTTTTTTTCACATTACACTAGATGTGTTGCTGACACTGCAAACTCAGTCACTTTTGAAAAATAAGATGAAAATTGTGAGCTATATTTCTTAAATTAATTGATAAGCTATATATTATCACTGAAAATCCAGAAATCATTTCCCCAATAATCTGCTCAAATAAAAACGAGAAAATAGGAAATGAGTGCTTTCGCAATTCTGAAAATACAAAAAAGTCATCTACGAAGAGGCAGTAAGTCTATGCAAATATGAGATATACAAGTTTGGATGCGTAAACAGAATCTCTTTTCATGTTCAGACTTTCTGCAATAAACTCCACCCCACCTAGGCCTGTAAATCCACGGTCAAGGTTGCTCTCTGCACTCTCAGGAAGAGGGCTGGTGCATGAGAAGAGACATGAGCCACCAGGGACTGCTTCAGAAAATAGAGATTTACATGATAGTCTCAGTTAGTTTCTGTGGGGCAGCTCAACAATGAAAGCTGAAAATAAATACCAGGCTTGTAACTAACCTTTAATAAATGTTTCCAAAATGAAATGAAACAGTTTGCTGGTATTACTTCCTACATAAATTTATAACCACAATGCTTGTCACTTAACAGCGTTCAGTCTTGGGAGGTATATTTTCAACTTTCAAACTCATGGAAACTTTGACTTTTCAAAGCTTAAGCAATCTTGATCAGAAAGCTGTATTTTATTGGTATAATTAGTTTTTTTAAAAACAGTATTTTTAGCAATTTTAACTCAATGATTTATATAATGAGAGGAATCAGGAATAGTGTCTTAGTCCAGACACAGTGGCTCACACCTGTAATGCTAGCACTATGGGAGGCCAAGGTAGGAAGATCGCTTGAGCTCAGGAGTTCGAGACCAGCCTGAGCAACAGTGAGACCCCATCTCTACAAAAAACAGAGAAATTAGCTGGGTGTGGTGGTGTCCCAGGTACTTGGGAGGCTGAGAGGCAGGAGGATCACTTGAGCCCAGGAGTTTGAGGCTGCTGTGAGCTATGATAACGCCACTGCACTCTAGCCAGGGTGACAGAGTGAGAATCTGTCTAAAAAAAAAAAAAAAAGAAAAAGAAAAAGAAAGAAAGAAAGAATGTCTTCATCATCAAGTAGTAGTAGGACTATACAGTAGGACCAGGAATAATTACTGTATAAGGTGCTAAAAATGTAAAATATGACAAAAATCCTGCTCACCCCTGTAGTAGGCTGAATAATGTTACTGTGTCTGCCTCCCTGACCCCTATTTGGAAGTAGGTTCTTGCAGAAGCATTAGTTAAGTGTCTCAAGATGAAATCATTCTGCATTTACCGTGGGCCCTAAATCCAGTGGCTGGCATCCTTACAAGGAGAAGAGTACACACAGAGACGCAGAAAAGCAAGCAATGTGAAGATGGAGGCAGAGACTGCAGTGATGCTACCACAAGCCAGGAGCCACCAGAGGCTGGAAAAGGCAAGGAAGGATTCTCCCCTAGAGCCTTCAGAAGAAGCACAACCCTGGTGACACCTTGATTTCAGACTTCTAGCATCCAGACCTGTGAGAGAATAAACCTCTGTTGTTTTATGATACTTTGTTACAATAGCCCTAGGAAAATAATACAACCTTGACTCCCAATTTTATTCAAGTATCTAAAGGCTGACCTCTTTTTTCTCTCAATTTGAGTTTCCTGTATAAAATAAGGTGCTATACACCATGATCTACAAGGGCTCTTTTAGCTTTGAGACCCCTGCTCTGTAGTTCTCAAGCCTAAGAAGTCACCTGCATGTGTTATAAAATAGTTATGTCTGGGTCCCACCCTCCCAGAGGTTCTGATATAATTGATCAAGTGCGTGGCTGGGACATGGATAAGTTTTAAAACTCCACATGAGATTCTTTTGTACATACCCCATGGAGAATTCCTCTCAGCATTTAGGAGTTTAGTTCCTTGAACGCAGAAACATCCAATCAAGAGCACCTTTTCAGAAAGGTGCCTTTTATTCTTTCATGGCCACATTAAATAAATACCACCCTCTGTAACATAATAAGGAATGCTTTGCTACTGCAAGCAGCAGGCTGCAGGCCACAAGCCCCATGGGTTAAGCCCCAGCAGGCTGGCGCCTGCCACAAAGGCAGGGCAATGTGGACTGCAATGGACAATCCAGAAGCATATGGTGGTTCCTTTGGTTTTGCACAAGTTGGAGGTTCCCTGTCCCAGGCTCAGAAGGTAGCATGTCTTTACTGATTCTTGTCAGGAAAGCACTTCCAGAACAGGACAGGGGAAGCATGTTGCTAGTAAAGTCTAAGTACTGGAGGTGTTATGACACGATGTTTTGGTGGCCCAGAGTTGTCATGGCATTTTTTTCTCCCAGGATAAATCTTGTCACCAATGACAACCTAGCCACTGTATGTTTCTAGCCCTTTTCCAATTTGATGTAAAACTCAAGCAATATTTTGGAAGCACTACCCAGAACTCCACGTGGCACCCTCCACATCTTTGCTGACCTCCTGGAAAAGATTCTAAATGGATGTTTTAGTATGACCATGAATATTTCAGCTTGCCAAAGAGTATCAGTGAGGAATGGCCCAGTCAGGCAACCATTTTCAATACAGCTTGACCAAGAGAATTGGTGTCAAAAGAATGAGAGGCTGAATGGACATTCTTAGAGGCTTAATCCTCTTGAGATAAAAGCTGAGAGCCCTTTTCACATGGAGCTTAAGGAGACTAGTTTTGCCAGGATGGGCACGTGGGGTGGGAAAAGTATTGGTGGAGTGAATGACTGCAAGAGATAGTATTCTGGCCTGAATCAACAAGCATTTAAGGAAATTTCTTAATATTCCCATTTTTATTCATTCGTTTGACAAATTAAGTGCCCACCATGTGACAGATACTGTATTAGGTGCTGGATTTTTATATTTAGCACAAGCTGCACCATTTGCTAGAACTAAAAGCTCACTTAATGCTGAAAGGTAAAGTTAATGTGAAAACAAATAAAATTGCCAATGTGGGGAATTTCACTTTGGGGATATATGTTCAAAGGGAGACTTTCTCTCATAATCTAGATAAGCATCACTTTCCTCCTGGCCTAAGTGTTTCAGGGAAACACTGACCTGAATACTCTACTATCTAAACATGGTCTCAGTGGCCTCAGTATGCTCTGGCTTGCTCCACCTTATAAAGGCCAAACCTTTTGGTACAATCCACACTCAGAAATCCTTGCATGCTGCCCACCTCTCCAGGCCTGGCCCAATAGAAAGGAAAAGTATGGCTTTGTTCATCATTGCTCTCGAAATCATCCCAGCAAAGTTCATTTCTTGTTATGATATACATTAATGTTTAATTGACCCAGACATCCTGATGCAGCTGACTTTCTGATAAAATAAAAGAGGTAGTGGTGGAATGGAAGAAGTTCAGGGCTCAAATCCTGACGTTTGTGTTCAATTAAGATCCAACAGATGAGCTACATGGCCTTGAGCAGGACACCACCTTTCTAAGTTTCTGTTTGACCTGACCATTATATGAGTTACTAATATTTACCCTACAGAACTGTTGTGAAGCTTAGAGATGACAGGGCTTAGTGAGGGAAGGGATCTGGTATTTTGAAGACCCTGGCATCCCAGTATTCAGCCCAAGTAAAGGTGTAATACACGTGCGAACTGTATACTACTCATTATATACAGAAAACCACATATTCATAGATATCAAAATTAATGTTTGATTTCTAACTGGATTCTTTAGTGAGAACTAGACTAATAAAAGGGGTAGATTGTGTTAACAACAACAGATCATACAGGCTGTGAAATACTTACTCTGTTTGTGTGTGTGTGTATGTGAGGGTTTCTATGTAAATCTTGGCATAGAAAACTCACACACTGCATAATGATGATGAACAAAGAAGATGCCTTCAAAGTGAGGGCAACTCCTTTAAGGAGGAGCCCTCAGCCAAGAAGAACTGTGTTTTTGGGTGATAAGCAAATGAAAGAGGGAAATAAAGATATGAGAATGTTAGCTCATTTGATTCCATTAGCACAGAGTGGGAATCACAGTCTCTTAGCATTAGAAGCAATGTCAGAGGTTCCAGAAACAAGAATTCCTTCCACAGTGCCCCTATAAGAGAGTCATAGTTCCCACCATGGTTCAAGCATGCAGCACAGAATCTCACACCTGGAAGACACTTAACTTGGCTTTGTTGAAATGAAGAGCTAGAAAGTTCTTTTTTTATTGAGCTATACTCTATAATTAAGCTTGATAAATGTTCTGCCTTATACCAGCAGCCCCACAAATATTTAGAGATACTGGGCCCTTCTCAGGTAAAACATCCCCGGGACCCTCATCATTCTGAAAATGGTGTAACTTTAGAGCTCCCATCCCCAGCTTCCTATGTCTGCCTGGATTTCACTTCAGCCTCTTTCTCTACTACATTTCTTCTGAAATGGCTGTAAAGCAAATAAAGAACACACAAGGACCCCACACAGAAGAACACTTTTGGACTGCTGGAAGTTACTACTGTAACCTTCTGGTCAATTCCAGGAACAGCTTTAACAAGTAGTTTTCAATCATAACATGTGGGTATAGTTACACTAAAGTAACCCAAAGTCTCATTATAAAACAATCTCATTGACAAGGGAGCTTTCCATAAAATGGAACTACAGGAAAATGTTGAAGATAATTTTAGTGTATTGAAAAAACTGGTTCCCCCATTAGACTCATTGTTTTAAAAACCATTCCACACATATGTGTGTATATTTTCCAAAGCATGTTCCACAGAACATTAATTCTGTTGGCTGTTAATAGGAAGTATTCCATTTTCAAATGGATAAATTATTTGAAACTCTAGGTTTGCACTTTTAACAATTCCTTTACTGAAAGTTTTCTAAAAGTTTTCAATATGCTCTTGTGTATTACGCAAACTGCAAAGGGAGAGAGAAGAATCATGCAGGGTTTGGCCACAAAATATGTATTCGTTGAAGTATTTTCTGAGTGGAACATTGCCCAGAACACATTTTGGGAAATGCTGCATCAGCACATCAACATGTGTGAGGCAGCACATCAGCCGCCTGGTGATCAGGTGCCCTGCGATGTCTTCCACCCTGAGCACATAAGGGTTACTGAGGGTATATAGGCACTCACAGGCAGAGGTGTCTGGGCCTTGACCAATCAGAGCCCAGGAGCCACTTTATCACCTGTTTGGGATTATTCTCTAAGGGTTTCTTTATAGGACTATCCTGAAGTTCCAAATGTATCATGAAACTCTCCCCAAGATTCCTTTTTGATAAGGTAAGCAAATCATCAGTTCTGGGTTGGAATCATCAGTTGTGTTCTCAAGTGGCAATTCCTTGCGGAAGCTAACTTAGTGGTACTGTGGAGAGCATGGTTTCTGAGAAATCCCAGCAGCACCATGATTGTTGGGGGGGTCTTGGTCCCAAGAGGCTCTTGCAACTCAAGGAAGGTGAGCAGCTGCCAGAGTAACAGGCTGGAGGTGTCCAGACTCTATTCTGGGCGCTTGTCACAGAATGACTCTGTGACACTGCATTCCCACTTCCCCTGCTTCTTTTCCTCTTTGAGTTTGCTTTGTGAGCTTCTGTATAAATAGATGCCACTGGCTTGGAAATGTAAGGGATTGTGAGAGCCAGCACATAAGACCAATAACACTATAAATGTTCACATGAATATTATTATTATACATCACAGATATGTATTGAGCAACTAGTGTCAGCTTAGGACTTTCATCCACATGATTTTATTTTTTTATTTTTTTTCACCCACATGATTTCACTTAAACTTTAAGACAACTCTGTCAGGTAGTACATCTGCTTTCTCAATCCAGAGGCTCAGTAGGGGTAGAGAAACAGAGCAAGGAGTGAAAGAGCTGACACTGATGGCTGTTTCCAAAGTCCTGGCTCAACTACATCTCCTCAAACCCTAGGGGACAGCCTCTGGAATATTCCTTTTCTTTGGAACATTCTAGAAGGAGTGCAGCCTATACAAACACAAAGACACACACCTATGCAAATAGGAAACCCCAACAGAACTATTATAAAGGGGCAAGCAGACGTTACTAAACTATAAACTTGCCTTACTCTACTAAAAGCCAAATCTCCAAATAATTATGCCAAAGATGCAAACATTTAATAAAGGGATGATGGTCAAGAACTTAGAGATCAAAGTAGCTGCAATGACAGACACAGCAACAGTACCCAGTAGAGCCAAGGTTAGAAGGCCACCAGGCCCTCAAGCATGAACTCCATGGTAGGTCTGTGGGTGGGGAGCAGTGAAGGGCAAGAGAGAGTGTGCTGGTAAGAACAGAACAGCAATGTTCCTACAACGTATGTGGCTTTGCTAAATTTTTTCATACCTCCTAAGGTTTTTTAATGTCTAATATTTTGACATATGACAGGTACAAAGCATTTTTTTTAAAACTGTCAACTATTGGTTCAGTAGGAAGTTGTTGGAATTATGATTTCTTTTAAAATCTTAATGGCAAATAGCCCTGATTACTTCTAAGCACATTGTACTTCTTTCTGCATGAAGAAATATTTGAAACCCCAGTACTTCCCTTATAAAGGAAGTCTATGAGAAAATAATATTTGCATTAATTGTGGGGAGAGTCGGCTACTCCCAGCATGGGATGAATAGAAAGAATACTGAAAAGAGAATGAGCAACTAGGTCATTTCCTGGTTTCTCCTCAATAAACCTTCATGATTTTAACAGAAATAAATTCAGGGGCCATTGGATACTTCTGCATTCTTAATGGGTACAAATACACAATTTGATAGAAGAAATAGGACCTAGTGTTTGATAGGTTAGTAGGGTGACATAGTTTATAATAATCTATTGTATATTTCAAAATATTTAATAGCTAGAAGAGAATAATTCAAATGTTTCTAGTATTAATAAAAGATAAATATTTACGGTGATGGAAATCCCAGTCACACTGATTTGATCTTTACAAAATATG
>NW_012151208.1:2596583-2615779 GCF_000956105.1 Propithecus coquereli | reverse complement strand
GGGAGCCAGGGTGGACAAAAAGGACCCAGTCCTCCAAATATCTGTGCTGCGATCACTGATTGCTGCTTCTAATCACAGAGGTACAGACATAGAGGCAGGTGGCCACTGTCATTTCCCCTCTCCTGTAATTGCTGGACCCTTTCTCTCTGGCTGAAGCGACTTCCAGGAGATTTAAAGGGATAGGACCCTTTCCCCTCCTCCTTTATTTTTCCTTTTCCTTTTTTGGGGAACCAGACATTAAAAACTAGGACATTCAAAAGCAGCCACATTTATGGGGGAATTTGGAAAATGACCATGCATACCCAGGGGAAGGCATAGGCTCAAAAAATACCTGAGAAGACCTTAGGTTAACACCTCAGATTAATCATCAGCACAGAGACTGCTTAAAACAATTTAAAAAACAAAAACAATAAATAACAACAACAAAACAAGACCAAAAAATTAGCAAACCCTGGGGAAGGGAGAGAATCTGATTTCCAGAATCACCACATCGTTAGATTCGAATGTCCAATTCTCAACAAAAAAATCAAAAAGCATACAAAAGCAACAAAAAAGTATGACCTGTTTGAAGGGTAAAAAGATAAACTGACAGAAACTGTTCCTGAACAAAAACTGATGGATGTCAGATCTACTAGATAAAAACAACTGTCTTGAAGATATTCAAAGAATTAGAAGAAATGTGAAGAAAGTCAAGAAAATGATGTGTGAGCAAAATAAAATATTAATAAAGAGACATAAAATCTAAAATGAAACCAAAAAGAAGTTCTGGAGCTAAAAAGTATTATAACTAAAATAAAAAATTCACTAGAGGAATTCAAAGGCAAATTTGAGCAGTGAACTTGAAAATATGACAATGGAAATTATGAGTCTGAGGAACAGAAAGAAAAAAGATTGAAGAAAAGTGAACAGAACCTGAGGGGCTTTGGGGATGCTATTGAGAAGAACCACGTATGCATTGTGGTAGCTCAGAAGGAGAAGAGAAAGAAAATGGGAAAGATAGATTATTCAAAGAAATAATGGCCAAAAATTCTTCAAATTTGATGGATGACACAAATATAAACATTCAAGAAGAGTAGTAAACTCCAAGGCAGATGAACACAAAGAGACCCACACTGAGATGTGATGTACTCAAACTGTCCAAATCCAAAGACAGAATCTTGAAAGCAGCAAGAGAGAAGCGATTCATCACATACAACGATCCTATTAAGATTATGGGTACAAACATACAGTTAGACAGAAGAAGTAAGTTCTAGTGTTCAGTAGCCCAGTAGGGTAACCAGTTAACAACAGTATATCATATATTTCATAATAGTTAGAAGAGAAGGGTTGAAATGTTCCCAAAACAACAAAATGATAAGTGTTTGAGGTGATGGATATCCTGAACACTCTGATTTTATCATTACACATTGAATGCATGTATCAAAATACCACAGGTACCCATACATATGTATAATCATTATGTATCAATAAAAAAATTAATTTAAAGAAAGTAAATGCAGGGAAAAAGCACCCAAATGACTTCTTGGTTACCTGCAGTTTGGAGTCATCTATATTTCTATTAATAAAAATAATCAACAGGGGACCATACCAGTGTTTTCTCAAAATGAAGAATAAAAACAAAATAAACATATTACTGGGAAAAATGTTTAAAAGAAAAGAAAACCTCTGCATTTTGTAGTGAAATATTATCTGATGTGATAATATATACAATAATTGCTCTACTATAAACCCCTGTTTCCAGGAGTTCATCACAGAAACATGAGTTTAAAAAATTAACCATCATGCCATGAATTGCATTGTTTGCCATAACAGCAAGCCATTCTTTTCTGCTTATAAACAACAACAAAACTACCACATATGCAGATGCATGCCTCAGTACCTCAGTGCAAAGGTGTATTTACTTGTATAAATATTTAAAGTCAAACCTTTGAATTTATAATGAAGTAGTACACCACTTTACAAAATAAGGTACTAGTAAATTTAGGTGTATGACAAATAGAACTCTGTTCAGCATACTAATTGCTTCTGTTGCTATTTTAAAAATAAAAAAAAAAATGGTATCATTGAGATTCCATTTAAACAAGCTTAATACATGCGCAGAAATCTTTTTTTTTGAGACAGAGTCTCACTGTGTTGCCCGGGCTAGAGTGCCGTGGCATCATCTTAGCTCACAGCAACCTCAAACTCCTGGGCTCAAGCGATCCTCCTGTCTCAGCCTCCCGAGTAGCTGGGACTACAGGCATGCGCCACCATGTCCGGCTAGTTTTTTCTATATATTTTTAGTTGTCCAATTAATTTCTTTCTATTTTTAGTAGAGACGGGGTCTCGCTCTTGCTCAGGCTGGTTTCGAACTCCTGAGCTCAAACAATCCACCCACCTCGGCCTCCCAGAGAGCTAGGATTACAGGCGTGAGCCACCGCGCCCGGCCCGCAGAAATCTTAATACGTCTTGATGAAGCCTGATTGGTAATGTTTTTAAACTATCAGGGTTTGTGACTAGGACACAAACAGGCCTCCTGTTTGGCACTTTTTTCCCCTGGTCTTATTTTAATGATGCACATTTGATTACTACAAGAAAGAATAAAATCAAAAATATCCACAGTTTGCCATATAATGACTGGGTGTTCCCCATGGAGATGGACATTTTCACACAGACAGAGGCACTGAAAGGGTGCATGATGGAGGATGCTTACAGGTGTGTATGTGTAACACAACGATGAAGAATTCAATAGATACGGTTATTTTCCATCTTAGTTTATGTTTACGTAAGTGTGTATATTCTGTTCTTATGATTAATCTCCTGCTCCAGCATGTAGTAGTTGAATGCACTTGTTCTTAGTGGGCTCCACAAACCACTGACCTAGAATGTTCTGATTATATAACAAGGCTGAATCCTTGTTTGAAACTCTTAAGCAACCATAGCTTTACCTGTGATTGGGATCTTTGCTGCCACGCTTTCTTCCTTGCTCTCGTCTCCACAGCCATTTGAAACTTCTAAAAATTGAACACATAATAAAAAAAATGTATTTCAAAGTTAAGGAACACTCATTCAGCTTGCTTGATCCCAGAAAAAAAGGAGAAAAGAAAAAACAAAGTTAAGGAACAGATCTTTGTTTGGGTTTTTAATTGTCATTCCTTTTATTTTCATTGCCTTCCCACCTTATTTTTTGGCTTAGTTTATTTCTTGTCTGAAATCATATTGTTCCTAAAAGGAAACCTATTCTAAAATTAAGGTATCTCTATGTTGCTTTCATGCAAAATAATTTAGCCTGACATCTATCAAATTTGGGTGGGACTTAAAACAAGTGAGCCTCAAATCCTGCACATGAATACTGACTTCTGAATACTTGCTGAGCTACTCATAGCTGTTCTGGAAATACCATTAAAGCAGTTTACTGGCATGTCTTAGCAGTAATGCTAAAATAATCACAATTTTTGGGTACTAAAAATTGGTTATTAAATTTGGGGGGCATAAATTCATTCATTCTGAATCACCTGTTTAGACTTTGATATGGTTCTATTATAATTAAAAGGCATATTTAAAATTATAAGTAAATTCTATTAAATGATATCAAAAAACTTCACAGTACTTTATGGAATCATTTTAATAGATCATCTTCATCTTTGTGGGATCAAAATTATCTACTGCCAAGTGATTACTTTTGTTAAGATTTCATAACTTAGAAACACTTATTTTGTTAGAAATTCAATAGAACTACAGACCTACAATTAGGTCTCCCATTCCTACTGTGCTGAAGGAGAACATATATATTAATTAGAAGGCTGTATAAAACAAATAACATATTATGTATATTAAAATCAGAGGTATTCTCTAGTCAGTATTATTTTATGGGTATACCTTGAGAAAGAGGATGTCGCATTGACTCTGAATGCCTTTTTGCTGTGCAAAGACCCTTTTGACAATAGTTACCTTGTTCCCTTGTACGAACACTGTTGAGCCATAGAGCGGGTTTTGCTTCCTTTATTTCATTATTGTCATTGAGAATAGATGGCAGGCTGCAAGATGATTCATTACTATCAATAGATGACCTATCTTCACACTCTTCAGTAAGGGCTTTTTTCAATAATGCTGTTGCCTACAGTGTTTCAAAGACAGCACAAAGAAATAAAAACAAACTGTAGCCATATTTCCCTTGGTCTCAAAGACCCAGCCTTCAAATGTAATTTTAGGTTAAACTTTATGTAGGATTTAATTTGCTTCTTAATATTTAACTGAAATTAAAATGCTGTCAAGATAAAATAACATCTGGTTATTTTCCAGCATAATTTAATTCTTTCCAACAATTTACCCTGACAATAATATATTTTTTGAGGACTGAATCTTATGCAATGTGCAAATGTTGTTCTCCTGCGAAGTATGTATATGAGATGTGACCACCTCTGTTAATCTGCTCTGATTTATCCTCTCTTGGATATATACAAAAGTCAGAGCCCCACACCTCCTTTCTGAAGGAAAAATTAACTCTTTCATTGCATGAATTCTGTTTTCCAGGCATGTAAGACAGTTGTTTTGGACTGAGAAAGAGATCTACAAAAATGTGACCTTACATTATCCCCATCCTCCTGGAAATGATCCCTGAACTTTCCTCAGATGGGAAGATTGCAGAAAAACTTGTGGCCGAGGAAGATGCACTGAGCAAGAAGATAACTTTTCTTAACCTAAATCCTAATCTTCAATCAACGATAAACATGGACTGCACTTTGCCTTTAAGTCTGCTGGAGAGCTGGGGAAACTCACACCCCACATTGCCCATTTTTTTTTCCAAAGGGCACTAGATTGTCTTACCTCATGTGTCCTGGGCAAGGAGGAGGACACGCATTTTTATTGCAGCCAACTTGAGAGGTGGAGAAAAAGTGGCAGTTCACAGGACCTGGATTAGTAGTCATGACTCTAAATTTTGAGGTCAGCACTTTTCACTCCCAAAATAAAAATACTCTAGTAACAAGAGTTAAACTTTTAGTAGACAACCTTTGCTCGCATCTTCCTGCTGCCAGAGTGTATATTTCTCTTTCACTTCCTACTAAGAAGTGGAGATTTGCCCAGGTAGTAGGAGAGGAAACCTTGGTGGTGGTGGTGACCTTTTACTGCTATGTGACAATGACAGTAAAACAGGGCAGTATCCAACCCAACCTGTGGGAGATGAACATGGGATTTTACAAGTTAATAGGAAGAGAAGAACTGGACAAAGCCTCATGGGTCATCTTTAGTCTAAGAGCACAGTGGTGACAATGTAATTATCCAGTGAATGAGAGGGGAAAGAATAACCTGTCCTAATGTGGAAGAAGTGAAGAAGCTGGGACAGGGAGAATCACTGAAGCACAGCATGGAAGATCTAGCCTTGTACATTTGGCTTTGGCACTGACATCCTGCAGAGTTCTTACCCTTTGCCCTCTGCCCTCCCTAGGACTGACTGGCCTTTTGGACCCATGGCCTATCCAGGAGATGGAACAGCTGATTTGGGGGGATTTAAGGAATTCTAGTTTCCTTGGCCAAAGAACTTGGTGTCCAGTTAGCCTTGCAGCCAGGACCTTTCTATGGTCCAGTTCTATGACCAGGGGCTTTTCTCTAAACTAGTCCCTGGATTTTACTACAGTTGTGATAGGTCTCTGTTGGGATGACCTGTTCAGTACCCATTTCTGCAGACCGGAGTTCTGGCATAGAGTCCTACCCTCAGAGCTGAGGCCACGTTTGGTTCCCGTCACTGGCCACCACACTGCTCCCATGCATTGGCACCACACTGTCGCCTAACCACTGCACTGCACCTTCTTCCGGAATTTGGTCAGGAAAAGTGGGTTGAAATGTAGAGACCACCTCCTTGAACTGCCATCTCTGAACTGTCATTGTGTTCTCCGGACTGCTCTGGGGTGTTTCTACCTATCCTGACCTAGTCTGTCTGTACTCAATAATCCTGGATGTATGAAAAGCATTTTAAATTACGAACCAAAAGAACTGGCTCAAATCCCTGTAGTGAAAGCTATAATCTTCTTTTTCTGAGATTTACAATAATCCATACATTCTGAAAGAGCCTCAAATATGTATATCTACATTATAGTACCTTATACAATAGCTATAACTAATAATTTCTTGACATGATCTCATAATAGCCACTGTCTTAACATACATTTTAAGAATAAAATTATTAAAGGAATAAAGTTTTCTATACTTTTTACTATAGAATTTGTAGACATGAAAAGAGCCATAGGTTTTTAGCAATTTAAAATAAACAACTTTATCATTCCTTTCCTCCCCTGAATGCTGGCGATGTTTTAGAATGGCAATGACTCACTAACTTCTCACTAGTCCTGCAATGATGACACAATTGATCTCACTGTTTTGCCCTTTTATATCTGACTCTCTTTTGCTTTAGCTGGGTTCCAACTGGGCTTCGAAAGTACACCGAATAAAATGTAATAATAATATTGAAAACAGAGGAGGACGAGAGCCTGCAGCATCTAAGGTCATGGAGGACCAGAAGCCCCCATGGGCCCATGTGGCCCACAGGCGGGCCAGGGTGGAGGGGCTGCAGCACCTGTGGACTGGCCTCACCTCGCGTGCTCCCTTCAGTGACCTTTGTACATTTGAGTTGCCCCTGCATCTGTCACCTGGACTCCAGCCTCAGCTGTTGATGGGACTCTCTGTTACCCCAGACTGTCCGCCACATATCACATGTTCCTCTTTATCACAACAAAAACAAAGTTGCATATAAAGATGTTCCAATAAAGCATAGTTTAATAAATTGCACTTGAAGAAAAAATAATACTGTAAACTCTTTGTATGCTTGATAAGAATACCCCCACCGCCACCAATTCTGTGCTGGGCCCTCTTTTCCAAGGTGAGGCAGGTAATGTGGTGAGCACACTGAACACCAGTTTAATTTACTTCATATACAGATGCTCCTTGACTTACAATGGGGCTACTCCTCAATAAACCCATTGTAAGTTGAAAATATCGTAAGTTGAAAATGCATTCAATACACCTAAACTACTGAACATCATAGCTTAGCCTAGGCAAACTGAAACTGCTCAGGACACTTATATTAGCTTATAGTTGGGCAAAATCATCTAACACAAAGCCTATTTTATAATAAAGTATTGAATACCTCATATAACTTACTGAATACTGTACTTAAAGCGAAAAACAGAATGACTGTATGGGTACTTGAAATATGGTTTCTTCACTATCATAAAGTCGAAGTTGAACCATCATAAGTTGGGGAACATCTGTATTTTGTCCCATTTTTCTTCACTACTCAATTCTCACTTCCAGGGTTTCTTACTTTTTTTTTTTTAAAGAAATGTTTATAAAAGGACTCATCTTTTAAGATAATTCTATAGATAATTTCTCAAAGGTGAGTATTTTGAGGATGGTCAAATTACAACATGAGAATGGTTGTCTTGACTCTACTGAACCATGGAGTCAAGAGAGAGAGCAGCGGATCTTCCCAATGAGTCACCTGTGAAGAAATCCATGCTGTCAAAGTGCTTGTCCCTAACAAGCAGGGAAAAATGATGAGCAGGGACCCACACAAAAGTCAGCCTCAGACAGGGACTGGTCATAGGTTTCTACCCAAAAACAACTTCTGCAGTCAGGAAAAACTGTGTAACACATTCTCAAGATGTATTGTTTGCAGATGTTCCAAAAAGGTGTATTTCCAAGGAAACCCCTAATTTAAAAGAGCTTGCAGCCTGAGACTAACAACACTAACCCATACCTGCAAAGAGATAAAAGCCCAGAGAAGAGTTAATAGGTTGCCTCACACATCTCATGCCGGGGCTGATGGGCTCTGCATATTTGAGCTTATTCTCTGAAAATGTCACCAACAATTTTACCATGAACCTTCTGATAGTGCTTATGAATGGTCTATGCGTGGGATTTAACTTATCTGTTACTAATAAAGGCTCTCTTTGAATTATATACATTTATATATGACCCAGGAGGGAAAACTGGAGATTGTTTCATTGTTCTCAGCAGTCTGAAGCCTAAATCAATACCAACAAACTAAGTCCTCACTTTTCAACCTTCCCAAGAGCTGGGAGAAAGAGCTTAAAAATTAAATGCCAGGGCATACACTATTTGCAGAGTGACTGATGTTGATAACTCCATATTTCAGATCTTATAGCAGAGAAATCATTCTATGAATTACACTTAGTACTATTCTCAATTCTGTTAGAACTTTCCTCAAAGTCCAGCTTAAAGATGAATCCTACGATATCTAGAACCCCAAGAATCATCTAGGCTAACTCTTAATTTATATCTAGAAACTTATCAATTGTTTTATTCAAATGCATAAATATATAGATGAAGGTATTAATGGGAAAAACACTGTGCCCACAACACCATTAAGAAAAATAAAAGGCAAAAATCAAACTGCTAAAAATATTGCAACAAAATGTACAAATTTATGTAAAAAGAGTTCTTGCAAGTCAATAAGAAAAAATATTACTAACCTAATACAAAAATGAGCAAAGAACATGAACTGGGAAATTATAAAAAATACAAATGGCTAACAAATAGGGAGGGGAAAAAGTTTGACCTCAATTGTAATAAAAAGGTCAAATGAACAACGAAAAAAAAATTGGATGTCATTTTCACCTCTCAAATTGATAACAAAAAAAAGTTGATAGTATCTAGTTTCATAAAGAACTCAGAGAGATGATATTTTCATCCATTACTGGTAACTCTGATGACCCTTCCAGAGTGAGATCTGGTGATGCATAGCAAAAGCCTGAAAGATGTACACACCTTTTGACCTAATAATTCTACATGTAGAAATTCATTCTAACGAAATATCATGGATATCTGTAAAAATTGAATTGCACAGATGTTCTTTGAAACATTTTTACTAGAGGAAAAATTAGAAACACCTTAAATATTCAACTACAGACAACTGGTAAAGAGACAGTGGACAAGATGTTGAAAAATATGAAATGGTAGAAAAGGAAGTTCACTTTGCAACAAGTGGGAGGAAAAAACAAGGTTATGTATACATACAATGCAACCCGTGTTTGTCCATATATTGAATATTAAAAACCATACACACTGGCTGGGTGCGGTGGCTCACGCCTGTAATCCTAGCACTCTGGAGGCTGAGGCGGGCGGATCGTTTGAGCTCAGGAGTTCAAGACCAGCCTGAGCAAGAGTGAGATTCCATCTCTACTAAAAAAATAGAAAGAAATTAGCTGGACGACTAAAAATACATATATATAAAAAATTAGCCAGGCATGGTGGCGCATGCCTGTAGTCCCAGCTACTAGGGAGGCTGAGGCAGGAGGATCGCTTGAGCCCAGGAGTTTGAGGTTGCTGTGAGCTAGGCTGACGCCACAGCACTCTAGCCCAGGCAACAGAGTGAGACTCTGTCTCAAAAAAAAAAAAACCATACACATCACAATGTTAATAGGGTTATATAAAAGAGATAAGATAATGGCTAGGTTTTTTTTGTTTGTTTTTCTTAACATTCCAAGGTTTTTTCCCACTTGTTTTTAAAACATGCTAGCTCTAAAGGAATCTAATTTCTGCTATGGCTGGTACAAATACAAAGAGAAGTGAATGCAAAAGTATTTGATAAAATTAAGTTTCCTTCTATATATAAACAAGTGCTACTAATACAGACACAGAAAATCAAGAGCATTAAAAAACACCATGGATGTACACAGTGAATGACATTTTCCCCTAATACATAGGTTTAATAGACTCGTCTTCAAGAATCTTTCTTTTGGATAGAAGTAATTTTTCAGTGTTTAGAGAGAAATGCAAGCATTATAACTCAAGTTATATCTAAGTTAAAGGAGAAGAAAGGATTTTATCTATGTAGTAGTAAATAAAAGAAATGGGAAAATATTCCTATGAGCCAGCAAATAAGTATTCAAGAGAACAAGAAAATAGTCCATCACTTAGGGAAAGAATCTTCCTGGTGAATAAAATTGGTGTGTGTATGGTGGGGACAGGACCTGACCTACTCTATGAGTGTCACCAGCAAGTTGCTCTGCTGTGACAAAGTTCTCCTGGGTGGAAACAGATATCACTTGGGAGAAAAGGAATATTAAAGCACTCTGTATTTTAATGAAGCACCTAACTCATTTGTTTTCACATAAAGTAATTACAAATTTTTCTGATTTTAAAAGCATGCAGCTCAATTATGTAATTGCCTAAGAGACTATGCAGGAGCTGCAGACCTTATCTGGTCTCGAGGGGACATAATTTGAGTTTCTGTGGCTTTGATGATGTATTTACTCAAGAGAAGGGATTGACTCCAGCTGACAGCACAGGGACCCACAGGTAAACATCATTTACATGTGGCTGTTTAATTAGCCATTTACCCAAGAGATCAAAGTAAATATTTCTGAGCTTCATTAGATTCTTAACCAAGTAATTTCTAGTACAGCTTTCTTAAATTTTGAAAATCACTTACTTTTAAGATTTTATCTATAAGAGAAATATTTAACCCAGAGTATTTACTAAATGTGTACATTGTTTCAATACACAGAAAAAACTCAAAGACACTTTATTTTGCTAATTGTAAAAGGATGACAGGGAGACCAAAACAGTGTTAGGATCCACAAAAGCATTTTCTCTAAAAGTTCTCAAAGCTTGCCTTACCTGTGTCATTCTGGTAACACTGTTCTTTGGGGCTGTACATTTCTTCAGTTACAGCCTAACCATTTGAGAAACTGTCTGTTTATTTTCATTTTAAGGATAGATTTTGTCATTAATTTCATTGGTAATTTTTATGATTGTCACTAAAATGAGATCACGATGATTTAAAAAGGAACAAAGACCTATTGGGGAGGCAAAATATTATTTAATTCAATAGTTATTAGTTAGACAGGCCCTTCACCCTGATTATTTGAAAAATTATGAGTGGATTGGTTGCTTGGGACTTGGAACACATTTTCTAATATAAACAATATGTTTTTTTTAAAAAAAATATTAGACAGCAAAGGGCAGCCAACCAACACTTATTTCATCCTTGACATGTGCTTGCAGTGAACAAGCATGGCAATGGACACACTCTAAACCTGGGCTTCTGGTTCTCCCCCTCGTGCTTTCCTTGGGAATTTGCTCCAGCTGTTTCCATTTGCTGTTCAGCATCTTCAAACGCACTCTCAGAAACAGCTCCTAAGTCAGGCCATGCCAGGGCTCCCTCCTCCACTGTCTCAGTCCCAAACCAAAAATGAAATTTCCTTAGTCACTGCAGAAATCCTATCATAGCCCAGCTCAAAAACCTCCAAGGGCTTTCCAAAATCTACTAAACACAATCTCTCTAGCCCAAGGCCAGACCTACACAACATGGCCCTCAGCTACCTCTTGGGGTTTCCTCCTCACCATCCCCAGCCTGGAGCCCACACTTCAGCCACAAGGACAGCTCCATTGCCTGAATATATGTTGGGTTTCTGGTGCATTCTTTGGCTCAAAATAGCCCTTCCTTATTACCCTTGTCCCCCTCCTCCATTCTTACCCTGTCAAAAGCCTGTCTATCTTTTAAGGGTCACTTCACACACCCCTGTACTCCCTCCAACATGAAGTCTGCCCTTATTGTTTCTCCACGTGGCTTGGCTCCCTCTCCTGAAGGCCTATGTTCTTTGCCATTTTCTTACTGCACACATCCCACTATGGCATACCCCAGAAGGACAGAACCACAGTTTATTTACCTCTTTCCCTCCAATGGATCTGGGCTGGTATTGGTGTACAGTAAGGGGTCAATATATATTTGCTGAATTGACATGAATGACTGTACAGTATTTTTAAAGTATGAAGTGGAGACAGAAAACCAGAATATTATAAAATGCTTCTAAACTCCTTGGAAAATATTGTGGTAGATGTTTAGGTCCTAGATACTACCTCTAGGACCTACATCAACATTATGTCAGGACTTGAGATTCCTACACAAAATATTATGCAAAAGGCCTCACAAACTAACCAACCACTTACTACTTTTCTTATCATTATTTTTTTCAAATATTTTAAATCATTCTTAAGAATATAACTATTTCCTCAAATGAATAACTTATATGTCTCGAAACTTTTTTTTTTTTAATTACTAACCTTGCCCTCTGGTCCATGTTTTTGACTGAGACAACTTCAGACAGCTTAGCTACCTACCTCTTCTTTGAGAGAATTATCCTGTTCTTCCGAGGTGGTGACACACTGACCCAAGTGTTCCCTCATTAAGTCTGAGTCTGGTGCTTGTTCAGATCTGTAACACAGAAACAGGAGACACTATGGGTTTGTAGTACTGAGTTACTTATAAAAAATTGCCACATTAAAAAAAAATTTTATTTATTCACTTATTTATTTTGAGGCAGGGTCTTTCTCTGCTACCCAGGCTGGAGTGCAGTGGTATAATCATAGCTTTGTAGCCTCAAACTTCTGGCTCAAGCAATTCTCCTGCCTTAGCCTCCCAAGTAGCTGGGACTACAGGCACCCACCACTATACTCAGCTAAGTTTTTTTTCTATGTTTTGTAGAGATGGGATCTTGCTATGTTGCCTAGATTGGTCTCAAACTCCTGGCCCCAAGTGATCCTCCTGCCTGGGTCTCCCAAAGTACAGGAATTATAGGTGTGAGCCACTGTGCCCAACCATTTCCCACATTTTTAAAGGCCTCAATCAAGTTAGTAGAAAGTTTATCCAGAAAAGTCTAGAACTTAACATATTCTGGACTAAGGGAATTTTGAATACAAGTATCTTTTTTTTTTAACTTTAAAAAAATTTTGGCTATGATTTCACTGCTAAGTGAGCATGCTCACTTCTACTGCACACAAAGCTGTCTGGGGAGCAGCAAAATCCGGGTGCCTAGGGCCAGTCCTACAGACTCCAGTGAGATTGGTCTGGGTATGGCCTGGCCAGTGGCATTTTTTAAGGCTGATAGAGTTATTCTAAAGTGCAGCCATGGTTTTGGATCATTGCATAGATGGTCAGTCTCCTAAATATGGTTAAGAGAAATGGACCACATTTTCATTTCAACAATAGTTTTTTTGTTATACTCTTACTATGGTCTACTTACAAACAAACAAAAAAATTAAGACACTGTTAGGAAAGAGTTAAAAAGTAAGCCTATATTGCTGCCCAGACTGTAGTATTTATATACTAAAAGAAACTAAGATTCTTTAACAAAATGCCCTTTTCCAGGTCTGGGGCAAGAAATGTATAAGCCTGGAACATCTTGTTGCACCAGAAAGTAGGGAAGCTCTCAAAGACTACTGAGTGTTAAAAGGACTTGGGGAAGGGGGTATCCTGAAGGAGCTCCCATTGATCAAAGATGGGACGATTTGAGCACCAAAAGGAATAATAATTGCAATGGGCTGAAGCACAGCAAATACATAAAAATCCACAAGTTCACTTAAAAATAAGTAAAATTTAAAAAAAATAATAAAAACTTTTGGATTCAGCCTTGAAAAGGAAGCAAATCCTGTCGCATGCTACAACATAGATGGATCTTGAGGACGTTATGCTAACCGAAATAAGCCAGTTATAAAAAGACAAATACTGTCTGATTCCACTTATATTAAGTATCTAGAGTTGTCAAATTCGTAGAGACAGAAAGCAGAATGGTGGTTGCCAGGGCCTGAAGGGAGGCAGAAATGGGGAATTGTTTAATGGGCATAGCCAGAACTTCAGTTTTATAAGATAAAAAATTCCGGAGATCTGTTGAACCACAAAGTGAATATATTTAACACTGTTGAACTGTATAGTTCAAAATGGTTAAGACGGTTAATTTTATCTTATTTATTTATTTTACCACAATTAAGACAAAGTAAAAAAATAAAAAACCTTCAAGGGCTGCTAAGGCAACAATTCAATATTCTGCAAATTGGTAAATAAAGGGACAGAATCAAGTACTTATCCTGCTTTTGTGGTCAAAAAATGCATTTCAGAGTTACTGAGTAGTTGATGAGAGAAGGTTCTTTCAATAAATGTAGAAGAAATGAGCAAATTAGAAAAGCCACCATTTTGTAAGTCCAAAATAATGAATGTATCTAGGAAATGATCATAATTCTGTGAAAATTGCATAATGGTAAACTTTTATACTGGAATCATCAATCTTCCAACATTTGAACCCACAGAGCAGTCTTAATATTGCTAACAAAGGGAAAACCAGCATTATGTGCTGTTTGAGGATATGTAATAAGAAATACCTGCACCACCTATGACAGCTTCCAGCAAAAATAACTGGCCCGGAACATAATCACATATTTAGATCTAACCACCAGTTTACAGGTAATAAAGGGGAGAGAGGAACTGGTTAAACAATACCACGAGGCTACAACCAGCCAAATTGAGCATGTGAATTCTCCAGGACAAATGACCCAATTCCTTTAACAAATCAGTGGTATGAGAAAATAGAGAAAGGGAATGTTATAAAATTAAGAGAGACTTAAGAGACATAACCAATTGTAATATGTAGACCTTATTTGGATCCTTCAAATGAAACAAATGTAAAAAGACATTTCTCGAGATAATCAGAGCAAACCGACAAGGACTAGGTATTAGATAAACTAAAAATTTTGTTGATTTTTGTTAAATGGGAATATATTAAATCCTTAGGTGTAAGAGATAAAATTATTTGTGAGTGAAATGATATGCTCTTTGTTTTAAACTACTCAAGAAAAAAAAGAGTGACCGAGGGAAAAAGATAAAAACAAACAAGACTGGCAGAATGTGGGCAGTTGGATCTGAGTACATGGGGTTTCAAATGTTTAAAAAATTTCAAAGTAAAAAGTTTAAAAAAGTGTACTAATGTCTGCTACTTACTTTTACATGCATAAAAATAAGAGATGCATGGATGATGGATGGAGGGACTGATCAGCAGACAACTATGGGAATGCAATAGAATATTAATACTAAAATCTGGGTGGTGGCATATGGATGTTCACTACATGGTTCCTTTTACTTTTCTGTATATTTGAAAAATTTCATAATAAAACGTTTGGGAAAACAAGTCACCCTAGGTACAATTCAGAATCTTCTTTAATAAATCTTAATTGTTATAACTTTTGCCTGACCTAACCTTAGTTTTTCCCAAGACTTGAATAAAGTGGGACAAGTCATTGGAATCCTTTAACTTATTTAAAAGCTTCCAAGAATAATTCTAAGGCTTCTGACCAGTTTGACAGAAAGACCCTTCAACAACTTGCCTTTCTTGGTTACTACTGTACCTCAATGATATCATAAAACCACCCAATTTCTTTGTTCTGACGTTTGCATCTCTATTTGGTTTCTCAATAGATTTCTTTACTGGGAAAATGCACTGACCAGTCATCAGTAAATTCTAGCCCATTCAGCAGGTATATTTCTTATAATAAGTAACTCAATTGTGTTTCTGGCTTGAAAATTTAACTAGGATGAATTAAATCAGCTAAACAGTTGTGTAAATCAAATTATCAGAGAACAGTCCCCCTGGTGACTAACACGCACGATTTTCTGTAGAGGCAAAGCCAAGGCGAGACTCTGGTTAACACATCAGCCAACTGCAACTACCTTTGTGTCCTGGCAGGAAATAACTAGCTAAGGTTTCCTATAATTATTATACTAATTTCCCACAAAAGGACAAAATTGATTAACTAACTTGCACAAGGTCAAATAGCAAATGAGCTGTCAAAGGAGGCATAGCATCTAAGATTTATGACTTCTAAAGAGCTAAGTCGACACTTGAAGTACAAAACCAAACTTGCTTGAAGATTTCTTGCAAGAGCCATGGCTGTCCTTGAATGGAGTCTTGCTCATGGATCTACATAAACATATCATTATCAGAAAATGTGCAAAGTGGTACAAAGGATTAAAAATTTTTTTCTCCTTTATTTACCCCATATTGGAAAATTTATAACATTGATGACACACAGAAAAAACAAATTTTGATATCAGTTATATACTCATTTAATTAAAAGATAATAAAAGAATATACTTTAAATTGTCTATAATTAATTTCATATACTTGAAATGGCTTCTGATCAGAGAACTGCAATTTAAACAAATGTGTCAGCATTTCCTAACTTTAAATACAAATTAATAAACACCCTGAATTTTACTCTGAACATAGGAACAATAAAATAGAGGTTTTTACATACTGTAATCCAAACAATATAAAGCTGACTTAATTTTTCAGCATGAGTTTGAGAACACAAGTGAGTAATCTGAGTGTAGCCACTAATAAGAGATGACTATTTGTACCTGGAAAAAAATAAATAATGGGTAATCTCATTATTTTTTCATATAAAACTATTAAGTAATCATTTTTATGTTAAAATATTTTCCAGAATAATGAACACAATTTTTTATCCCTTATGCCAAATGACAGGAATCATATTTTAATAATTCGCAACGATATAAAATAACTTGGTCCTCCACCTTTCACATGAAGGTCTTTGAACACTTAATCTTTGACATAACATAAATCAACAATGATGACAGGAGTGGTTTTGTTCTTTTTTTTCCCCTGAAGATGCTTCATTTGGTGAGCAGGAATTCAAAACTCTTCATATTATCTCTAGAGTATGCTATGGGGCAGGTGTCCCATTTTACAGATCAGATTTAAAAAATAGACGTGACTGCCATGGTTTGGTCAGAGGCATAGGCGGGGCTGCTGCCACACCAAACATGGCTCTGTTTAGCAGGCTTTAAGGATTTCATAACCTGTTGGAGCCTTTCCACCATTAAGGATTCCATAACCTGTTGGAGCCTTTCTACCCTGCCTGGCTTAGAATTCTAAGTAATGACATCAAAGTCATTACTATTAAAGAACAAGAGTAGATAATTCTCTCCAAATCAGTGTTTCTGGAATGATTTATCAAATTGGCGAGGTGACTACTCGGGTCCAGGGAAAGATCACACGGCAGGTATATTTAGGAGTTCCCAGCAAAAACCCCTGGGTGTTGAGGGGCGTGGCAGGTAGCCAGAGCAAGGAGGGTAGGGGGGAGCCTGGTGATTAAAATCGGCTAGAAACAATCTGTATTTAAAGACCTGATCACTTGTCTCTCAAAGACTGCAAACACTTGGCACTGTTTCCAAGGCTAGAGAGTGAAGCAGTGACAATCAGTGTGCATTCAACAGCATTCCCAGTCACAACATACACGACAATTCCAACTGTAACAATGTAACACTGATAGTACAAAACCTTCCTGACAACTTTATCTGGCTTTAAAATATGATTGTGGTAAAGAAACAGTCTTGAAGCCTCCTGATATTAATTTTAAAATTTATGTTGGTCATAAAGAAGGATCATTTCTTATGGAAGGCTGATTTACATATAACTGTAGATCAATAGTCATGTGAAACATAATCTTTCATAATGGAAATCAATGCACTATTATGAATGGTGAGAAACTCTTAACAATGCTTACTCTAGTAGATGCAGACAACATAGCTTATTACCCACAATCACAATTTGGCAGCCTAGGTTAAGAGAGTCACACAATGAATCATTTAGTCTAACAAGTCAGTATGCACAGAAAACTATAAATGCATACATGCTTTCCATGCCACATATCACATCTGTGGTTTATGCTAAATAGTATATAAACACATATAAAAGGCAGTGAGAAAGAAACAGAAGATTGGTTAAAGAGCCTTATATCACGTAATCACCAAATGACCTATAGAGCTCAGGAAGACTCCTCCCAAGCCAGCTTTTTCCACCACCTTGTAAAGGAGTATTTTAAGACTGTGGTTTTTATCTTGCATAATAAAAAACATGAAAGAGAATTTTCTTGCATTGCCCTTTACTGCCTTAGGTTGAAAAGCTACTGACTGGGAAGGTCATTTCCAGCATTTTCCATAGCTCGAGATCACTGCTGCAGAAGGTGACGTAAAACGGAACCACTTCATCTGGTGCAGTTTTTCTGTGACAAAGTCCATTTAAAAAAACTATTGTCCTGACTTCTACCCATCCCCTGACCTTGATGGAATCCAGTATGTACTAGATTTAGGCTGAATTCTACTCTAAAGAAAATGTTATCCTCCTTATTTATATCATTAACATAAGACAGCCTAAGGGCACATGAAATGTCGGGAAGAGGGCCTTAAATGTAAGCTAAGCAGACCCAAAGCCACCTGCTCAGCCCAACAGGGTCCTCTCAGATGGGCTTTCACTGCCATGTATCTACTGACCACTCCTGATGTATTTTAATAAGAGGACTGCAACTTTGTGATCCTTTTGATTTTGAAGCATTTGGGAACGAGAATGGCCATCCCACCACAAGAGCAATTTCACATCAGTAATACCTAACTTGCTTTTCATTGTTGTGGCCCCCAGGTAAGTGTCTTGGGAGGTGGTTGAAGGACAGCTGCTTTGCAAGCTTCAAGGTCTTCCTTTAGAATGTCACTGTGATTACAGAGCCTATAAAATAAAACAGGTGCTGCAGGAGGTGCTTATTTAAGCACAGACCATCAGCTTCTAGAATCTATGGTGGTTCCTTGTGGTTTACTGAAATATATCTGTAATATAATCTAGACATTAAAATGCAGCAACTATACCGTCTCTCAACAAAGATAAAATGGGGCAGTTGGAAAAACTTGTTTGTGTGTATGCAGCAGTTTTAAATCTATCAGAGGAAGTAACTTTTAACCCTTTGTAGACTTTAATGATGTTCAAATCCACAGCTGGGCAATCTCATTCCACATTCCACCTGACTGATAGGTATGCTAGATAATCTTAACAGCAGAAAAGGCTAATTTTATATTGTCAATCATAACAAAGTTAGATCTCTACAACTCATGAAATTTACTTAAATTGTCACTGCTAAGAAATTGAAAACTTCTGGCTGAAGTATAGGTTATGTCCCCTATTTCTGAATGTAGAAAAATAACTACTATTTTTCCATTCAGATCCCATTGCAGTAAAATTTTCTTTATTCTTAGTAAGAACAGGAAGGCACAGAAAGAGGGATTTATTCTTCATTATCTATTTCTAGTCTATTGAGTAAGTGGTAGAATCTAACACTTTGGCCACTGTTTTAGGTTAGGTCTGTCATTATATTACAGTAGGCTCCAAAAAGATTGCTTAGTTACTACCTTTTAAAAAATGTCTATTGCTGGGCGTGGTGGCTCACGCCTGTAATCCTAGCACTCTGGGAGGCCGAGGCGGGCGGATTGCTTGAGCTCAGGAGTTCGAAACCAGCCTGAGCAAGAGCGAGACCTCATCTCTACTAAAATTAGAAAGAAATTAATTGGACAACTAAAAATA
>NW_012151208.1:2592926-2595063 GCF_000956105.1 Propithecus coquereli | reverse complement strand
TTTAAAGGCCTCAATCAAGTTAGTAGAAAGTTTATCCAGAAAAGTCTAGAACTTAACATATTCTGGACTAAGGGAATTTTGAATACAAGTATCTTTTTTTTTTAACTTTAAAAAAATTTTGGCTATGATTTCACTGCTAAGTGAGCATGCTCACTTCTACTGCACACAAAGCTGTCTGGGGAGCAGCAAAATCCGGGTGCCTAGGGCCAGTCCTACAGACTCCAGTGAGATTGGTCTGGGTATGGCCTGGCCAGTGGCATTTTTTAAGGCTGATAGAGTTATTCTAAAGTGCAGCCATGGTTTTGGATCATTGCATAGATGGTCAGTCTCCTAAATATGGTTAAGAGAAATGGACCACATTTTCATTTCAACAATAGTTTTTTTGTTATACTCTTACTATGGTCTACTTACAAACAAACAAAAAAATTAAGACACTGTTAGGAAAGAGTTAAAAAGTAAGCCTATATTGCTGCCCAGACTGTAGTATTTATATACTAAAAGAAACCAAGATTCTTTAACAAAATGCCCTTTTCCAGGTCTGGGGCAAGAAATGTATAAGCCTGGAACATCTTGTTGCACCAGAAAGTAGGGAAGCTCTCAAAGACTACTGAGTGTTAAAAGGACTTGGGGAAGGGGGTATCCTGAAGGAGCTCCCATTGATCAAAGATGGGACGATTTGAGCACCAAAAGGAATAATAATTGCAATGGGCTGAAGCACAGCAAATACATAAAAATCCACAAGTTCACTTAAAAATAAGTAAAATTTAAAAAAAATAATAAAAATTTGGAGGCTGTTAAAACATCAGCTTGTTATTAGGAAAATTTGCTACAACATAGATGGATCTTGAGGACGTTATGCTAACCGAAATAAGCCAGTTATAAAAAGACAAATACTGTCTGATTCCACTTATATTAAGTATCTAGAGTTGTCAAATTCGTAGAGACAGAAAGCAGAATGGTGGTTGCCAGGGCCTGAAGGGAGGCAGAAATGGGGAATTGTTTAATGGGCATAGCCAGAACTTCAGTTTTATAAGATAAAAAATTCCGGAGATCTGTTGAACCACAAAGTGAATATATTTAACACTGTTGAACTGTATAGTTCAAAATGGTTAAGACGGTTAATTTTATCTTATTTATTTATTTTACCACAATTAAGACAAAGTAAAAAAATAAAAAACCTTCAAGGGCTGCTAAGGCAACAATTCAATATTCTGCAAATTGGTAAATAAAGGGACAGAATCAAGTACTTATCCTGCTTTTGTGGTCAAAAAATGCATTTCAGAGTTACTGAGTAGTTGATGAGAGAAGGTTCTTTCAATAAATGTAGAAGAAATGAGCAAATTAGAAAAGCCACCATTTTGTAAGTCCAAAATAATGAATGTATCTAGGAAATGATCATAATTCTGTGAAAATTGCATAATGGTAAACTTTTATACTGGAATCATCAATCTTCCAACATTTGAACCCACAGAGCAGTCTTAATATTGCTAACAAAGGGAAAACCAGCATTATGTGCTGTTTGAGGATATGTAATAAGAAATACCTGCACCACCTATGACAGCTTCCAGCAAAAATAACTGGCCCGGAACATAATCACATATTTAGATCTAACCACCAGTTTACAGGTAATAAAGGGGAGAGAGGAACTGGTTAAACAATACCACGAGGCTACAACCAGCCAAATTGAGCATGTGAATTCTCCAGGACAAATGACCCAATTCCTTTAACAAATCAGTGGTATGAGAAAATAGAGAAAGGGAATGTTATAAAATTAAGAGAGACTTAAGAGACATAACCAATTGTAATATGTAGACCTTATTTGGATCCTTCAAATGAAACAAATGTAAAAAGACATTTCTCGAGATAATCAGAGCAAACCGACAAGGACTAGGTATTAGATAAACTAAAAATTTTGTTGATTTTTGTTAAATGGGAATATATTAAATCCTTAGGTGTAAGAGATAAAATTATTTGTGAGTGAAATGATATGCTCTTTGTTTTAAACTACTCAAGAAAAAAAAGAGTGACCGAGGGAAAAAGATAAAACAAACAAGACTGGCAGAATGTGGGCAGTTGGATCTGAGTACATGGGGTTTCAAATGTTTAAAAAATTTCAAAGTAAAAAGTTTAAAAAAGT
>NW_012151208.1:2581625-2584571 GCF_000956105.1 Propithecus coquereli | reverse complement strand
GTTTGAGGTTGCTGTGAGCTAGGCTGACGCCACGGCACTCACTCTAGCCCGGGCAAAAGAGTGAGGCTCTGTCTCAAAAAAAAAAAAAAGTCTATTTTGGGGAAGCATGATTCTAAAAGCCATGGGAGAAAATATCAAAGACAAAACAGTGTTTCTATTTTAAAGAAGCTAATCACATTTGAAGTTGGGAATATTCAACACATACCCCAAAAACAACAAGGAAGATTTACAAAGCAACTTGTAAAGCAACATGTTAATTTGCAAAGTATCACTAATTTGCAATTAGACTACAGTTGGTTAAGTTACTGGACCTATTTGATGGCCATGTACTTGATATCACAAGGCTGAAGGAGACGTTATCTATCTACTAGAGGCTAAGTGACAAGTGCTGGCTCAGGCCCACCCCTACTCTGAAGCAGATCTTTATGCTGAGAAGGAAATATTAATGCGCCCACTAGATTCAAGTGCTATTCTTGAAATGCTTACTCTCAATCACACTGTTGGTCCTCCAGCTTGTTGCCAAGTCCCAAGCTTCTGTCTGAACTCTAACCCTGGATTCTTAGTCCTTGTGGGCCAGACCCAGTGTTGTGTCTTCACTCCTGAGCTCTGCTGCCCCAAACCTTCCTGACTCCATGCCTATCTGACTTATAGTACCTATGAATATTAGGTATTTTTTGCCTAAGCAAAATCTGGATCCTAATTCTTCCTGGAAGCATTTATCTTGTGGCCACTCAATTCCCAGAATAACACCCTCCCTTAAGAGGTCCGACCAGTGGTGAGCCAGTCTCAGAGCAGCAACAGACAGCATGTAATCAATGGTAGGATGTACGGGGCAGCTCAGCAGACGGTCAGGAATGATGAAGCAGTAAAGAGACAAAGAGATCACTGGGGTCCCACAGGTTTGACTAAGGAGGAGGAACTTCAGGAACTTCAGGCAGGTTTTGGGGGGGGGGAATGACATTTAAAGCTAAAGAATGGCACAGGCAAAGGTGATAGGGAATAGCAGGGTTAAGAGGGGTGTACGGACCAGTAAGGGAGACAACTCTGGCTGGGTGGGGGTTGCTGCTAGTGATGACAGGATAATAACTAGGAATTAAATTACTATGAAACTTTGGAAAGAATGGAGCAATAAACCCATAGATTTCTAGGCCATTGCTGGTTTCTTGAAAGCAGTGTTTTCAAGATGGTTAGCCTGGCAGTTCCTGCAAGGAGTTGGTGAAGAGAGAGACCTGAGGCCCTGAGACTAGTCAGGAGACTGACCTTGTGCTCTAGGTGGCAGAGGAAGAGTAGGGGAGGAAGAAACAGTCCCTCACCACTCAGCTGGGAAGGCACTCAAGTGCCTACGGGGAAGGTAACAGAGACCTTCCCCGGCTGGTGGTGGGTTGGGGCTACAAAGAGCTCGGGCCAGTCACCCTCAGTTCCCACTGTGGAATATGTGCTCCAGTGAGGCTAGATCTTCCCAGGTTTTAAGAGATGCTGGAAATTCACAATTGCAAGTTTTATTTTTATGTGACAACTCCCAATTTTTAAACTGTGGTGACTAATTCAAAAGAGGGTTACACACTGTACTGGACAGACAGAACCCATCTGCAGCCCACAGCTGGGCTTCAGGCCACTAGCTTGTGATCTCCAACTCAGACTGCCTTTAGTCTCACTTTCCAAACCAGGTTGTAAGCCCAGAGCAAGAACCATGGCTAATGATTCTGTACATCCTCTAAAATGCCAGTACTGTGCAACAGTGAAAACTGCCTGACACTCAATAATGCCGGTAGAGTGCGGGTTGGGAGTGTTGCAGTGGGAGCAGCCTGCCTCCTCCATGGGGAGGCATATTTTATCTCTGCCATCCTTAAGAATGGTAATAAGAGAAGGCAGACTTACTTTTAGTGATCTTATTACTGTTTTAAAATTCTCCACAGAAAATGTACCCCCTTATTACCTGCATCTGTATTCCCCCTACACCCCTGGACTATGGCTATGCCATGCTAGTTAGTGCTCAGTAACACTTGAATGTCCTGCCAGGACAAATGCCAGCTAACCTTTGTGCTTTGCCAAGCTGATCAATCCAAATGTCAGGCTTACTTAGACCAGCTCATCTCATCTCCTCTAGAAGCTTCCCCGACTACCCCACTCATAGGGGTCTTTCTTATCCTTGAATTCCTTTAGCAAAACACAGACGGCAGCCTACCTTATACTGTTCTGTAGTTACGCCATGTCTGTCTAGTCTTCTCAACAAGACCAAAAGCTTGGTGAGAACAGCAACTGAACTTCTGAATTTTCATTTTACTTTAAATTTCTCACAGCTCTCCTCATAATGCTGAACACTCAATTCCCAGAATAACACCCTCCCTTAAGAGGTCTGACCAGTGGTGAGCCAGTCTCAGAGCAACAACAGACAGCATGTAATCAATGGTAGGATGTACGGGGCAGCTCAGCAGACGGTCAGGAATAATGAAACAGTAAAGAGACAAAGAGATCACTGGGGTCCCACAGGTTTGACTAAGGAGGAGGAACTTCAGGAACTTCAGGCAGGTTTTGGGGGGGGAATGACATTTAAAGTAATTTCATGATACTATGTGCTGAATGACAGGCCAAGATTTAAATTCAGATAACAGAAATTCATATGACATACCTATTTTCATAATATTTTTTTATGGTTGTTGTTATACCTGTCCAGGACTTTCTATATCTTTGGCATTGGGTGATCAATAAGATGGCCACAAGCACTCTCTGCACAGTTTATCATCTACTCTAGATTAACTCCCCATTTTCTCTGGCTAAAAGATGAGCTGGTCTGTGCTGAGGATTTCTAACAGTATCCTTCCCACATGGTATCAGACTTAAGTTTATAAAATACTCATCAGTTCTTTTGCTGAAAATAAGTTTACTAAAGAATTCAAACACTGTATGGAGTTAAACATTAAAGACTGTGTTATAAAAATACTATAA
>NW_012151208.1:2551101-2581226 GCF_000956105.1 Propithecus coquereli | reverse complement strand
AAAAAAAATTATTGTTTTCTTGCTTACTCAGTCATCTATTCTTTCATCTTCTATGTGTATTTCTACCAAAATAATTCCTGCCATAAGGGCAGTGACCTGAGGAACCCATGTCAAGTCTTTCCTGGGAATGTGTGAACCAGCCTGGCACCAACACACGAGCCCTACCACCACCCTGTTCTTTGTGAGGTCTGTAAGGTAGTCAAAGCTGTCAAATGACAAGTAACTCCTAGAAACATTAATGGCACTTTATGGAGGGTTTTTTTGTTTTTGTTTTTTACCCAACAACAGTTAAAGCATATAATAAATTTTAAAAATTTTTGGCCAAATTTAAAATAATTGTTTTCTAGCTTCATTTTCATCTTTCAGTCACACACAATTTAGGAGATAATTTACAAGAAAACAACTCCACTCCAGGCTATTATGAACACTCAAATTAAGGTACAGCTTTTTTTTAAAGTAAAGAAGAGAGAAAAGGTACTATGCTTTTTCTTCCAGTATTGTAAACTGATAATTACTTCTTAGCAAAAATAACCTTGTATGAGGGATACAGGAAATAAACTTTTCCTTAACCCTATCAGATAACTTTTACGTATTCCTGTGAGTCTTGTCTTTTGGGGGACTAAATGTATATTTCAGTTGTAGCATAACAGCCTTGACTTGCAGGTTTTATTTTCTCTAGGGAACAGCCATCTCAAAATGGTGTGGTAATCACTTATCAGAAACCCGATATCCCAAAATATGGCACTTTGAAATGCTGGACTGACAAAGCAGCCTCAAGGTCTCTCTGACCTTCCCTCTACCTCACCCCTAAACCTCTGTCTCTCCCAAAGCACAGGATGCAGTCCTCTAAAGTTCCCGTATTTGCCTACACTCTGGACTTGTCAAAGAAGAAAACAATTCCCTCTGGTTCCTTCCCTGATTTTCATTAACTTAACTCATATCGCAGGAAGAAAGACTGAAGTCTGTCAACACACATAGACAGAATTTTGTCACAATTGTCTGCTCTGCAGGCCCAAAATACTTTGCCCTAGGCCATTGTATGTTCTCAAAATCCATTCATTTTCCCCTAAAAATCATTTACTATCCTCCAAATTGCCACATTTGCCCCATTTCCCCTCCCTTATGAAGAAGAATAAATAAGCATCTGTACCCCACTGGGTTATTGGGCAATCATTCTGCAATTCCCCTGTGCTATATATGTTAAAAATAAATTTTGTTTGTCTTTTCTCCTATTAATCTATCTTTCCTCAGTTGATTTTTCAGCAAATCTTCAGAGGGCAAAGGGAAGTTTTCCCTTCGTCTCTACACTTAGAAATTACATAATATGATGTTACTTTAAAAAGGTTTTAGAAAATATTTTTACCATATTTTTAATGAGACTGAAAAATCATGGAACACTGTAGTTGGTCACAACCAGAACAAAGTTTTACAGAAGGAAATTGTATTTCAAAATGAGCAACAACAAAAGGCACCGTTTGGAGAGGTGGTCCACAAGTGATGAACATGTAATTTAGGAATAACTCATACCCATAAAGGTGGGAAAGTGGCAAGGCGACCAATCTTTGTTTCCAATTCCAGTGCCACAAAAAAAATGGCTGGGAAACTCAACTTGCACCTGCTCATGGGTTTGGCCCTATCTCCCTTCCTGGTCCTGCTCCCTGGAGCCCTGGCTTCCCTTACTCCAATCCCCATGTTCTCCCCACATCCCAGTCCTGCCCTCCAGCAGGAGCTAGGGCTGGTCTCAACAAGAAGGGAGAGTTTGGAGGTGGAAAAAACTAGAATATTCTTCAAAGGGGAGCTCCAGTTTTCTCACACAAAATTCCTTTTACTTGTAGCAGTCTGTGGCATGTGTGCTATTTTTTAATAAATGAAAAAACTAAAGAAACAAGACTTTTTGGTCAAACTCATATACTAAAAATTTTTTTGCAAGTGCAAATCAACTAAGCTAAGTTCTTTTCTGAATGCTTTTTCCCCTTTGTTCTCTGTTGGCACATGTACACAGACACATAGAAGCAAAATGAGCAAGATTCCTTATTTCATATTATTTTAATTTTTAAATCATAATGATTTCTTTACTCTCTGTGAGGCTAAACTAACAGATCTAGCACTGTCTCAAAATTATTGAAAGTAAAAAAGAAAAAAAAAATCTAGTTGTGGTTGCTTTCTTGGAACCCCAAAGACTCTGCCTTGGCCCACCTACCCTGGAATGCCTGGCCACTGTGTTTTACCCCCAGAGATTCAAAACAACAAGATGATGTTATTATTTCCTGGGGAGCCCCTCAAATACCCTTCAGTCCAATGCATTCAATTCTCTTAACATTTCTTAAAAGGGTGATATTTATTCATAAACAGTTGGGTCTACCTTCTTTTTGCCTGGCGTACTAATTATATGGAAAACTTGTAGACTGCAGAGTCCTTTCAAATGATATTTACCATCCTGACCACTCTCAGCAACCAATATAATTCTTTTTACTCCATGTATAATATCGCTAATTTCTGTGGCTGGCATAGTGCCTGGTAGGGATACTTAATAAATACTTGTTGAATAAATGAACAAATGCTTTATGATAGAAAAACTGGTAGAATTGATTGATGATGAGGTGGTCATTAAAATGTCCCAAACTTTCTGTTTCCATTCCAACCTCTGTCAATTTCCATCTATTTAATACAGTGTAATACCCTCTCTTCCCCCACACTCCTGACCAGCTAGTTTCCCTCCCTGTCCCTCACCCCGACCCCAAGCTCACTATCTTATAATTAGAACTCACTCAGGCCAATGCTGGGCATCTGAAACTCTGACATGTAGTTCCAGCTTTACACTAGTGAAAAGACAATTTCATCTACTGTCTATAGATAGGGCAATTTTAAACATAAAACGGCTTTGATCTTTAAACTAAGAACAGATGGTCTGAAGAGAAAATATTACTTTTAAAACTATCACTTTATCAAGTTCTGGTCTGTTTTTTTACATTTAATTCCCAAGGAAATTTGCTGATTAAAATCAACATTTAACATCCTCCTAAGACCCATGAAGCTTCTTGCTTTACACAGATATAACAGAATGCTTCTATGTAGCAAACACTTAAGGACCTCAACTGCTACAAAATATAACTAATGAACCAAAGTAGACTGTTTTTGACAGTCAAAACCGGTTATCCGAAGCAATTTAGCACCATCACCAATAAGAGAAAACTAGTGACTCTCCCACCCACAGGTACACAAATACTACTGAGAACCACAGAGAGGTCTGTAGAAGCTCTACCTCCATAAGGATGCAAATTAAGATTTAAACAGTGTAACAATGGGCTAGAGCTAATCCTTTTACAGAGGTGTAAATGGCTATTCAGAACTGAATTCCGGGCTGCTAGCTTTTGTTAAGTAGCATTACAGACAAATTTCACCCAAGAGCAGTGCCCAGACACCAACTCTGAGGACTACTGATATAGTTTAATAAAGCCAGTGCAATTTGATATCAAATTTCCTGGCCATAAATCCAAGCATGTAAATATAAAACACATCAAGACCCTGGGAAAATAAACTGGAAGCGACTATCTCAAGCCGGACACCCAATGGCTGGAACAGCTGTCTGCGAGGCCACAGTGAAGTTTGTATATGGGGTTTTGTTTGCCACACAAAAGTTGTAGAAAGGACAAACACATACATAGTTAAACAGTATTTTTCTTTTAAAGGGTTGTCTTACAAAACCTATGTTTTGGTGGCTACATCAGTCTCCATTGTGTAGCCCCCTGGGTGGTCCCTTCCAGGGGGCCACTTGAAGGGAGCACAATGCCAAAAAGGAGGGAAGGAGGGGACAGCGACACAAAGGGCAACAGAGCGAGGCAGGCTGCAGACCAGGGGTCAGCAAACAAGGCTCCTTCTCTTTACCCAGGAAACAAGGGCTCCTTCTCTTTACCTGGAAACAGTGTGATTAAGCTGACAGCTTGAATTATGGGCTACATTTTGTAGGGTACCGTCCGTCTGCACTAAGGTCCTCTTCATTGTAGCACAGGCTGCACAAGCAAAACCCCTGCCTTTCCTCCTCTTGCCCACCCCCCACTTTGCCCTCCAAACAGACCTCATCATTCTGTTCCACTTTAATTCTTAGAACTACCCCCCTCCCGTACTTTTTTTTTTTTTAAGTTTCTTAATGAAGAGCTAGAAGGCCTGGGAGAATTTATAATAGGTGTTTCCCTTTACCCTTAAACAGAGATAACCAGCCTGAACCCATCACCCATTTTTAGCAGCCAAGAATCATTAGTGATGGCTGCAGACGTCCTTTTTGAAATGAATAAGTGTTCTTAGCCCACTCTCTCTGATAACTCTATGGATCTCAAACTTTACACACAGGTTGACAAAAATCCTCCTGACTGGATGGTTGAAGATTAGAAAAATTTACTCTTGCTTCCCTCAGTTTCTTTTAAACCAGCACTGGTAGAGGGATGGAGTCTTTAGGGTGCTGGCTGAGCTCTCCAATCTGAGATGTATAAATGGATCTCCAGGACTTACAGAGCCAGTCACCTAATGCGACCTTGCTTTAAATATTTGCTTTAAAAAAAGAATGTGGAGGGTGTAGAGTGGAAAAGGGGTGATCCCTTTCCTCCCCATCTAAGAATCATGGCTGACACCCCTAATAGGTTAACAAGAGAAAAGCATAATGAATTTATTTGGCATAGTTTTCCATGACATGGGAGCCTTTAGATTGAAGACTCAGACACACAGGGAAAACTACCCATTTTTATGCTTAAGTTCAGTGAAGAATGCATGGCCACGTAGAACTGTGACTGAACTAAAAGGGTATGATCTAATGCTAATAGACTGAATGGGGAAACTCAGCAAGGTCTGCCCACATTCTTCTTAGCCTCTCTGTGCAGCATTCCTTCCTCCCTCATATAGGGCAAGATCCTTTCTGGAATGGGAAGTCTTACAACCTGCAATCAAACAAGGTAGTTTAGAGAATTTCTTTTTTCTTTTTATTTTTTAGACAGTGTCTCACTCTGTTGCCCGGGCTAGAGTGCCGTGGTGTCAGCCTAGCTCACAGCAACCTCAAACTCCTGGGCTCAAGCAATCCTCCTGCCTCAGCCTCCTGAGTAGCTGGGACTACAGGCATGTGCCACCATGCCCGGCTAATTTTTTATATATATATTTTTAGTTGTCCAGCTAATTTCTTTCTATTTTTTTAGTAGAGACGGGGTCTTGCTCTTGCTCAGCCTGGTCTCGAACTCCCGAGCTCAAACAATCCTCCCGCCTCGGCCTCCCAGAGTGCTAGGATTACAGGTGTGAGCCACCGCGCCCAGCCTAGAGAATTTCTTTATGGCCAGTTCTCATACAGAAATGCAGAGGAAAGTTAGACTAATATTTTTAGGTTTTATGGCCGGCTTTGGGGAAAAGGAACTCTGTTTCATGACCTGCTTTAGGGAAGAGGAATTCTAGTTTCAACGGCTTGCCTCAGGGAAGAATGAGGTTGAAAGACAGGAGGGCAGGAGAAGATCAGAGAGAAACTCTAGTTCTGAGGTCTCCACTTTGGGATATCATTTTCTGAGACCTAACAATGGTCTTATTATCATACAACTTATGTCTTCCCCAAACTTAATACAATCAAGCCCTGTATTATGGAAAAGTTTTAAAATACTATGAACATATTAATATTTTTATTTATTAGACATTACTATAATCAATTCTATAATTAAACTCTAGAGGGTGCTTATGCTAAAAAGGCACCCAATATTGTCAATGAAGAATTATTGCTGGCTTAATGGCTGATGTAGGATCATAAAACAAAACATCAGACTTTGCTGTGTTGTTAACATGTCTGTCTCTCTCTATACAAACACACACATGTATGTGGGTATGTAAGAGAGGAGACAAGGAGACTCAGACTGGGCTGGTAAGGGTTACACTACGTGAACATATCCAGGGAGAAGAGAAAACAGAGGGCATGACAGAATGGTGGACAGGCTTACTTAGGGCTCAGGCAACATTCGGATCCTGAAATAAGTTGCCGTGTCACTTCTCCAGGATAAGTGAGACTCCACAGAGGCCAATTAAGTCTCATGAATGGGAATGGGGTCCAGTGCAGAGTCATCCTCCACTGACCAGGTGCTCAAATGAGGAGGACGGCTTCCTTCCTGGGTTCTGAGTCTGTTCCAGGTCTACCTCCATGATGACATTGAAATAGGAGTAGCAATACCCTGGGAAGGCTGAATGCTTGGTTATCAACATTTGCCCCCTGTTGTACGTACAGGTCTATGGCCTGTTAGGAACTGGGCTGCACAGTAGAGGTGAGTGGAGGGTAAGCAAGCAAAGCTTCATCTGTACTTACAGCCGCTCCCCATCGCTTGCATCACCGCCTGAGCTGCCCACAACACCCTTCCTCCTCCCTGGTCTGTGGAAAAAATGTCTTCCACAAAACCTGTCCCTGCTGCCAAAAAGGTTGGGGACCGCTGCTTTAGAGGATCAATACAGGTTGAGTATTCCTTATCCAAAATGCTGCTTGGGGCCAGAAGAGTTTTGGGATTCTAATTTTTTTGGATTTTGAAATATGAGCATCCAAAATTCAAAAACCCAAAATCTGAAATGCTCCAATCAGCATTTCTTTTGAGGGTCATGTTGCCACTCAGAAAGTTTCAGGTTTTGAAGCATTTTGGATTTTTAGATTTGGGATGCTTAACCTGTACTGTATCAAACTGAAGAAGCTGAATCAATTTATTATTCAAATGCTCATTCACCTACGAAGCTAAGCATGAGCCAAAGACAAAAAGAAGAAATAAGAAATAAGAAAGTGAGGACAAATTATCATTATGAATGAATAAATGGATTAATTGTGGAAAGAAAGTAGGCAGGATGCAAGCAAGAAAACAACAAAAGCTAACTGGCTCTCCTAGGTAGACCCTGGGAACCAGGTGAAAAGCCTTCTCTTGTCAGTGTCAAGAGTTCAGAGGATGTCAGATAAGCGTATCCCAATGCTGGGTAAGTACACTTTTCAAAACAGTAGAAACCAATTCCAAGTGTAATTACAATTCCAATTACAGATGTAATAATGTTCCTGCAACAACCATGCCCAGTACACGTCCACGTGATGTGTAACACAGCTGATCATCAGTCCCATGGGCCAATACTGGAAATTTTATTAGGGTTTCAGTTGTCCTGGAAAGCAGTGCTTTTCAATGTTAAAGGTGGCAGAACACTTGAAATTCACAGAACTTTTTGCCATGAAGTATTTTATATATTCCATTCAGACAATGAATGTATGTTCACAATACAACAGTCAAACCACTAGCACGTTTGCCCACGATTAAAAAATCTGTCAAAGCTAACAAGATCAGCTGTTTCCACACTTTTCATTATTTTTCATTTGGTACTCTCATTCATTTTATTTTCCTCTAGTAGACAAGCTACAGCAGGTACCAAAGTTTTAGTAAAACAATTTTGAAAAAGTTCTCAAAATCACAAAGATTCATTTTCCTATGAACTTGGAAAAGACCACTTAACTGTAGAATAATTCTACTGAAATATAGCTGAGAATCACTGCAGTAAACAAACCCAAATCTAGCATTGTTTTCAGCAGACTCAAACACATTTCTAGTCCATCAAAATGACAAGCAAATGAAAATAAATTTACCCTGAACAAAGGAAAATAGTCAGAAAAAAAGTTAGAAAACTAGTTGAAAGCCATAAAAGATGGGATTCAGAATTACTCCTCACATGTCCCTTGTAGGTTAAGGTAATACTCTAAGTCTCCCAACCCAAACTCAAAATAGTGAGATTTGGTAGAAAAGTAGAGAAAACATACTAAGGTCTCACTTTTTGCTTAACTTTTGAGTATCAGATTGTCTTATTCACTTGGCCTATCTGCACAGCTTTCCCCCTCACTCAAGGGAAGCTTTCCCACTTAGTCATCAGCTTGAATGTTCTTCAAATCACACTTTAAAATGAATTTGGTTTTTCCAGAAGCCAGTCACCAGTAGCTCAAAGACTGTTTTTCACGGGTGAGAACCATGAGTTAAAGAGCGTTAAAGGGAAGATATGCCATGAGGAACTGAAGCAGAAGGAATAAAATGAGCAACAAAAGGGAGCAGTGAAGGCAGGGATGCAGAGGATGTTTGGGGGTTTGTCAACTGGCAACAGGGAACAGATCCCAATTTGTTCTGATGATCCACACTCCCCTATCCTAACCCATACACCTTGGGTGGGGCTGAAGGTGAAGCACAGAGTCCAGGTATAAGCTAATGGCACTCTCCCCTTGCTACAGTGATTATGCAGGGGGTGGGCATGTGATATAGTCAGAGCCAGTGAGAGATTTTGATTGAGCAAGCCAGGACAAAGGCCTCTAGCTGCTGGGCCTGAGAATTGAGCCAAGCCAGAGGGAATGGAGCCAACAGAAAGAAAGAAGTCAGAGCTCACTGGCACCAACTGAGCCCCAGGGAAGCTAGCCTGGAGACTATCCACCTCTGGGCTACACTGACATGCACCACTAAAGTCCCCTTTGACTTAAATCAGTTTAAATTGGATCCTCTGTTACCACAGAAAGAGTCCTAATGGATTCAAAGAGAAAATAAATTTTAAAAAGAGGTGATGCAGTCAATAATATCCAGTAATTTACTGCTTCAATATCAGTTTTATTTTTATTGTAAGCATGCTAAGCCTTTGATTATAAAATATAAAATACTTTGTACAGCTGAAGAATATTTACCAAATATGTAAAAAGGAATGGTCATTAAAAGCATCCCCACAACAGAAAAATTTCCAAGGCCATCAATGAAAGCTGTGGAGCTAGCCATGCAGCCAAAGGTGCTCTTGCCTCCACAAGGCAAGCACCACAGAGCTGCAGTACCTGGTTTTTAAGCTTTGGCATTCAGGAGATTTTTTGTTTTTAAAAATATCTCTATTGAGATACAATTCACATATAAAATTCACCAATTTGAAGTGTACACTTCAATGTAACCATCATGCAGCCTAATTTTAGAACATTTCCAAAAGACAGTTTGAAGGCTTGTTTTACTTTGATTTTTTTTTTCTGATTATAAAAGTAATACTTATTCATTATAGAAAACTTGTATGTGGCATTCTCATTTTAAGCCACCAGTGTCACAGGTCAAAAATCTTGCTGGGGTAGAGTTCTGCCTCTAGACCCAGGTCCTTTGGCTGTTCCCTGCACCTACAAACTCTTCTTTTGACCAAATCAAGCAACACTGTGGTTGCCTACTTAATGTCCATCTCCCTTCTTCCTTTTTGTGGAATCCCAATTTTGTTCAGTAATCAAACTCTCCCTCATGTAATTCTGGGGCGATAACCCCTTGTCTGATTCTGGAGTAGATCATGATTAGTCTAAGCCAGGGGTGACCAAATTCAGCCATAGTCTGCTTTTGTCAGCCCTTGAACTAAGATTTAAAAAGAGAAGGAAGGAAGGTCGCGGGGAAGAGGAGAGAAGACTAAAATATGTACTATTTGGCCTTTTATAGAAAAGGTTTTCGTACTCTATGCTAATTATAACAACTCTTGCAAATGATTAGCTTAGGAATGGACCTGTGACCAAATTTGTCAAAAGATGTGAGGGGAGTCTAATGAAAGCTTTCCTTGCTCCTAACAGAGACCTAAGAAGAGAGGGTCTCTTTTATCTTTGGAAGATGTACTGTCTAGATGAGGCCCTTGGCACTTATATAGTCTGCCTGAGGGCACTAAAACAAAATACCATAGACTAGGTGGCTTAAACAACCAAATTTTATGTCTTACAGTTTTGGAGCCTGGGAAGTTCAAGATCAAGGTGCTGGCCCATATGGTTTCTGGTGAGGGCTCACTTCCTGGCTTGTAGACAGCCATCTTCTCCCACATGGTGGGAGAGAGGAAGAGCTCTCCTGCGTCTCTTCTTCTAAGGGCATTTAATTCCATCATGAGGGTCCCACCCTCACAACCTCTTCTAACCTGAATTACCTCCCAAAGGTTCCATCTCCAAATACCATCACACTGTAAGCTAAGCCTTAAATATATGAATTTGGTGGGGGACACAAACATTCAGTTGATAATAGCACTGTTATTGCTAATTTGCTCCTGGTCTCAGGAAGATGTCCATATTGAGGATGTCAAAACAGGGAAATGGAAAGGAACTGGGTCTTAGATGAAAAAAGTGGAGGGCAGTACCAGCCAATCCAGGGTCTACTCTACCTCTGGACCTCCAGAAACGAGACATAACAACAAATGTGCTTAAAGCAGTAAGTATTCCTGTTATTTGTAGCCAACAGCATCCTGATACATCAAGAAAATTAATAGTTAAATGTTCAACAGGCCCAAAAGCTAAGTCTGAAAAAAGAACTCTGAGGCTGGGTACAGTGGCTCATGCCTGTAATCCTAGTACTTAGGGAGGCTGAGGCAGGAGGATGGCTTGAGGCCAGGAATTCGAGACCAGCCTGGGCAACAAAGAGACACCCTGTGTCTACAAAAAATAAAAAAATTATCCGGGTGTGGTGGTGCACACCTGTAGTCCCAGCTACTTGGGAGGCTAAGGCAGGAGGATCACTCAAGCCCAGGAGTTTGAGGTTGCAGTGAGCTATGATGATGCCACTGTACTCTAGCTGGGGCAACACAGTGAGATCATGTCTCAAAAAAGAGAAAAGAACTCTGATGGCTTTTCTGTAATTCCAATGTATGTTTCACTGAAAAGAATTTAAAGAGGTATCTTAAAACAACAAATGTGCATCCTGCCCTGTCCCCCTCTCCCCCTAACACGTTTTCTCTTTGTCTTTTTTAAAAATATGAGCTAACAGCACATCCTTGCCCTTCGTGTAGCAGGGCTAGCATGAAGCAGGACCAGGTGGCGCCTCATGTGCTAGGACTGACGAGATGAGGAAAAGACCTGTGCAGACCCTGAATGTATCCCCTTGGCCTGTAATGATGCTATATACTGGCATGAGAGCCACTCCTTTGGTTGGAGTAACCAACAGTTCCCAGACATGGGCCATACTGGCTTGTCTCCAGGCCTTTGGTCACACTGCAGCCCTCCCCAAAAATCTAGAATGGCTAATCTTCAAACAGCCAAACCAACCATCATGGCTACTCTGGTTATCTACTGTGGTATAATAAAATAACCCAAATTTAGTGGCATAAACCAACAATCAACAACTTTTTATTATGCTCATAGTTTCTGTGGGTTAGGAATTTGGACATGGGCAGGGGAGTATGAGGGGTAGAGTACCTTAACATTCCATTGGGAGATCTCCCTAAAATGTTGTAATTTACTTATATATGAAATAGTGAGAGGAATTGTAGGAAAACAGTCACATAGTCATCATTGTCATTATCTTTTTTTAAATCTCCCTGAATTTCCTTATTAACACATTAATTGCCATGTGAGTTGTATTTAACTCATGCTAGTTTTGAGCCTGGGGCCTTGTGAAGCATACGTAACTCACACATCTCTTTACCTTGGGGGCCTCTTGAACTATTTTTCAAGTTGCATATAACTCACACACAGAAAACAATAAAAAATAACAAATTTTTCATTAAATTAGAAAGGACTGTTTTGTTTTCAAAGTTTTTATTCTATTTTTGTAATAAAACACAGTGGCCCCAAGGAAAAAAATTTTCTTTCTAGTGTGACAATGTGTTTTAAAAAAAAAAAAAGAAGAGGAAGAAGAAGAGTGCCACTAGGAGAACAACCCAAAACTCATGGATTTTTCATGAGTTTAAAAATTAAGTTACAATAGACAGCAATACAATACTAGCAGAAGACTTCAATATCCCACTTTCAATAATGGATAGAAAAACCAGATAGAAAATCAACAAAGAAATAATGAACTTGAACAAGGATACAGACCAAATGGACCTAACAGACATATACAGAATATTTCACCCAATACCAACAGAATACACATTCTTTTCAACCACTCACAGAACATTCTCCAGACCACATTTAAAAAGACTGAAATCATACCAAGTATCTTTTCTGACCAAATGGAGTGAAATTAAAAATCAATGGCAAAAGGAAAACTGAAAAATTCACAAACATGGAAATTAAACAACACACTTTTGAACAACCAATGGATCACAAAAGAAATCAAAAGGGAAGGAAATTAGAAAATATCTTGAGACAAATGAAAACAAAAATACAAGCAATCTTAAGCAAAAAGAACAAATTGGGAGGATCCGCACCTTTCACCTCTCACAAAAATCAACTCATGGTGGATAACAGACTTAAACCTAAGGCATGAAATAAGAATTCTAGCAGGAAATGTTGGAAAAACTCTTATAGACATTGGCCTAGGCAAAGAATTTATGAAGAAGACACCAAAGGCAATCACAACAACAAAAATAAATAAATGGGACCTGATCAAATTAAAAAGCTTCTGCATAGCCAAGGAAACTATCATGAGAACAAACAGACAACCTACAGAATGGGAGACAATATTTGCATGTTACACATCCAATAAAGGGATGATAACTAGACTCTATATAGAACTAAGGAAAATCAGCAAGAAAAAATCAAACAACCCTATTAAAAACTGGGCAAAGGACATGAACGGAAACTTTTCAAAAGAAGACAGACTAATGGCTAACAAACATATGAAAAAATGCTCAACAACGCTAATCATCAGGGAAATGCAAATCAAAACCACAGTGAGATATTACTTATCCCCAGTGAGAATGGCCTTTATGAAAAAGTCCCAAAACAATAAATATTGGTGTGGATTCGGAAAGATAGGAACACTCATACACTGCTGGTGGGATTGCAAACTAGTACAACCTCTGTGGAAAGCAATATGAAGATACCTCAAACAGATACGAGTAGAACTACCATTTGATCCAGCAATCCCATTACTGGGCATCTACCCAAAAAAACAAAAGATATTCTATAAAAAAGACATCTGCACTCAAACGTTTATAGCAGCATAATTCACAATTGCAAAGATGTGGAAACAACCCAAGTGCCCATCAATACATGAGTGGATTAATAAAATGTGGTATAGGTATACCATGGAGTTCTACTCAGCCACAAAAAACAATGGTGATATAACACCTCTTGTATTATTCTGGATAGAGCTGGAACCCATTCTACTAAGTGAACTATCCCAAGAATGGAAAAACAAGCACCATATATACTCACCATCAAATTGGTATTAACTGATCAACACTTAAGAGCATGTATAGTAATACATTCACTGGGTGTCGGGCAGGTGGGAGGGGAAGGAGGGGATGCGTATATACGCACGTAATGGATGCGGTGTGCACCGTCTGGAGGATGGACATGCTTGAAGCTCTGACTCGGGTGGGGCAAAGGCAATACACATAACCTAAACATTTGTACCCCCGTAATATGCTGAAATAAAAAAGAAATTAAAAAAATAAAAAATTAAAAAAAACCCCAAAATACAACGTATCGAAACTTATGCGATGTAAAAGCAGTACTAAGAGGGATGTTTACAGCAATAAACATTTGCATTAAAAAAGAGGAAAAGCTCAAATCAACAACCTAACTTTTTACACCTCAAAGGTGTAAATATGCTAGACATAGAAGTTTTTGCTTGCATATCTTCAAGCTCACTGATTCATTTCTCTACCTCGTCCAATCTACTGATAAGCCCATTGCAGTCTTTCTTCATTTCTGTTACAGTGGTTTTCACTTCTAGCATTTCCTTTTGATTCTTGATTATAGTTTCCATCTTGCTGCTTACATTACCCATCCGTTTTTGCAGATTATCCTTTTTCCATTAGAGCCCTAGCTTACTAATCATAGTTATTTTAAATTCACAGTCTGATAAATCCAACATCTGCCATATGAAAGTCTGTTTCTAATGTTTGCTCTGTCTATTCAAACTGTGATTTTTGTCTTCTAGTATGCCTTGTAATTATTTGTTGAAAACTGAACATGAGGTACTAGGTAAATAGACCTTTAGAGTGAATATGTAAATAGGCCTTCAGGGTGAGGTTTTATGTTCATCTGACTAGAAGTTAGGCTGTGTTTATTGTTTGTTGTGGCTGTAAATATAGGTATTAGAAGCTAAAATTTCTTTGGGTGCCCTTGTTTTTGCCTCCCTGTTATCTTTGGGTTTCCCTAGAGATGACTTCTTAACTAAGGTCTGAGGCATATGGTTCATTCAGTGTATTTCCCTATTATTATACAGGAGCCCTATTGATGTGGAAATAAGGTATGAGGGAGAGGAAACATTCTATAGTCCTAGGATTAGGTCTCAATCTTTTAGTGACCTGTGTTTGTGGGCTGTGACTTTCACAAGTGCTTCTCAGTCCCAACCCCTTCCTTTGCGTCATGTCATCCGTGTTCTTCTGAGGGAGGCCAGCAGCCCATGGTGAGATGGATGGCAAAAGCTGGGGAATTGAGTTCATTCAAGCTGGCCCATGGAGATTTTTTTAACATCTCCTGTACAGACACCAAGTGACAATGACTGTGATTACTGCCCACCTTGCTGACAATCAGGTCTTGGGACTACTGCCTTCTTAGAAACCTAGCTTGGATTTTTGAAAATTTAAAACAAAATAAGGATAGGGGAGTCTTAGATTTTTCAGAACAAAATAAGTAAGCTAACAAGAGAGGCATAGGCGATACTGGGGAATGAAGTGCCAGGCAGAAAACAAAGGGGATACCCTGATGGCCACACCTAATAGCACTGGGTTATTTTTCCAGAAGTATAATGCACAACCTTACTTTGGGAACAAAGGCCAGAATCTATGTGGTGGCAAGAAAAGGAGCAGGGGCTACCTGTGTTGAGGGGGCAGCAGTCATGTCCAGTAAAAACAAGTGACTATGCTGATGAAAACAGACATGAAAGCCTAATAGCATCTGAAAGAATGCTGAATTTGTAAATACGCTTCGAGTTCCTCATAAAGTGACCTTAGGGTAAATTCTAAAAGAACACAGTTTGAACCCATTATTCCAGGCATATGATCTCTAGCAGCAAGTCTTTCTCAGATGCAATAACTTCTTTCCTATATTTAACTTTGAAGAGTAGCTAAATTAAAATCACTGGATGGGATTCAATCTATGTGATCACATTTTTATGACCTTGAGAAACCAAGGCTTTCATTTGACTTAGTTTAAAAGGAAGCATTACATTCTGTTTTCAGTCACACTCCAGGGGAAGAAAGAACAAAGCAACTTTGCAAGCAGTTTGTTCAAGCCTGAAGAAAGGCACATAGCACTTTATTGGCTTATTTGAGGCTAGAAGGCCAAAAATCGATATAGATGGAGTGAAAGGTCAAATTGCCACTGCTTAGTTTTCTGCTTTCTTTTTCTAATTAAAGAATCTAATTTGCTTCTTGAGCTTCCTTTTTAACCTCATAAAATATTATCCTCTAGCTTTCTAGAGTTACTGGGAGACAGCACAGGGGACCAGTTAACAACACCGACTCTGGACCCAGGGGGCCAGTTGAAAGTGCACTGAGCCACTTTATGACTCGGGACAAGTTACTTAACTCTCTGTACCTCAGTTTCCTCATCTGTAAAATGGTGATGATAATAGGATTAAATGATCATAAATAAAGGTCTTACAACAGTGCCTGACATGGAGTCAGTGCTATCGAAGGCTATATCACCATCATGATTGTGATTTGGGTGGTAGAACGCAGAAATTAAGAGCATGAGTTCTGGTACCAGACTGTCAGTTTGGATCCTAGCTGCATCTCTGACCAGACTGGTGACCTGGGAAGGTTATTTAATCTTTCTAACCCTAGTTGAAACATTCTACTTGGCATCTATGGAACAACTTCTTCCTGGTTCTCCTCATTCTTTCTTGAAGCTTCTTCTTAGACTCCTTTGCTGATTCCTTCTCATTTTCCTAAGCTTGAAGGTAGAGTCAAGCCTTAGACTGCTTTCCTATTTATGTTTACTCCCTAGCAATCTTCTTAGAACTCACGGCTTAAACATACATTTATACGCTGATACCTTACAAATTTATTTCTCTAGCCCTGACCTTTTTCTGAATTCCGGATTCATAAAATTCATTTGTCTACTCAACATCTCCACTTGAATGTCAAAAAGGCGTTTCAAATGTAACATATCCAAAACTCCCATCTTGATTTTCCTTCCCTCAAATATGTGCTTCCTATATGCTCCTTATCTCAGTAAATGAGTCAATGGCTACGCTCCTAGTCACTATGTCTCCAATCCTTGGAGTCACCCCTCTGCCCCCTTTCTCTTATAACCCACATCCAGTAATGAATCCTCCTGGTTCTTCTTAAAAACATATCCAGAATCTGACCATTTTTCACTACCCCACTGCTGCCACCTCTCCCCCGGATTGCTGTGATATTCTTCAAACAGGTCTCCTTGCTCCCACCCTTTCCCCCAGTTTATTTTCCATTAAACTGCAAGAGTGATTCTCCATTTCCCTTGAAATACAATTTGAAGTTCTTCCTACAGCTTACACGACCCTTCAGGATGTGGCCCACTGATACTTCTCACTCCATCTCCTCCCTTTTCCCTGTCACCTCTTCGCTGCACAGGCCTCTTTGCTGTTGCAAAAACATCAAGTGTGCTTCCACTACATGGCCTCTGTACTGTGGCTCCCTTTGCCTGGTATGCTCTTTCTCAAGATATATCCCGTTCCTCTCCCAGATATGGAAGAAGAGAGAAGAAACATAAACTGAGAAATAAACAAATATGCCAGGGTAAAAAGTAAGATGACAGAAAACAGAGCAGCTTAAGTGAATAGAAGAGGGCATGATTTAACATGGCTTACCCACTCACTCACTTACTTCAGGTCTCTACTCAATATTGTTTTATCAGAGAGACCTTCCCTGACTATCTTATATTAAATTGCACCCATGCCTTCTTTATCAACTTAACCTGCTTATTCTTTGTCATAACACTTTTCACACAGATTGCTTATCCATTTATACTTCCTTTCTCCCTTCCGCATGCACGAGCATAAGTGCCATAAGAGCAAGAACAGTGCCTGGCAGAGTAGGCACGCAATATTTAATGTTAAATGAATATACTCTTTTTCTAGATATCTATAGACTTATAACCAAACACCCAAAAACTTTGTAGCTTAAAACAAGAACCAATTTATTATAGCTCATGCTTTTGTGGATTAGGAAATCAGGCAGAGATTGGCTGGATGATTCTTCTGGTTCATATACTACTGAGAGGTCATATGGTGATATTTAACTGTGGATGATCATGTCTGCAGAGTCCTAGAGGCTTTACTTACATGTCTGGCACTTTGGTGGGGACAACTAGAAGGACAAGGCTCAGATGAGATGAGCGACTAGAGCACCTACAAGTCATTTCTTCAGCACAGCAGCCTCAGCATGGTTAGACTTCTTACATGGTGGCTCATGGTTCCAAGAGTGAGTGTTCCAGCAAGCAAGGTAGAAACTGCATGGCCTTTTATAACTCAATTTTAGAAGTCATATAGCATCAATGCCACCATGCTCTATTTGGCTGAAGCAGTCACAGCCCACCCAGATTCAAAGGAAAAGGACAGAGACCCCATCTTTTGATAAAAGAAATATTGAAGAATTTGCAGTCATATTTAATTTAAATCGTCACAACCCCATAACAGAACAGAGCTTTAGGCCCAGTAGGTGTTCAGGAAATTTTGGTTGAATCAAAATGAAATTACTGAATGGGATTTTCAATTATGGTACTATAACTAGAAGGGAGAATAGTTTGATTCTTTTTTTTTTAAGATTAGTCAAGTGCAGTAGTGAGAAGGGGGAAAGAGTAGAACAAGCAGTTCAATCTGTAACTGACTTTAGTTAGATTCTTTAATACAGGGCTTAGAAAAAATAATTAATTTTAAATTGTCTATGTTTTCAATACAAAAAATAGTAAACATCAAACTCAATACAGAATGCTTGTGGTGATTTTACCAGTAGAATGGACATATAGTTAAGAAAAGTATCACTCAGTTTGAAGATATGTCAATACAAATCTCCAAAACTGAAGTGTAAAGAGAAAGAAGAATGAAAAAATTGGAATAGAATATGCAAGAACTGTGGGACAATTACAAAAGGCATAAATACACATAACAGGAACACCAGAAGAAGATGAAAGAAAGAAAAAAAGAAAAGAGTAGAAGAAATATTTGAAGTAATAATGGCTGAGAAATTCCCCAAATTAATGACAGATCCCAAACCACTGATCCAGGAAGCTCAGAGAACACCAAGCAGGATAAATACCAAAAAATCTAAACCTAGGAATATCATTAAAGTCCTTAATGTGAATTTCCCTAGCAAAGGAGTATCAAAATACAAAGGCAAAACTGGTAGAACTGTAAAGAGAAATAGATATATTCATTATAGTTGGAGACTTGAACACACCTCTGACAGTTCCAGCAGGCAGACTGTAGGGACACCGTCAAACTGAATAGCAATATCCATCAACTAGATCTACGTGACATTTATAAAACGTCATCTAACAACAACAAAATACACATTCTTCTCAAACTCAAATGAAACATTCACCACGACAGACCACATTCTGGACCATAAAACACACTTCAACAAATTTAAAAGGATAAACTCACAGCAAGTTTGCTTTCAGAGCAAACACAATACAAAATACCATAGACGAGGAGGCTTAAACAAACAAAATTTATTTCTCACAGTTATGGAGGCTAGCAGTCCAAGATCAAGGTGCTGGCCAATTGAGTTCCTGGTGAGGCCTGCAGATGGCTGCTTTCTTTTTGTGCCCTCACATGGTAAAGAAAAGAGAATTTCTGGTGTTCCTTCCTTGTCTTATAAGGGCATGAGCTTTGTTGGATTAGGGCCTCACTTTTATGACCTCATTTAACCTTTATCACCTGAATTGTGTTTTGGAAGGCAAGGGGGCACAAATATTCAGTCCATAATAGCAAGCTAGCCAAAAAAAAAAAAAAAAGACAAATATCAGAAAATATAAATATCAGAAATAAAAGAGAGACCATCTTTAATATCTCATGGATATTAAAACAATAATAAAGGACTATTAAGAATTCTATGCCTAAAAATTTAGACAAATGGACCAATTCCTTAAAGGACACAATCTACCAAAACTCACACAAGAAGGAACAGATAATCTGAATAGGCCTATATCTATTAAAGAAATTGAATCAATATTCAACCTTCCCAAACCAGGCCCAGATGGGTTCACTGGTAAATTCTATCAAATATTTAAGAAAAAATTATACCAGTTCTCTACAGTCACTTCCAGAAAACAGAAGCAGAGGGAATACTTCCTAACTCATTCCACAAAGCCAGCATTACCTAATACCAAAACCAGATAGACATTACAAGAAAGAAAACTACTGATCAGTCTTTCATGAACAAAGAGTCAAAAATCCTTAACAAAATTTTAGAAAATTGAATCCAACAATGTATACAAAGACTATATACCATGATCAAGTGAGATTTATCTCAAATACACAAGGCTGATTCAGCATTTGAAAATTAATAAATGTAATCTATCAAATCAAAAAGCTAAGGAAGAAAAACCATATGATCATATCATTAAGTGCAGAAAAAACATGTGACAAAATCTAACACCTGTTCATTATTAAAACTGTCAGCAAACTAGAAATAGAGGGGAACTTCCTTAACTTGATAAAGAACATCTATTAATACAAAAAACCTATAGCTAATATCATACCTAATGGTGAGGAACAAAATGCTTTCCCCATAAAATTGAGAACAAGACAAGGATGTCCCCTCTCACCACTCCTATTCAACATTGTACTGTAAATCATAACTAATGCAATAAGACAAGAAAAGGAAATAAAAGGCATACATATTGAGAAGAAAGAAAGAAAACTTTGTTCACAGATGATGATATGCTTTTATATGTAGAAAATCCCAAAGAATTGACTTAAAAACTCTTGGACTTCTTAAGCAATTACAGCAAGGTTGCAGGATATAAGGTCACTTGTTTTCCTATAGATCAGCAATAAACAATTGGAATTTGAAATTAAAAGCACAATACCTTTTACATTGGCATCCCCCCCAAAAATTAAGAATAAATCAACAATATATGTATAAGAGCTACATGAAGAAAATGACACAACTCTGATGATGAAAGAAATCAAAGAAGATCTAAATAAATAAAGAGATATTTCACATTCATGGATAGCAAGACTCAATATTGTTAAGATGTCAGTTCTTCCCAATTTGATCTATGGATTCAATATAATCCCAATCAAAATCCCAGGAAGTTATTTTTTTTTATATTAAAAAACTGATTATATTACAAGGCAAAAGATCCAGAGTAGCCAACAAATTCAATTCAAATTTAGTTTTGAATTAAAACAAAATAAGAAGACTGACACTACATGACTTCGAGACTTGCTATAAAGCTATAGTAATCAAGAGGTTGCAGTTTTGGTGAAAGAATAGACAAATAGATCAATGGAACAGAATAGTGAGCCTGGAAACAGACTTACACAAATATAGTTAATTGATCTTTTACAAAGGAGCAAAGATAATTCAATGGAGAAAGGATAGTCTTTTCATGAAATGGTACTGGAAAAAATGGAAATCTACATGTAAAAAAAAAATGGGAATCTAGACACTGACCTTACATCTTTCACAAAAAATTAACTCAAAATGAATCATAGATCAAAATGCAAAACTATATACAAAACCTCTGGAAGATAACATAGGAGAAAGTCTAGGTGACCTTGGGTTTGGTGATAAGTTTTTAGATACAACACCAAAAGCATAATCAATGAAAGGAAAAATTGCCAAGTCTGACTTTATTAAAATTAAAAACTTCTGCTCTGTGAAAGATTCTGTTAGGAGAAGGAAAAGACAAGCCACAGACTAGGAGAAAATATTTGCAAATATAAAGCTGTATTAAAAAATTAAAAAAAAAAAAAGCAACACCAAAAATGACACTTGGCTTTACTTTTCTCCTTAGGTGGGAACTATTCAGCATATTTCACTTCCCTTTTCACCTTCACTGGAAGGAAATTCAAGACCAAGTTTTATGTTCGAGCACAACAACTCAGCTGGCACAAAGATCTGCTAAAACATAATAGCTACTATCATTGTTCTCATCATTATCATCAAATCAGAGATTCTAGATTCCTGTTCATATCCTCTTTATGTGTCTTCCTTTGTCCCACCTCTTCATCTTTGTTAACTAAAACTCATTGAAGTGATTTTTCTCTAGGTCCCCAACAGACTCTAAAGTAAACCGAGATACTGAACCTTTGAGGTTATAGTGTTAGCTCTATAAATATGATGCTACAGTCTCAGACTAATACTTAACCCTCAGACCAAAAAAGAAGAGCTCATGCTAAACAGTAAATTAAGAGAATGTGGAGCCTCAAAAGCAGTGGAGATATCAGCAAGTTAACCAGCATCATTTAAAACCACCTTCAACCTACTCCATGGAGAGTACTTTTACCATAGAAAATCAATAGGCTCAAATTTGAAAACACAGACACAGAAACCACCATTGCTGACTGATCTTTTCATTCTGGGGGCATTTTACTAAGAGAAATACTCAAAAATTCTCCAAATGCCCATATTTTCCAATAAATATTGGAAAACTACAATTGGAAAACTACATCCCAAAATTCCAACATTCTTGACTTCTAGAGAAATGTTAACCAGTAATTCTGTATACATATGCAACTTTTTTCCCCTCAGAAAAAGACTGAGTCCTGGGTAAGTACACTAGTTCCCCAGTTAGCCTACTGAAGTACTAACTTGTCCAATGTGCTATAAAAATAAGCCCACAAACACAAAATTAGAGATAGATACATTTTATGTCTGGTAATAAAATTTCTGATGATATAATAATGTAATATATATTACCTATACCTCTTTAATGAGAGAAGTATCATTACTAGAAAAACCCATTTGCTTGCCTTTCCGGTAAGTCAAATTTCCCATTGATAGGAACCATGTTGGTTCTTCCATCCATAGTGCAAGTACTTTGTACTAGGATATGCTCTTAATAAATATTTCCTGAGCATCAGTTTGGACACAAACCATAAATTAAACTTTTCACCATAAATAGATAATGAATGGCAAGAGGCAATATATTAAAAGGCATAACGGTGCTCTAAAGGAAAACGTGCCATCATACACAAGAATGCCCACTTGGCTTTTCACTGCTACCAGGACTGTTGGGATGAAAGGTGGCCAGCATTACGGTGTAACTGGAAGTTTGGCGGGGTGCGGGTGTCAGGAAAACAGGGTGTATGGAGGGTTCTTCCCTAGTGGTCTCTGTGGCACTACTATGCCTTAGTTTCCTTATTTGTAAAAGGTGAGAGCTACCTTAGGTTGTTTACTTAGGTTTCTTCTATCCCTAAAAGAGATTTGATGCTATTAGTGCTATTTTTTATCACAGAATCAGTTTTCAACAGTTAACAAGTTTTCTACACAGCAGATATGTAAAAACTTTCTACAAAGTTTTCTTCCACCTAGTATCTCCAATCAATAGTAAAAAAGTATATAAGAGTTCTTATGAGTTAGATAAGTGCTCAAAAGGTAGAACCCTGATATTCCTATATAACATTAGAGATTCCAATGTTCTCCTATTTACATTCAGTAAAGGAAATCTGGCTTAGATATAGAATTAGAAGGATTTATTAACTCATTTAATTAGATTGTAAAAATGACGCTATGGGAAGGAATATAAGGTTTAAGCAAATTAATTAGATACAAACTTCTTAGTTTTTAAAGCTGAATTACCAGTAAGTCTAACAATTTGTCACCTTCTACGGTATCAAAACTTCAAAATGGGTTTATTTTCTAAAAGGTTGGAGAGCAAGGGCTGGGGGAAATGACTTATTCATTAACCAGGGATTGTCTGGATATAATTATAAACTGCCAATCACCATGATTCAATGATATTCAGACGTTTCTTTTCTGAGACCAGGGTCTCACTCTGTCGACCAGGCTAGGGTGCAGTGGCATCATCGTAGCTCACTGCAACCTCAAATTCCTGGGCTCAAGCAATTCTCCTGCCTCAGCCTCCCGAGTAGCTACGACTACAGGCATGCACCACCACACATGGCTAATTTTTCTACTTTTTGTAGAGATGGGGGTCTCGCTCTTGCTGAGGCTGGTTTCAAATTCCTGGCCTCAAGCGATCCTTCCATTTTGGCCTCCCAAAGTGCTAGATTACAGGTCTGAGCCACCATGGCTGGCCAATATTCAGACTTTTAAAGCTATTTTGTTAGACAGACAGAAAGAAAATTAGGTCTTATCTAAAAGACTACTTATGAGACTTAAGGAACTTACACAATCATAGCTGAGTTTTCAATAACACATTTCCAGCGAAATACTCTTAAAATGTCTACAACTAAAAAAACAGTAAAAAAAAAAAAATTGAATGCTTACTCTCTTGTTGGTGAGTTCATGGAGGATTCCTTTTTCGAATCAGCAGAGCTTAGGGTTTGCAAAATACAATTATTTTTTCCAGTGGATAAGGCATCTCTTTCTTGTTCAGTGTGGATTAATTTTAAGGCCTCTATTCCATCTTCTTCCTCCATCTTGTCACCTGGATTTGGCTGTGGTTCTGGACTCTTTAAAATCAGATCATCTTCACTTATAGAAACTGTGAGGTCATTGCTGCTGCACGAACTTTCCTCCTCCTCCTCTTCCTGCATTTCTCTGAAGGGTTTTTGTGACTTTGGCTCCTCATGAGCAAGATGATCTGTAAGAAAGGAAATGAATAGATTACCAATTGCTAACTTTAGGGAGAAGCGAGGGAACAACAGAGCGGAATTACTCATCAGTTAAAAACGTGTAGAAACAATTACAGTATTTAAAAATTTAAAAATATTTTAAAATATCACAGTGGATTTTAAAATCAGCAAATTCACTTGCAAAAATATTTCTACATACATATTTCAGAACTCATTAGAATGGAATTTGTTGGCAAAGTCACTACATTGTTTTTTTTTTTTTGACAGAGATAAAATTAGAGAATATATAGTCCTTATATAAGATCACTACCACCCAGAAAACTAAATATCGACAAAAACCAGCAAACAAACTCAGCCTCTCATCTCACCTGAGACACCTTCCCCACCAGAATACTTCTCTTGAGACCACTTATTTTCAGATGCACAGTATTCTGAAACTGATATTGCAGAGACTGGCAGGCTGGCTCTTTCTTCCTCGACTTCAATATGTTTCTGTGTCAGTATTTCTCCCTCTGATCCCTCTGATCTGTGGGAACTGTCACACTTTAAATCAGTGGTTCTGTTCTCAGGACTTAATCTTTCCCATAGCGGGAAATGGAGTTCAGCAGACTTTTTGCCTTCAGATAAATTACTCTTGCCGTGACGTGTGTTGCTGCCTATCTCCAAGCAATGAGTTTGTTCCTCCTCAGACAATACACCAGCTGTGACTGGCGTTTTCTCACCAATCTGAAGAGATGTCTTTCCATTTATTTTGTCAGACTTATTTAAGCACTGTGTGTCACTACTAGTTTGTACTACACAGCTGTCTGTCACATTACTGCTCTGGGCTGTCTGTTGGTGTGAATGTGGGTCAGGAATTGAAAAGTTCTTTGTGGGTTGGGGAGATTTCTGCTCTGTACTGAAATCTCCAATGCTTGAGACAGCTGACATTTGGCGGCCCATAAAGATTGTTGCTGGTTGATACAATCCTCTTGACATGGCTGTTCCTGAGTTAATTCCTGCCTGCACTACAACCTGCAACACCAAAAGAGATATGAGTTACACATCTTATGTATGAACAATTAGGTTTTTTTCAGAAATCAAAGGAGGTAAAGGAAGCATGACTACTGAAATCAGCACCTACGATGTTTTATAAAACTCAAGGCTTCCTACATACTGAGTGAGCAAAAAACAGTACATTTAATACTATTTAATTTTATAACAATGATATTTTATAAGACAAATATAATGAAGCAATTAAAGAATGTACATTTTTGAAAAAAGAAATGCATATTTCACATAACATCATCAGGAAAGTAAAATGATAACCCAAAGAATGGGAGAAAATATTTGTAAATGATGTATCTGATAAAGGTCTAGTACCCAGAATATATAGAAGTCATACAACTAAGCAATAAAAAGACCACCCAATTAAAAATAGGAAAAGGATTTGATATACAAATGGCCAATAAATACATAAAATGATGCTTAATATCATGACTCATTAGGGAAATGTAATTCAAAGGCACAATTAGATACCACTTTGCCACTATGATGGCTGTCTTAGTCCATTCAGACTGCTATAACAAAATACCATACACCGGGTAGCTTATAAATAACAGAAATTTGTTTCTCACAGTTCTGGAGGCTAAGGAGTCCAAGATCAAGGCACTAGCAGATTTGCGGTCTGGTAAGGGCCTGCTTTCTCATGGGTGGTACCCTTTTGATGTGTCCTCACATGGTGGAAGGGTCAAACAAACTCCCTCAAGCCTCCTGTACAAGGGCACTAATCCCATTCATGAGGGCTCTACCCCATGATCTGATCAACTCCCAAAAGCCCCACCTCTTAATACCATCATCTTGGGGGTTAGAGTTTCAATATATGAATTTTGGGGGGACACAAACATTCAGACCATAGCAATGGCTATAAAAAGACAGGTGTTTTAATTTAGGATCTTTAAGATAGATAGCATCCCTCTAATAATTAGGCAAGAAACAGATGGAAATAAAGATTTTCAGGACTTACAGGTTCTGGGGGCTACATGGCATGCCTGGAGGCCACACACAAGGAACATAGGTCAGGGAGTCACAGGCAGGGAGAGAGAAAATGACCTTTATCTTCACATGGTAGAAGTGGGGGGAAGAAGGGAAGGGAAGGGAAGGGAAGGAAAGGGAAGGAAAGGGAAGGAAAAGAAGGAAAGGAAAGGGAAGGAAAAGAAGGAAAGGAAAAAGGAAAGGAAGAAAGACTGACCCATGGTCCAACACCTTTACTGGGTCCAAGGTGTTATTCAAACCGGTTTCCATAAGAAGCCTAGGAAGTTTGAATTGGTGGGTTTAAAGCAAGCAGACACGAGTTTTAGAAGATCACCCAGTGACTGAGAGGTGGTCACTGTGGCACATCTGCATAGTCCATGCAGGGTGTGAGGGTCAGCAGGGCCAGTCAAGCAGCCTGCATCTAGCTGTCCCACAGGGAAGTGGTCACCAGGGACCAGGTGTGCAGGACAGATACTGGTATCAATCACATTGAGGAACTGGAGGTGGGGAGGGGGAGTGGAACTGTAAACTGTGCCAAGGTGACTTAGCCCTGCGTCTGGTATGAGCAAGTCCAATTTATATTTAAAATGGATGCTGCTGCAACATAAAATTGTAAGAATTCACTACAAAGGGCAATAACAAGTGTTGTCAAGGATGTGGAGAAATTAGAAACACCATATATTGCTGCTGGGAATGTAAAATGGTACAGTCACTTTAAAAAACAGTTTGGCAGTTCCTGAAAAAGTTAAATACAGAGTTACCATATGACTCAGCAATCCCATACCTAGGCATATACTCAAGAGAAGTGTAAATATTATATCTACACAAAATCTTGTACAAGAATGTTCACAGCAATGCCAAAAAGTGGGAACAACTCAAACATCTATCATGTGGTGACTAAACAAAATTTTGTCACATTTTGTCACACAATGGAATTTTATTCAGTCAAGAAAAGGAATGAAGTACTAATACCTATTACAGCATGGATGAATTTTGAAAACATTATGCTAAATGAAAGAAGGCAGTCACAAAAGACCACATATTTTAGGATTCCATTCGTAAGAAATGTCTAGAATAGGCAATTTTTTAGAGACAAAGTATATAAGTGTTTGCTAAGGCTAGGGGCTGGATGGCAGGGTGGGAAAAGTGAGAGGTGGAAGGAGTTGGTGGAGACAGGAAATGATTGCTAAAGGGCGTAGGGTTTCTTTTTAAGCACTGAAAATATTCTCAAATTGACTGTGATGATGGCTGCACAACTCTGTGAATATAATGAAAACCATAAAGTTGTCACATACAAAAAAGAAAAAGAACAAATGAACAAAAAAATCTTTACAAAATAAATTAAGTTACGTGACCAATTTAAGATTAGGAAAAGTACATCTGTGCCCATAGAGGGGGAAGGCAAGGGGTATGAAGAACCGGTAGGATAAAAAAGAACAGAGGAAAAAGGAAATTTTCCCTCTCTGATCCTTTAGTCCTCCAGCTGTTCTCCCCAGAGATAGTAACTCTGACAAGTTTCTTGTAGAAAAGATCTGATAGACTAGTAAGTATTTGTATGTATATAGGGTGGAAGACTATGCTTTCTAAGTTTAACAGAACATTATCCTATTTTATAGATGTACCATAATTTATTTAACCAGTCTGTTATCGAGGGACATTGGTTTGTTTCCCACCATCTACCACTCCAAACCACACCGTAGTAATTTTTTTACAATTTTTTTTTTTTTTTTTTGAGACAGAGTTTTGCTCTGTTGCCTGAGCTAGAGTGTCATGGAGTCAGCCTCGCTCACAGCAATCTCAAACTCCTGGGCTTAAGTGATTCTCCTGCCTCAGCCTCCCAAGTAGCTGGGACTACAGTACAGGCGTGTGCCACCACGCCTGGTTAATTTTTTTCTATTTTTCGTTGCCTGGCTAATTTCTTTCTATTTTTAGTAGAGATGGGGGGGGGTCTCACTCTTGCTCAGGCTGGTCTCGAACTCCTGACCTCAAGTAACCCTCCTGTCTTGGCCTCCCAGAGTGCTAGGATTACAGGAGTGAGCCACCACGCCCGGCCCGCAGTCATGATTCTTGATTGTTTATCTCTCTGAACACAGGTGAGTATATTAGTAGGAAATCTACTGGAACTGAAATTGCTGGGTCAAGCCTGCCTTACAGGATATTGTCATTTTGCCATTCAAAGAGGCCATTATGTTGTTTTTGAGAAATTTCCATTATACCATATGGTTTAAGTAGACATATGAATATGTGTTCATAAACAGTATTAGTGATACAATAGGTCTTCTTTCCTTTTGTAATCAAAAAGCTGATATAATAACAAACACAAATTTTAAAACAGGTAAAAACCAGCTATTACCACTACCCTAATCTAGTAACTACTATCATTTTTTCTGCTCTGAAGAAAAAAAAAGCTTCTTAAATAGATGGTTCCAAGGGATGAACTACCGTGGACTGCGTGGAGCTGTGGCTGGCTGAGTGCTGAGGCCTCAGAGCATGTGCAATAGTGGTCCTTTGGTGGAGACCTGAGGCAAATCAGTGATCACACTTGTAAGTACGGGACGCCTTTGATTTTTTACTTTCAAGATCATTTCAGAAAGTGTTAATGAACCAATACCAGAGCAATGGCTGACCCAGCACAGGGAGGACACAGCAGTCCTAAGCACCACCCTCTTTTTTGATCTGCTAAATACCAAGACACAAAGCAAAAAAGTAAGCACACCTCAAAGATAAGAAAGTCACCTAGGGAGGACCAAAGGAAGTACCCAGGAGTTACTCCTTTCAACCAGTAATTCTCAAACATCTCTGACCCCTAAGACAGACAAAACTGAGCAAAGAATCCAGAGAGCCAAGAGCTGGAGAGAAACAACAATTAAAATGGTAAACTGCACAATCAAGAAAAGTAGCACAACATGTAAGAATAACATTTATTGGGTGTTGGGCAGGTAGGAGGGAGGAGGGGATGGGTATATGCATACATAATGAGTGCGATGTGCACTGTCTGGGGGATGGACACACTTGAAGCTCTGACTTGGTGGGGGGGAGGAGGGAAAGAGCAATGTATGTAACCTAAACATCTGTACCCCTCTAATATGCTGAAATAAAAAAAAAAAAGTAGCACAGAACCATGATTTAACTTAAGAATAAATGCTTCCAGAACCATAGAAAGTGAAGACAATGACCAATTCAAGAAATGACACTGTTAACAGAGGTTTACTTCCTTAAAAGAGAATTTACAGCTCTCTGTGATAGCAAGCAGTTATCAAGTTTGCTCTGTAATTTTGCCAAGCATTGTCAGGCTTCTTGGAATACCTCTGGGTCCTCAACAAATTCAAGCAATACATAATTTAATGAGAATATTACATTTTAGTGTCCCGTAATAAATCAGGAGTAATGAAAATGTGGTCCTTAGTTATATATAAAAATGAAAGCCTACGGACTGGTACATTATTCACTTATCAGGACCAAAAGTGGCAACTTGCATTTGAGGATTTACTGAAACCCAACAGGAAGTTTTTCCTGCTACAAATATTTCTAGTTGCTGCTGGTTTTATTTTTAGGGAGTGGTGACTTTTTATTTTGATATAATTTTAAACTTACAGAAAAGTACAATAATCACACAAAACACTCCTCTAATACTGTTTAAATGGATTTACCAATTGTTTACATTTTGCCTCATTTGTTTTATCATTCTCCCTCTACATATATATGTTTGTAATAGATATCTGTGTATGTATATTTATATATATACACACTATTTTTTTCTGAATCATGTGAGAGTAAATCAAGATACCCTGCCTTTCTACCAGTAAACACTTCAGTGTATATTTCCAAAGCTCAGGGACATTCTCTTTCATGAACAAAGTTCATGATCAAAATTAGTAGACTTAACATTGATATAATCTTATTGTTTATTCCACAGTCCATATTCAAATTTTGTCACTTGGCCCAATAATGTCCTTTATAGCTAGCTACCTTTGTTCTAGCTTCAAGATCCAATCTAGAGTCATGTTTCTTGAGTCTCCATTAATCTGGAGCAGATCCTCAGACTCTGTCATTCCTGACCATGACATTTTTTAAGAATATAGCCTGGATACTTTGCAGACTGTCTCTCAAAGTATGTTTGATTAATGTTGCCTTATGATTACATTTAGGTTATGCATTTTTGGCAGGAAGCCACAGAAGAAACTTTCTAGTTTTTAAGTAAAAAGAATAATACTTTGATAAAGTCAGTTTATTCAGGAGGGGATTAGCTCCCAAACTTCCCACTATCAAACAAAATACAAAAAATACACTCATGTGTCACATGGTGACAGGGATACACTCTGAGAAATGCGTCATCAGGCGATTGTGTCATTATGTGAATGCCACAGAGTGCACTTACACAAACCTAGATGGTATAGCCTACTGTACACCTAGGCTATATGGTATAGTCCAAGGGTGGGGAACCTGTGGCCTTCTAAGTCCTTAAGTGCAGCCTTTTGACTAAATCCAAATTTTACAGAACAAATCCTTTTATTTTTATTAATACAT
>NW_012151208.1:2519171-2550511 GCF_000956105.1 Propithecus coquereli | reverse complement strand
CCGATTAATTTCTTTCTATTTTTGGTAGAGACGGGGTCTCACTCTTGCTCAGGCTGGTCTCGAACTCCTGAGCTCAAACAATCCGCCCGCCTCGGCTTCCCAGAGAGCTAGGATTACAGGCGTGAGCCACCGCGCCTGGCCCGAAAACAGATTTTTTAATGAGGATTGGGAATTGCAATATTATCTTGTTTTTGCTAAAGATAAGATGATTTGCTTTCTTTGTGATACTGCAATATCAACATTAAAGAAATTTAATGTTCATCAGCATTATAACACTCATAAGGATCACAAATATTTTAAATTAGAGGGAGAGGCGTGAAAGGTTGTACAGCAAAAGAAGAACCATAACTGACTGGCAGCATGAATTAGCCTTCAACTTAACAGAACAACTTCATGCAATAGTTCAAAAGGAAAATGTATATTATTCAATCATTTTGGATGAATCAACTGATACTACTGACTCGGCACAGGTTGTATACCTCATTCGGGTCATAACAGAAGATTTTCTTTGCTATGAAGAGTCACTTGCTTTGCGCACTCTCGCAAATAGAACATGGGGAATAGATATCTTCAACAATTTTCAAGATAAATGTAGTGAAATGGGACTGAATTTGGTAAATTTAGTAAGTGTATGTACAGATGGTGCACCTTCCATGTCAGGAAAACATGAAGGGTATACTGCACAGATAAAAAACAGTATTAACAGATCTAGATGCTCTCATTTCTTTTAAGTCTTGCATCAGCAAAATCTCTGTGCTAAAGCTATTAGTACTATTTTAAGTGACACTTTGCAAAAAATTATAAGAATTGTTAACTATATTCATGCAAATACAACAAGGCATCATCAGTTTTGTAACATGCTAAAGTTGAAGGATGAAGTATTCAGTGTGGATTTGCCATATAATCTAAACTGCGCTGGCTATCACAGGGACAGGTGTTAGCCAAGATTTTATTAATATCTCTGCAAGAACAGATAGTTAAATTTTATGGAGAACAGAATCAGCAATGTGAATTATTGAAAGAAGATTTCTACAGGAATACAGCATTTCTGTGTGACAGCATGTGAAATCAAAACGACTTAGATATTTCTTTGCAAGGTAAAACTAAGTCTATATATGATATGTGGCAAAAAAAATCCAAGCATTTCAAAAAAAGTTATCTTTTTCAAAACACTTCTTCTTCAAAAGGAAATTTCAGATGAACATTTTCCCCAGTTAGCGAAGGTCATTGATGAGCAGGATGATATATGCAAATCATTTGAAGAATACGCAGCTGTTATAGACCTATTAATTAGAGTATACAATGAAAGGTTCACTGACTTTGAGAATCATGACATCATACTCAAATTAGCATTTCAGCCTCACCTATTTGATATCACCAAGGTACCTAAAGAACTACAGAGGGAATTGATTGAGCTCAGTAGATGACATTTTAAAGTCATTGTTTGATGCTAAGAAAGATCCAATTGAAATATGGAAAATACAGTAGAATAACCACACCTTCAGCAACATGTCCCCAAAATTCTTTCATGCTTTTCAACCACATATTGCTGCAAATCTACATTCTCCTACCTAACCCATATCATGATGCCCTAAGGTCACAAATGACTGATACCTATCTAGAGGATCAACTGAAACTGCGGACCTCCATGCTGCAACCAAATATTCAAATACTTTCCAACAAAAAGCAGACAGAGCAAAGTCATTAAAAGGTTAGGCAACTTTAAAATTAACAAATAGTTTTCATTTTTTGAAATTATTAAATATAGAGTAGTTAGATTTTTACAACATAGTATACATTTTTAAGTATATCTAATTGAAGTTTCTTGAATGTGGTCTTATTTGATTATAGCTAAATTAATGTGGTCTTGCAACATGAAAATGTTCCCCACCCCTGGTATAGTCTATTGCTGTTAAGATTACAATCTTGTACAGCACATTACTGTACTGAATACTGTGAGCAACTGTAACACAATAGTAAGTAGCTAGGTATCTAAACATATCTAAATATAGAAGAGATACGGTAAAAATATGGTGTAAAAGATAAAAAATGATACACTTGTATAGGGCACTTAGCCATGAATGGAGGTTGCAGGACTAGAAGTTGCTCTGGGTGAGTGAGTGGTAAGTGAATACGAAGGCCTAGGACACTACTGTACACTACTGCAGACTTTATAAACTTTATACACTTAGGCTATACTAAATTATTTAAAAATTTTTTCTTTCTTCAATAATAAATTAAACTTAGCTTGCTGTAATTTTTTTCCTTTATAAACTTTTAAATTGTTTTTAACTTTTGACACTTTTATAATAACACTTAGCTTAAAACACATTGTACAGCTTTACAAAAGTATTTTCTTTCTTTATATCCTTTTCTATAAGCTTTTTTCTATTTAAAATTTAAAATAATTTTTTTTTACTCTTAAAACTTTTTTGTTAAAAACTAAGATGCAAACACACACATGAGCCTAGGCCTACCCAGGATCAGGATCATCAGTATCACTGCCTTGTGCCTCTACATCTTGTCCCACTGGAAGGTCTTCAGAGGCAGTAACACACATGGAGCTGTCATCTCCCATGACAATAATACTTTCTTCTAGAATACGTCCTGAAGGACCTTCCTGAAGCTGTTTTACAGTTAACTTTTTTATATAAGTAGAAGGAGTACATTCTAAAATAACAATAAAATTATAGTATAGCAAATACACAAACCAGTAACATAGTCATTAATTACCAAGTATTATACATAATTGTATGTGCTATTCTTTTATACAACTGGCAGTGCAGTAGGTTTGCTTATGCCAGCATCACCACAAACACAAGTAATGTGTTACGCTATGATGTTACGATATCACTAGGAGATAGGAATTTTTCAGCTCCATTCTAATTTTATGGGACCACTGTTGTGTCTGTGGTCTGCTGTTCACTGAAATGTTGTTATGCGGTACATGACTGTAACTAAATAGTCCCTCAAAAGCTTGGTTTCTTAAAAAAAAAAAGACTGACAACTATGTAACATTAATTTATACTTATTACAATAAATATATATGTATTTTTTTTTTCGAGACAGTCTCTGTTGCCTGGTCTATAGCGCAGTGGCATCATCATAGCTCACTGCAACCTCAAACTCCTGGCCTCAAGCAATCCTCCTGCCTCAGTCTCCCGAGTAGCTGGGACTACACGTGCACACCACCAGACCCAGCTAATTTTTCTAGTTTTTGTAGAGATAGGGTCTCATTTTTGCTCAGGCTGATCTCAAACTCCTGGCCTCAAGCAATCCTCCCACCTCAGCCTTCCAAAGTGCTAGGATTACAGACGTGAGCCACTGCGCCCAGCCCCATTACACTAAATTTTTCAAAATTAAAATTACAATACTCAATCTTGTGTTGGGTCCTGGAACGGAAAAAGAATATTAATGGAAAAACTGGTAAAATGAGTAAAATCTTGAGTTTAGTTAATAGTAATGTATCTGTGTTGGTTTCTCAGATTTGACAAGTGTGGCGTGGTAATATGAGATGTTAACAATGGTGGAAACTGGGTGAGGGATGCAAGGGAACTCTTTGTACCATCTCTGCAACTTTTCTGCAAATCTAAAATTATTCTAAAATAAAAGTTTATTTAAAAAAATGAAAACCCCAGTACTAAGGAAAGTTAGGTGAAATAGAAGCTCTCACTTACATTGGTGGTAGCAGAATAAATGGGCAGAATCCTTTTGGAAAAGAATATGGCACAAAAAGTCCTAAACATGTTTGCTGCCTTTTATTCAGTAATTCTACATGGAAATCCATCTTAAGGAAATAACAGGAAAAAAAAGCTAAGTGGACAAACAAGGTCATTTATAACATTACTTAAATCACGAAAAGTTGGAAGCAACCTGTATGACTATACAATAGGGCAAGAATATGAAGTCATAAAAATGAGGCAAATGAAGACTATTTCATAATAAGAAAAATGCTTAGATATGGCAAATTAAAAAATTATATACTCAGCATTACCTATATAATGATAAATTTAAACACAGGAAAAAGAAATTCACTTAAAGATTTGTATAGGATTATGTCAGCAATATGAACATTATTATTTCCATCTTTTCTTTTTCCCAATTTGACAAATTCAACCTGATTTAAGCTTTTAAAAACAGTTTTATTGAGATATTATCCACATATCATAAAATTCATCCTTTAAAAGTATACAACTCAGTTGTTATTCATCGCCCCAGAAAGAAACTCCATAGCTTTTAGCAATAATGCCCTATCCTCCCTGACCACTAATATACATTCTAAAAATTTGCCTACTCTGGACATTTTATATAAATGGAATCATTTAATATGTTGTCTTTTTTGACCAATTTCTTTCACTTAGCATAATGTTTTCCAGGTTTATCCGTGTTGTAGCATGTATTAGTATGTCATTCCTTTTCATGGCTGAATAATACTCTGTTCTTTGGATATACCATATTTTGTTTATCCATTCATCAGATGAACATTTGAGTTGTTTCCACTTTTTGGCTATTATGAATAATGCTGCTATGAACATTTGTGTACAAGATTTTGTATGGACATATATTTTCATTTCTCTTAGGATATATACCTATGAATGAAATTGTTGGGTCAAATGATAATTATATGTTTAACTTTTTCAGGAACTGCCTAACTGTTTTCCAAAGTGGTTGCACCATTTTGCATTCCCATAAACAATTACTTAAACTTTTATAACAAAAAGTGTATGAGAAACTTGCAAAAATTAACTGCTGCTCGCTATAAGGTAATGCTGCATTTGAACTAGCTCAATTTTTTCATAGTAAAATACTGGCTCCAGTAAAATACAAGTTGGGCTTCTGTAGGTTGGCAGCTTTCCCATTTGCTGAGAGATCAGGTCCTAAGACAGGTGTCTCTTTTCTTTTTAAAAAGAGTCTGTCATTTTGTTGGCTTAGCAACAGGAAATAGGGTGTACTTTAATCTTAAATTCTGAACATTATTATGTGTCTTCTCAAAGCAGTTTCTGAGCCAGGGAAGCTGAAAAGAGAATGCCATGTTTCACATTATTGTTGACACAGGAATATTAGAAATTCAAAAGTTTTTGAGAGACAGGCGTTACTGCCAAAAGAAGGAGCATGTATTAGTATTTAAGGATCTGATACAATGACCAATTTTCCACACTTTCCTATTACCTTCTGCAGTTGAGTGCTAGAGATAAACCTATAATTCAAGATTTTAGTTCAGTTCTTATATTTCCTGTCACAGTTATCCATCCACAGTCTTAAAAAAATGTTGGAAGTTGGGGAAAGTAATAGCAAAGCAAATGAATATGACTGAAAATCTTTACTGTGAACAGAAGGTAACTTTTTAAATCAGGAGTTCATCCTTACTGGGGGAAAAAGGAGGACCAGACAAGGAGATATCAGCAAGTTTAGAATTATTGTAATGATGTCGTAATCATCTTGAACCCATAGTATTCAAAGCAAGTGGATCTTGACCAGTATTGGACTTTCAAAAAAATATATTTATGTTATACTTCATGTTTTGCAAAATACTAAGGAAATCTTTGTTTTTTCTTAATATTTTTTTCACAGACAAGGGAATGAGAAGTGAGAGCATGTTGTATGCAACCCTCTGCAACTTGCTTTTCTCGATTAACGACATACCCTGGACACCCCCAGATCACGAGGAATACACTCAATTGTGCCCGATACATGCCAGATTATGAGGCTGCTCCCTCTTACCTAGTTCAACCATCCCTCTACACTGGTCATTCTGATTACTTCCATGTTTTTGCTACTAAAAATAATGCTGCAACAGACAGACTATATTTTTGCAATTTTGAACCAAAGCTTTTATTTCTAGGGTACAGATAGCCAAAAGTGAGACTGCTGGGACAAAGCACACGTGTATACTAATTGTGATAGTCATTGCCAGATTCCTTTCCAAGAAACTTCTAGGCACTAACACTTTTTTTTTCAAGCTGCATAAAGAATATCTTTTTCTAATAATATATATAGTATTTCATGGAATATAAGTACATGAAATTTGGAAAGCCTTCTACAGAACAAGAAATCAATATTTGTTCTTCTGCGGAGCTTCTGTAATCCCCTGTACTATCAGAAGGAGAAAAGAAATCATGTTTGCCACAAAATTTATCTTCCCCTTGTTAAACTGACTTATGTTTCTTTTCCCCTTCCCATTCATGTTCTCCCTCTTCCCCTTCACTCCACTACAAGAGATGCATGCACCTGGGTTTACATGAATACACTTTTCTCACTTGTAAGAGCCTTTGTCACATAACACACTTGTCACATAATTCCACTGCAGAGGAGAGCAAAGGAAGATAGCTGGCTAGCCAAAGGTCTCCACAAAAGTTTAAAAATGTTGTTTTTCTTTCATTCTTGACTATGAGAGAGAAGCTAAATCCCTTAAAGAAAGGCCCTCTCCCACTATTTTTCTAAGTAAATCTTTTCTTCCAGTAACTGAAAAGCAGGCTGATGTATTTATTTATTAGTTAAGACTTTGAACCAGTCTTCTAGGATCTGAATCCTAGCTCTGCCACTTACCAGTTGTGTGACCTAGGGGCAAGTTACTTAACTTTTTTGAGGCCCCATTTTCTAATCTGTAATATGGGTATTAAAATAGTTCTTATTTTGTAAGGCTGTTGTAACAAACGTGTATGTGTGTGTTCTTATATGAATATATATATAAAGTCCTTAGAACAGTGCCTGAAAGACCAACGTGTTAGCTATTAACTCAAGCCACACTCCCCACTGGCCACTTGGAAGGTATCCCCAAAAGGAAACAGGATGTGGAAAGTACAAACTTCATCTGCCTTCTAACTCTACCTGGAATGGAATGCACGCCTCACTCAGAGAACAGCTCTCCCCTCTTCCTCCTCTCGGGTCAGCAGGGCATGGTCACTCACAGGTGCAGAGGGGAAGGGCCTGGGCCCTCTCCTGCAGGAGCTCACGGTCAGTGAGCTGGGAGAGAAGAATATTTTCTACCCTCTCCTGAAAAAAGGTCTACAAATCTAGTCTTAGGGCCGTGACTTGAAAACCTATTTATGTCATGAAGGTGAATTTCTAATTGTTTTCTGAATAGAAACACATACAAATAAAGAAGCAATTTAATATAAAAGAGGCCCTGCTGAACACAGATAGACTACCTTTTGACTTGTCATAGCTCTAAGTCGAATATAGCCACAACTCTGAGGATGGCAGAGCTGAGGGTCACCATCTTGGTGAAGGCGACTGCTCAGAGCCCCACTCTAGGGAGATTTTTGTTTTGTTTACAGTTCAGCAGTGATTCAAGGAGGCTGCTGGAGAAGGCAGCACCATGGCTAGTAAGGATAAGAAATCGGGCTTATACAGATAACTAAGTAGTCACCCAACCCTCTCCCTCCTTGAGCTGCAGTTCTTTCCCTTAGCAGGTGTGAGAGGGCCAGGCCCATATCCCTGGGCCCTCCCATTCCCAGTACATGCCCAGTGTCCTCCTGAAAACACCCGTGCCTCTTGGCCTGGGCGCTTCTCTCAGCTGATGTGCAGTACCAGAAGAGGAGCCACGCACGACACGCAGTCAGAGGCTGAGTTGGAGGGGAAACACCCCTCTTTCCTACCCCTTGGGTGAAATACTCCTGAGCCATGTTCTACACAGTCTCCCAAAGTTCCCGAATGGGGCTGAGCACCAGGTGTCCCAGCAGTAATCCACTCACACACTCTTACAAACTACTGTCCCTTCCCCCCATCACTTTCCTCTCTCTCCTATTTGTGCTTCCTGGGACCACTTCCCAAATAAAGTACTTATACTCAAACCCTTGTTTTAGGATCTGCTTCCAGGGGATTCCAACCTAAGTCACTTGCTGTTTAAATGGGGACATTTCAGCATAGTTTTAGGACTCCTTTCCCTCTTGCTGCAGTATTTATTTCAATCAGCTTTCCCTTTCACAAGATCCCTTCACTCTTTGGGGATGAGCCAGGCCTTATAGTGGCTGCCTTAGTCTTATGAATACTGCTCATATCCTGGAAGCAGCAATCTGTCCCATCAGGAATGGCAGAACCCTTCCCACCATCTAACACTGGGGTGGTCATCTTCTCTGTCTGGTGCCTCTCCCACAGTGGAACTGCTCCTGGTCGCAGCTCAGCCATCTCTCCTGACCCACTCAAATCCATGGCTAAAGCCACTGCACAGCTCATCCCTGAACACCAGGCACAGCTGTCTCCTGTGGCTGTGCAGGCTTTCTCCCTTCAAGTTCTTCTTCAGTAGAGCTGTAAGGTATTTCTTCTACCCCACAAAGCCAACTGAAACGATGCTCCTTTTATTGCAAACGTGAGCAACTTAGAGGCAGGCACTCTGCTTGCCATGGCTCACCTGATTTAGCTGAAATATTACAGCACCAAGAAAGACCATTTCACTCCTTCCCAAGGTTAGGTAAAAACACAGCACTTAAAGCTGTTTTTATTTCACCAGGAATTTCTCCTAATTTTTGAAGAGCATTTACCCACACTACCTTAGAAGGCAGTGTAACAAGATGATTAATAGCATGGATACTGAAGCCACATAGTCTGGGTTTGAATTTTGGCTCTGCCTAATCCTAGCTGTGTTGTATTGAGCACTTAACTAACTTTTCTGAGCCTCACTATAAAGTGGGGCCAACAATTGGGTCTCCTTCCAGAGTTGTTGAGAAGATTAAATGAGTTGATGCATATAAAGTGTTAATGTAGCACCTGGCACAGAGTAAGAGTGCAGTGATCATTACCCACCATTACTACTAGTATTAGGACTGGGAGGAACAACCTGCATAACCATTCTCCACATGACTCTTGCAGGGAGGGTTACAACACTGGAAGTGACACTCTCCAAGCAGCCTTTAGCCCTGGGATGAAAAGTTCTGGTCCTCCACAGTTCTCCAGCCATGACAGAGTATAATCAGTTCATTTCTACTGCTGGTAGAATATATTTCACAGCATAATAATTCAAAAAAACTTGAAAATCCCATTCCAAAATTTATACTATCATTCACAAATGCCATCACCATCTCCCTAGAATACAAACGTTTTGATGTATATTCTGTAATCACTGCTCATATCGAAAAAATTGAGCAACCAGAAGAATATGCCTAGAGACAAAAAGAGTTTATCCCAAAATAAAAAATGACAATAGGCTGGGCACAGTGACTCATGCCTGTAATCTAGCACTCTGGGAGGCTGAGGCAGGAGGATTTATTGGGGGTCAGGAGTTCGAGACCAGCCTCAGCAAGAGTAAGACCCCCATCTCTACCAAAAATAGAAAAAATTAGCCAGTCATCATGGCGTGCATCTGCAGTCCCAGCTACTCAGGAGGCTGAGGCAGGAGGATCACTTGAGCCCAGGAGTTTGAGGCTGCAGTGAGCTATGATGACACCACTGCACTTTACCCAGGGTGACAGAGCGAGGCCCTATTTCAAGGATAAAAAAAAAAAAAAAACAATATATAATAGAGGGGAAGAATTATTAGATTATAGTAAAATTTGTTCAAATGGGGCCTAAACTTTGTCTTTTTACTATAACAATTTTTGTTAAGTTTACTAAGTAAATTAATAGTGGAAACAAGCTTGAGGGATGAATAGACTTAATCCTTTTAAAAGAGTGCACGATTCTAAAGAGCAGCCACTGGATGCATGCAAACAATGGATATCATATACCAAACTGAGCCAGCAGTTTTACATTTAAAAAAGGGACACTCACTACATGATGACTTTTCTTGGCATCCAAGTTACTGCTTGTGGTTGAAAGTTGTGCAATCACTTTTTAAAAATATCTTTTTATAATTCAGAATCATTGCCAATTTGATAGATCCTATCCCCTTCATTAGTATTTTCCAAGTCAATAGCCACCCCCAATACAGGCTCTCAGCTAATTCTCCCTGTCTGAACTGACCCTGATTTCCTCAACTCCACCTGCTCCTTCCCCAGGTTCATCTTGTACAGCCTTGCCAGCCTCATCTTCCTACAGCTGCACATCTGTGGAAACTGCTCTGCTCACACGTCCTTCATTCTTCTGCTCAAACACACACCCACACACATGTGCACATGTGATAATTCAAGGAGGAAATCTCAGTTTTTGAGCATGGTACCATAATTTCAGGTACCAAATCCCATGATGTACCTTTCTGAGCTCATTTTCTACCACTTCCCTATGAGAATTTTAGACTTCAGCCAGACTAGACAACTACCCACTGGGCTTTTCTGCTCCTGCTCCTTCATTTATAACATCTCCTATCCCTACCATGTCCACCATATCCCCATAAACATCTGCCCATCCTTCAACACCAACTCACATACCACCTCCTCCGCCAAGGCTTGGGTTACTCATTTCAGAGGAAACAGTCTTTCTTCTGTAGTTCATGCCTGTCCCATGTAAGTAGCACTTATCACACACTAGCCTGTGCCTTAGAAAGAACATTGCTTGGTAAGAAGCACCTTGAGGGCAAAAACTGTGGCATTCATAGAGGGGCCCACTGTGGCTTCTCAAACAGAACAGTTGCTCGACAACTATTTACTAAATTCAACCAGTGAGACTATACTGTGCATTAGGAAAGTCCCTGGAGACCAATGGCTCTGGGTACAGAGATTGCCCAGAAAAGAAGAACTCCGATTTCCACTAAAAAATAAAATATCATTCATATAATAAGAAACTGTTCAGGAATTAGAATATAATAAGGATTAACTAATCATGATTTTGCTGAAATATATTTACCTTTTAATTGATCAAACATCAATGGAAAATTGGAAAAGGCAAGATATAAATTTCTCAAAATGTTACCTAATTGAATCTTATGTAGTGAACAGTTAAGGCTTTTGAGGAGATGACATTTTTTGGTATAAAGGAAAAGACTTCCCTTCTAATTATTATATGTAGCATTTTAAGGGGTCATTGACTGTGTGTCTCTTGCCCTAATTTTAAATATGACTTAAAAGGATGTAAGCAATCAGTGGAGCAAATAGAGGAAAAAAAGTCTCCCATTTTACTTAAGTACCATTGACACCACTGTACTAAGAATGTGTCTATCAGGAATGGCATAGAAAGAACAAACTGGCCTATAGATTAAAAATTCATCAATTATTTCATGACCAAATGTCAAACAGAAAAACTGCCTGAATGGTTTAGAAGTCTATCACATTGTACCACATTTGGCCTACACTGAATGGCATACACATCATTTATCATTAAAGGCCTTTTTATATAGGTCAAGGTTGCTGGGTGTTTCATATCTCACAGTTTAAAGAATGCTCTAAATTCTAGGTTTTTTAACTTTTTAATCTATGGGGAAGGGAAACTAAAACTTCCTATAAACTCAGATTAATGCCTGCTAATGCACAGAAGAAAGAAAAACTAAAACCTTCCCCCTACTATAAAAACAAAATAGTGTGGCCTCTGTTTCTTTTCTGATAAGAGTCTTAAATACCAAACAGTTAACTGCATAATAACATTTACTGGCAGCCAGGCAGCCTGCTTAGCAGATATATAAAGCAGGTAAAAGGAGAAAAAGTTAATTTCTTGGCTGAATGATTCCATCGGTAGCTATAGGGCAAACCTGAAAGTCTTTTAGTAAAGTAGCAGTTGATTCTTCTATCAATCTGTAGCACACATACTCTTCCAAGGAAAGCATTAAATATGAAAATCATATCCCGTTATCATCTGTTTCCAGCTTTCAGCCTAGTAAGCTTTTCTTAATGAATGCTGCAGCCTAAGGAACAAGCACGCTGTTGGCTTTTCTGAATAATGGAGTGATGCTACCATTTTTGCTTATTACAATATCGACTGGCTGAGGGGGTTTCACATATAGTCACAAGTGACTACTCTTGCCAGCATGCTCCAAGTTATTACAAGATGTTTTTAGACATTTCATCTAAAAGAGCTTTACTGCTTTTAGTGAAGAAAACATCTATGGTCTTGAACAGAATCATTTATATGGAGATAGGCAGGAGGATTAGAAGCCTGCATTACAGCAGATACATAGCAGAATTTATTTAAGTATTCCTTGCCCATCTTTTTGTCTATTGCTTAGATATGCAATCTTTTCTTTCCACTTTCTCTGTGAAAAGGTTAAAAGGTAGAAAATCACATATACAAAGGAAAGAATCAAAATGCCACATTTTGTTTACTTTTCATTTAAAACATTTCTCAAACTAAGAAAAAAGCATCTACAAAGCATGTTTTACAAAAACACAATTTTACCTACTAACACCACTAAGGTTTTCTTTGGAGTTTATCTCTTAACCCCAAAGTGATGCCTTTCAGTAAATTTAATTAAATTCGATACTAAAGCAATACTCTATCAGAAAAAATCTTTAGATAATCATTTAAGGTTTAATCAAAAAGATCTTTGTAATAAGACAATTTTATTTAAAACAATATCTTAAAATATGAACACTCCAGAAATCCTCTGTTAATAGAAAGTTTACCATTTTAACTTATTACCTTTTCTCTGTCTTCATCTTTCAGTTCACTTTTTATTCCCGGGCTATCTTTTGAAAGTAACTGCATCTTCTTAATGTGAGTCTCATATTCAATCTGAATACAAACAAAGTTTGATTTTGTGATGAATATTATTACAACTAGCTCCTGTCTATATCTTGAAGTCTTTACAACATAAAGGTAACAGTGAAGTAGAAAGGAAAAGTTGATGTTGTCAAGAAATTCGATTTATTTAGAAAATAGACACTTTTACAAATAACACATATCCAAAGTTGAATTCTATAAAATCCTATAAATTTTTAAATAAAATAAGGCTTGATGGATTTTTACTTAGTCTTTCATCAATTTAGAGAATAAAACCTTGAGATATTTCATTACACTATCATGAAAATCCAGTTACTTTATTATGAAAATAACACATTAGCTAGTGTTTCCCCTGAAAAGTTTTGTCCCAAAGGGAAAAAAGAAAATCAACCCTACTGATTTCCTATCTATTTGATATCTACATAATATCATGGTCCTGATAGTCATGGCAATTGAGTATATTATTTGCTAGATCATCACCTTAAAACAAATTCCATTTTCTATGAATAAAAATACACTGTAGACATGAATGATAAGTACCATACAAATCAAGTTTGCTGTGGCCCTAATAACTACATAAAGATGTTTGCATCATTACCACACTATAATTGGTGAAAGTGATTCAATCATAAAATGACTTTTTCTTAAAAGGCATAAAAAAGCACTTTGATTCAGTACATTAGTAATTAAAGCCTTAAAAAAGTCACTGACTGTGGTTCATCAAAGAGAAGTATCAGAACATTTTCTAAATTAGGCAGTTATGAACTGCAATTAGAAACACACCTATGAGATAATGAAATCAGAAAGCTGTTTCCTTAGTTCTCAGTCTGAACATAAAATAGGCCTGAGCTTTGTTTTGACACACAAAAACTGAACAGGCAATAATAACCCAAACTGATTTGTTTCCCTCAAAATATTTTAAAACGTCTTATATGCTGTCCTATTTTTAATAACAGGTAAAGATTTTTTTTCTCTAGCAGAATGCTATTAACATGATAGATGGCAGTAATGATCTAAACAGATACCTAAGTAAAAATTTTACTGATAAAAATGATAAAATAATAAAATAAAGAAAAGAAAAAGAAATAAGGCAATCATGAAGATAAAATTTACATTTCTCTATTCTATGTCTACTCCTTTGAACTTAAAGATGTTAAATTTTTAACCCCAAGAGCTTTAAACAGGAATACTTGATAGATTCCCAGGGAAAGTATCTTTAAAAATGGATGAGGGATAGATTATAATATAAACATATAATTACAGGTTAGTTAAAAATTCTTTTTTCCTGTGACTACAAAATGTTTTCTTATGCTCTTTGAGATCAGTGGGCATTGTACTTGATTTCCTCATTATGGGATCATTCCAGAATCACACCTTCCAAAGGCAGAGCACTTTCTTATGAAAACATGAGAGTTTTTTTTTTTTTTTTTTTTGAGACAGTCTCACTGTGTTGCCTGGGCTAGAGTGCCATGGCGTCAGCCTAGCTCACAGCAACCTCAAACTCCTGGGCTCAAGCGATCCTCCTGCCTCAGCCTCCCGAGTAGCTGGGACTACAGGCATGCGCCACCATGCCCGGCTAATTTTTTCTATATATTTTTAGTTGTCCAATTAATTTCTTTCTATTTTTAGTAGAGACGGGGTCTCGCTCTTGCTCAGGCTGGTCTCGAACTCCTGAGCTCAAACAATCCGCCCGCCTCAGCCTCCCAGTGTGCTAGGATTACAGGCGTCAGCCACCGTGCCCGGCCAACATGAGAGTTTTATTCAATTCATTTTGCTGAAGGAAAAAGGAAGCGATAACTACATAAAGCCTTCCTAAAGAACAGTAAGAAAAGAATCTTCAAGAGCTCAATTTAGATTGTTCTCAATACATTTGAAAAATTTACTGAACTGTACTCTTTTTATAAATTAATGATGCAAATAGAAACTGAACAATGTACTTTGAAATCAGAGAGATACTATGATAAATTGATTATTGATACAAACTGTAACTTTGCATTCCCTAGGACAATGCATTTCCATCTAAAAATATTTTGTTTTCTTTCTTTGCCTTTTATTTTTACATTAAACACTTGGTTATTATCCATCAAATCGACCTCCTGAACGCTATGGAACGGGAGTTTTCCACAGTGCTCTGTGGGGTCTACTCGTGCCACAGTAACCTCTCCTGCTCTGAAATCCCTCTAAGGATAATCCCCTTATCCACCCCCTTTCGCCCCCGGGAAATCTGCTTTTAAAAACCCAAGAACACTGAGTTAATCCATCAGGGAACTTGTTCTGTCTGTTACTGTATTGCTTCACAGCACTGGCTTGATGCTGCCCACCTAAATTTAGGAGGACCTTCCCATTCGCTTCCTCACTAAGCACAAACAATTTACTTCAGCTAAGTTACTGGAATCTGTTAACAATGATCTGGGGTCATGGGAAGAGGAGACGGAGGTTCTGGCAGATGTTTCAGGTCTCTGGGGTCTCTCTCCATGCTCACAACACGTCCCATTTTCCATTATGCTTCCTCCTTCTGTGTTCACACATTCACCCTGTCAATTTTCCCTCCATCACATTACTGCTTGCCTGAAGGTGCCACCACTACCTTTTTTCCCACAGGCTTCCTTTTTTCATTCGCCTTCAGGATTGCACAGTTAATTCTCAAGTTACAGAATAAATGAATAATTGAACTGAATAGACATTGAAGATCGGCTGGCCCTGCCTCCTCAAACTAGAGTTGAGGAAATGGGTACAGAGAGTTACATACATTGGCTGATTTGATTCTTGGGTGAATATGAGAGATGGCCCCAGATTCACAGTCTTTTGTTTTCTCTTCCTCAATTTTTTCCAATATATGTGCTTCCTCTTAGATGGTGAACTTTTACCAAAAGATATGAGGAACACTTATTCATTCAACTAATACATATTAATAGGCAAGACACTCTGGTTGATAAAAATAGAATTTGCTACAGACTTTGTCCTCCAGAGGCATGAAGGCTGTGCCCTGCCCACGGTGTCTGTCACAATGCCTAGTAGGAATAGAACGAGAGCTCAAAAGATTTGTTCTCAAATTTTATCCCCTTGGGCACATATAACCTAATGACTGCATTTTGAAAGAGAATCACATCTTTAAATAATGACATTGTATCTTCAGAATGCCTCTGCTATTAAATGCAAATGCTTCCTGGGAGGGTATAACATAGGATATAATCAATACCACATTAGGTCTCACATACATGGTCATGGTCCATAAGAGAAAGAGACAAAAAATAAGGAAGAATGAATTTTCAGTCAAAGGGGAAGTTTCAATGCTGAGTGCTTGCACTCAAGCGGGGGTGGTCTCAATGCTTACTGAGTGCTTGTTATGTGTCATATTCTGGGTCAGATACCGAGAGCATTGAAGTAAGGAGCTCACGGTGAAGTGGGAAAACAGACCTGTAAACAATTATAATACCACGAAGGAAGTGCTTACTGAGATAATTATGACACAGACCTAAGGCAGGGCAGAGGGAGAAAGGCCTTCTAATTGAAGGAAGTATGAGATAATGTGGTGCTTTCAAGGAAATGCAAATTGTTCAGCACGTTTAAAGTACTGTGGGTGTATGTGCGTGTGAATGTGTGTGTGTGAGAGTGCATGTGTGCAGAAGATAAAGATGTATAGAGACAGTGGGAAGATATAGGGATGGAGGAATTAGAGAATCTGGAGGAGATGGGTGGGGAGATTTGGGGGTAAGGAGAGACAGGAACGGAGAGGGGAGCAATAGGAGGGAGAGATGGGGATAGAGGGAGAAGGTGGAGGGGGACAGATCAGGAAGAGATGGGGAGAGAATGTGCACATGTCTGTATTTGTGTGTGTGAGAGAGAGAGAGAGAATCTGCCCTTCCCTTCATCAGGGGAGTCATAGGTTGAGGCTGGGCAGTGGTGTGAAAGCAGAGACCAGTGTCTGGGCTTTGTCCTGAAAAGCATGGGCCTGCACTTCAGGCCAAAGAGAGTTGTAACCAGATAATGACTCTCGCCCAGCACAGGGACCCTCCCTGAATGCCTTGACACACCAGCCCCACGCCTGGCTCTGCTGCCATGAGAAGGCTAAAGCAGATGCTTGCAATGCTCTACACATATCCTTAGGACCTTTCTGGATGCTCCTAAGTTCTAGTATCCAGGGCTCTACACTTAAGGCTTTTCAGAAGCCTGGGGAGGCTGCTCTGCCCACAGGAGCACACGGTTAAGTCCCTACCACCTGCACCCTTGCCCACCAGTGCTCAATCAGTGCTGCTCAGGAGCTGCTGTATACATATCCCAAATACTTCAAACTACTTGCCAGAGTCTCCTGTAGAATTAGGCTCTAGTGGCTGACTGTGGCAGTTGTCTTAATAATACACCCTGTGCCCTCCCTGTCTCCCCTCCCCACTAGCCTACTGATGTTCCTTCATCCCAAAAACCACTTATAGTTGGATCCTCATCTCAGGGGTCTGCTCTGGGGAGAATCCAACTTGACACAAGGACAATGGGCACCTGAGGAAAACTGTTCTAAGTCAGGACCAGCTGGGGCTCCCTCTGCAAAAGCAGCTAATGCAAGGAGTAGGTGGGCAGAATGAGGGAGAGAAGGACCCAGTCCTCACAGCACTAATACTAATATTTACATTCTTGAGCTGAGTTTATTCTGCCTCTTTATCCAACTGACAAGTAGCAATATAGATGCAACACTATATTTTCAAAACTACATAACAGATCAAAATCCTTAAAAGCCCTAAAAATTATTATAGGCCCCCAAATAAAGTATTATGAGTCATAACATAAACTGAGAGCATTTAGCCCATTTTAAAAGATTTTAATATTATATAATATTATATAACATTGCCCCCGAATGGGGCAACACTAAGAGGAGACAGGTGATTCTGGTATACCTAAGGCCACCATTAGACACTGGCACAAAAGGAAGAAGCAGAAAGAAATGCAAGACACCAGAGACAACCATTCCCCATGCTGAACCTTGGCTTCCCACACACCCTGCTGAGGTAAGTGGGATCACTAGCTGGGTTTCTGACATCACTGTCTGCGTTTGTGGGCACAGAACAAGCACTGGCTTTGGACTTACGGTGACTGCCAAAGTACAGTTCTCCATGGAACTCATATCCTTCCCAACTACAGCTACAGGATCTGCTCTTTTATGCCATCAAAAGAATTTTTTTAAAAAGGCATTCTGTATCCAAAATTCAAAAAAGGAACATCTACATAATTTTTGAGTCGTGTTTATGGGGAAAGGTTTTCATATTCCTAGTTTGTTATTCTTTTCTTTAACATGGTCCCCTAAGCTGATATTCTCTAATAGCTCATCATACAAGTTTTTTTTAACATAGCCTATTATATACAACTAATGTTCTCAATATAAAAATATTTACAAAAGATGATTCTTCCTTTCAAACTCTTTCCTCCCACATTTGGTTATAATAAGAAATCAATAATTAAATAAAGTCTCAATATGAAAATAAGAGGAAATTTTCTCTTATTTCCTTTATTCTATTGGGAAGGCAAAATTCCCAGCTTTGTCCATCACTTTAGTTTTCTCCATGAAATCTTTGAAAAGTGGTTAACAATGTTGATAATGACAGCTTTTTGTGAACTTGAAGAATTTTACTTGAATACTAAGAAAAATTGGGAGTGCTAAAACTTGCTATTGCTTGAGCACATCAAATTTCAGATCTTGGTCTCTGAATATCCTTCACCATTAAAAGGAACTATAGCTTCTTGGCTAAAAGGCTAATTACGTGACTGAGGCAGGGAAAATACAAGGTAAACCTGAAACATCTTGTTATGCCCCAAATCAAAGAAGGATCAGAATCAAAGGGGCACAGAAGCCAACTTGAAGAGACTTCCACTAGCTAAATTTGGGACAGCAGGACCAACAAAAAAAGTAATTACTATAGTTGATAACATATGGAGTAAACAAAAATTCACAATTCCACTGTGACATTTAAAAAAGAAAGTCTACATCCATACCACACTGAATGCACCCAATCATGTCTGATCTTGGAAGCTAAGCAGGGTTGGGCCCAGTTATTAAGTGGATAGGAGATGGCCAGGGAATACTGGGTGTTATAGGCTTAAAAAAAAAAAAAAAGGTAAAGTAAGGGAAAGAAGGGGAAAATGCTCTTCATTATAGAAGAAAGCAGCTGATAGAAGATAAGACAAAACAGAAAATCACCATTTCACAACCTTCATAACTGATTCAGAAGACAAGGCTCATCAGTGTGTCCTAAAACCATTAGGTAAAAGGCTACCGAGGAACACAATATATCCATGATGCCAAACCATCATTCCATAAATATCTACTAATTTACAAAGGGGAAAAAAGATATGTTACGATGGAGATATCTAGAGATCACCATCTTAACAACGGGATCAAAGTCAGCCTCACTCAGGTGGGCCACCTAACTTTATGGGCCTCTCAATGGGATGCACTTGAAAACATTATCTCAGCTGTGACTATTTGCATTTAAATTAATTAAAATTAACAAAATTAAAAATATAGTCCTCTGTGTCACAGCCACATTTTAATTGCTCTATAGCCATATATGGCTAGTAGCTATTGTATTAGACAATATCAGCTAGATATAAAGCATTTTTATCACTGCAGAAAGTTCTATTAGGCAGTGCTAATCTAGACTGCATTTCCAGTTCACAGAAAATAAAGGGGGATACTCTATAAGTTAAATGACACCTCAAATTCAGAATGTGCCTCATTCTACAACCAACTGACCTGCCTTCTTCAAAATAGCCAACACCATGGGAAATAAAAAAAAGGAGGAATGGTAGGAAACTAAATCAGATTAAAAGAGACTAAAAAGGCACAATAAACATATAACACCAAAACCACATAATATATGAACTCTAGTTGGCTCCTGGTCTGGAAAAATAAGATACTTTCCAGGAGAATTGGTAAAATCTGAATATGGGCTGGTTATTAAATGACATTATGGAATAGTTTTTAATTTTCTTAGATGAGATAATGGTATGATTATGTAGGAGACTGTCCTTATGTTTAGGTGATCCCTGTTCAAGTGCTTAGGAAAGAAGTATCCTGATGCCTACAGCAGCCTTCCAATGGCTCAGGGAAAAAATATGCACACACATAGCAAATACAGCAAAATATTTACAACTATTGCATCTAAGGAGAATATATGAGTGTTCACTGTAACAATGATTTTAGTTTTCTGTGTATTTGAAAATTTTACAATTAAAGGCTGGGGAAAACTGCTAGAGCAAAAACAGGAGGGGAAGGAACTGCTGCCAACTCCTCCTGTAACCAGTGTTCAGTTGGATTAACTTGGGCAACAACACCTGACCAGTGCAAATGGTGAGGAAAAAGGCCTTGCTTCTAGCCCTCCACACTTGGCATAATTGGTGGAGCAGCAGGTAGCCAAGTACCTCAAGGGAAATGGGGTGCCAGAATCAGAGAGGGCTGCAAAGAGCAGTTGCTTTGGGTCGCACAGGCCAGGAGCATGAAGATAAACTCAGGGACAGTTCTACCCCTCACTGCTATCCCAACACACTGTTTGACCAAAGAGAGGAGCCCATATCACAGAAAAAGAACTCTTTAAGAGGGAAGTAGTTTCTAGAGTGAACCCTAATGCTGCTCAAATTCAATCATTCAGCCAGCATATACCATGTGTCAGACACTGTGCCAGGCAATGGTGCGTGATTTTGCCTTTGTTACAGATATTCCATTAAGTCTTCAACTAAAGTATGGATCTTAGAAAATGCAATTTCAAATGGTCTGATCAAATTTAGCCATACAGTAATTCACAGAGAAAGATGATACTTAATCTTATGTATGAACAACTAAACATTAGTGACTACCATTGATCTGAAACTTACTGCTCATTATTTCCAATTTTAGCAAAAAAAGATTAAAAATAAAACATAAGCCAGACATGGTAGCATGCACCTACAGTCCCAGCTACTTGAAAGGCTGAGGCAGGAGGACTGCTTGAGCCTAGGAGTTCAAGTTCAGCCTGGGCAACACAATGAGACCCCCTCTCAAAAAAAAAAACCAAAAAACACCAAACTAACAAAAAATAAAATAAAACATAATACAGAATGAGATGTCACCTTCAATTTTTGAAGCTTCTCTGTATTTGTGGTAAATTGTCCAACATGAGCTTGGAAATGCTCAAATTGCTTTAAATATTCTTGGTTTCGAATATGAGCCTTCTTTTCAGATTCACCTATTTCCTTTAGGTATTTCTTTAGTTTCACATATTTCAGCTTAATTCTAGAAAAATAAAAGATTTTTAAACAATGGAATTAGACTTTGACAAAGCTAAAGAGGAGAATTTTCTTTAACAAAATTGTTAATGAGACAATGTAGTCTAAGATATTTTACCCAAAGCACTGAAACCCAAAGGACAGAATGTATACACATTTTTAGAATGAGAAAATGAGTATCACTGAGTACCACACTGGTTACCTCTAGGCATAACTCCTGAGAAATGTATACAAGGCCACATAACACTCACACAGTAAAGATTTATATGGATTTATTTCTCACAATTAAACGTGACTTCAAGAACAGTGTCTATGTGGCCATGTTCAGACAAATAGCCCATCAGAATTCTTATATATGACAATTTCAAAACTACTTGCTCATATGGAAATTGAATCAAACTATAAACCACAGCCACAAAATTCAGAAAGTTTAAAATTTAAAGTACCAAAAAAGCTCTCATTGAGACAATGTAAAAATTATTGGTTAAACAGGACAGTAACTCTGTACTCAAACTGTGAAAAACCTTTAGAGACTCTTATCCAAAGAGTAGTGTCAAAAGACATACTGGATAGTTCAAGTTGTACAGCCCACTCTTCTCACAGTGTCAACACTACTAATTCTAACTCTTTCTTTACAAGTATTTAAAGCATAAAACAGTACCTGTTACGCAGTATTTCAATTGTTGGCTCAATAAACTGTTCAACATTCTTTCATCAAGCAAAAATAGGTTAAAAAAACCACAAAAATATTCACCCTCGAAACACAGATTTGCAAAGATGCTGGAGATGTGCAAAACTGCTCCACAACAGGCTTTAAACTTCCCACCCAACAATTTTCAAGGAAGTCTTTATCTTGTTAATAATGCTTTGTCCAGGGTTGGCTGTCTCCATTTTTCTTTCTGAACAAAAAACTTAAGACTGGTTTTATTGCTGCCCATGTCTGCATTTTTGACACAGGTGACAGTAATGGAGGTAGACTCTAACATATTGTCTTTTACACTCAGGCACTTAATAAAGCTGCTCGTGGTGACCTATGTCTACCTGGAGTAGGTTCAACAGTAACCATGCCTTCTCCATCCAAATTCTAGTTCCATTCCTGCCACATTAACCTTCAAAGCTGACCACACAAGTAAGTCATTCGTCTATCCATGCAATTGTTCATATATTCAGCACTCTGAATATAAAAGCCTTTCACCTGAGGTCAACAGGTAAAACAAACAATTAAATAAATACAATGTGATGAATGCTATGAGGGAAACTAAAAAGGGGTTAGGGAAGCCTTCCCAGTGGAAATAATTTTTTAGCTGAGACCTGAAAGATGAATAAGAGTTAACCAAAATTGGGAAAACCAAGAATGAAAAGATGAGGGAAAAACACTCCAGACTGGGGAAACAGCATGTCAGAAAACTCAAAGGCAATAAATAAGACCAACGATATTGATAAAAATAGTAATAAATAATGATTGACTCTTACTCTAGGTCAGATACTACTTTAAGGATCTGTATGTATTAACTCACGGAGTCCTTATAATTATCCTTATTCCCACTTGACAGATGAAAAAATGGAGGCATAGAATTTTGAAGTAATTGCCCCAAGGTCACAGGAATGAGAGTGGTGAGGCTCAGAGTGAACTGAGGCACTCGATAACAGAGTCTACGTGCTTATATCATAATACAAAAGATTTTGTCATGCTTAAGAAACCAAAGTGTCAGTCAGTGTAGAATTTTAGGGGGAGGCTGAAAAGAGATAGTGATGATGAAAATTAAACAGGGAGCAGAAAATAAAGAGTCTGGTGGGCCACTGTATCGGACACTTCTTGTGCCACCTTACAGCCTCCTGGCCCTTTTTTTCTACCAGCCACAGCTGCAGCAACCTGCTGTATGTGGTGAACGTGAACCCTGAGAACATCTGCTGCTGCCTGAGCTGCACTTGGCATCTTGCTTTCTCAGGGCTGCTCTTCTCAGTTTGCAGCATGGAAAGCCTGGATGTGAGAAGCAGTTAACTCCCTGTGGGGCTGCCTGTACCCCTTCTGGGGGTCAGAAGCCAGCAGGAACACAGCCCCATCTTCCTTCACTTGCATGGACACTCGTGTGGAGCAGAAGGGTAGTCTACACGGCTCCTCTATAGGCTCTTCCGCAGGGCTGCAGGGATCGAGCCCCAGGTGCCCACAGCAGTGAACAGCTCCTATTCCATTCTTCCCAGCCCTCAAATAAACTACCTCCTACACACAGGCCCCATCTCAGACTCTGCCTCCAGGGGGATACCAGGTTGAGGTAGCCATGTTAGACAGTTTGGGTTTTATCCTACAGGCAGTATGAGAGAGCCTATTTTTGGCAAATCATATTCTCTGTGTTCCAGGAAACAACAAGAGGCTGAGAGAGAACAAACTCAGCAAACTTGGTAAAGGTACCCATTCTTTTCCCTCACACTCACCCCTCCCACCACCAGTATGCCAGGAAGCTGCCCAAGAATAAGGTGCATGAGAATACTATACCCTGTCCTCTGCCCCTTTAGCCATGGGCTACAAAAATATTAATAGCAGCGGCCATGGATACTCTCACACTTGGGCCCGCTCCGGAGGCCATGGAAACCACAATGCTACTATTTCTTCCAGAGACAAAACAAGCTATTTCCTATCTCTTTCAGAGCTGCTCCAGACATATGTCTGTCTTGACTGGAAACTTTGGAAGTACCCTAAATTTTAAAACCAAAGAATAATTTTGAAGATGAGGAAATAAATGGACCTAATAGGTGATTTGGTTTTAAAGTCTTCTTGGTCTCTCTCTCTTCTGGATGAGAGCTTTGCATTTCTCACTCATACTGTACCATGGATAAATCACAAATTTAATGCTATCAAAGCCAGAAATTCTTCACATGAATAATATTTGAAGGTAATACCATATATTTGGCTTAAGGATAAAGTTCAGTTTTTATAAAATAGAAATTAAGATATTAAAAGTCTGCTCTTAATAGTAGGGTAAGTAACCTAAAAAGGATAACATGTACTATATATTATCCACTGGTTACATATAATAATTTTAATAGTCATTCCCATCTATCCATGAAAAAATGAGACACCAGGTAACCCTGCCTACAGAAATTTGTTGAAAGATCAGCTATAGTAATTATGACTTAATTGTTACAGTAGCTGAATGTGTTTAAATTGTGCCCAAAAAGACTATAATGTGTCTTATTTTAAGATATTTAAGCAAAACAGATTATTGAAACAACACAAATACCAAATAATGAAAATAAGATAATTTCAATCTCATACTAATTTTAACCAAATTTATTCTAATTTGATAGTGATTACATTAAATTGCAGGTTTTTTTTTTTTTAATTTCAGCATATTATGGAGGAACAGATGTTTAGGTTATGTATATTGCCCTTGCCTCCTCCCTCCCCCCCATTCTTTTTTTTTTCTTTTTTACTTCAAAGTGTTACACACTAAAAATAAAAGAATGGTAAAAGTACTCCAACAATGGTATTTATGATATAATATTTGGGTTAAATTTTTGATTAATATATGGAAATTTGCTTGAAAACTGTTACCATTGTCATCTCTTACCTGTATGTATCAGACTGATGATATTCATATAGCTTCTTTTCCAGGTCCAATCTCTTCTTTTCACTATAATACAGAAAGAAAACATTTTATAAGTAATTACATTAATATGTAATAGGCAGTTTTATTTAGACCATGCTCTCCTTCAAAATCATGCCTTTGTGAGAATGCTTCTCTGGTCTCTAAGGAACAGAAAATGCTGAATGCATTTGAAACAAAGATGCAAAAATACTTACCAGTCACCAGGGAAGCCTAAAAAACAAAACAGACACCGATATGAGGCAAAAGAATCTTTTCCCAAAGTAAATGGGAAATGCAATAGGAAAAGGGTGGGAAGCAGGTTCGTTCAATCAGCGAGTATTTCTTGAGGGCCTGTCATGAGCCAGGCACTGTTCTAGGCCTGGAGACTGATGTAGTGAACAAGCCAGCCAAGACTCCTGCTCTCAGACAGCTGACATTCTAGGTGGAAGGACAGACAATAAACAAGTATATAAAATGTAATATGGCCAAATTTCTCTGGGTCATTGACATTTGAGCATTGGGGGTCCCACCAGATCTGGACAAAATGCTTCCACAAATCCACCTTGGATTAAAGACTGGTAGCTTGCTCTGCTCCCAACCAAACAAGCCTGGACATAGCCACGTGGCTAAGTTAAGAAGAGACCTCTAAAAAGTAAACCTGGCCTCACTTACATTTGATGAAGACCAGATCTCCTAACACTATCACTTCAAATATGGGGTAATTTGTTTTTATGACTTTGTAGTGTTGCCATAATTTGTCACTGACTGCTGTTCCCTGAAGCTACTACCAGTAAAGACTTACTTAACCTGTGAAATTCAGGTGAGTGCTGGCAGTGAGCTAGAAGAGAAAGCCTGTCTTATCCCACACCCAACCTGTGCCAGAGGTAGGGAACACTGGGCAGCAGAGGCGGTGGCCACAGCCAAAGCCAGAGGGCTGTGGGGTAAACGTGCTGAATGGGAAGAGTCCTTGGGAGGTTTAATCATGGAGGGTTCCATCTGACCACCACCATTTGCTTCAATCCCACCTAACTGAAAGCCAAATTGCTAATCTAAGTTAATATTAAGCAAAGTCTGAAAAAGAAACCACATAATATCCAAGAGAAGAATACTAAACAAAAGACTGAAACAAAGATAAGACTCCACCAGAAGGTGATCTCAGGCTGGCCTCTGAGGGCAAAGGGCTGGCCTCACATTCCATTTGTGTGCTCTTAATTATTAGTTTCTGTCTTCCTTCAATAACTTTTTAAAAATTATTCCAAAAGTTACTGTTAGCTATATTATAAGTTAAGTAAGTTTTCTTTCCTTAGCATAATGTTAAATGGAAACTATCATTTAATCAAAATACTTTTAATGGAAAAATGGGGTCCAAAATCCAAATATAGAACCTGCTTGGGGAACACGACCTATTCCATAGTGGGGTTATGTCCACGTTAAAAAGGAAAAAAATTATAAACATACACATTTTTAACCAATATCATCACATAGATCTTTACTTTCTCATTAATAAGACTGAACTTAGAAGTGAAGAAAATATGGTATTATTGCTTCCAGGTTAGAAACTTCAGTTAGTTATTTTTTCCAATCGCTTCTCAGTCTTTTGCTAAGATCAAGTGTGTAGTTACATTTTCTCCTTCTAAGGTTTAATGACCAATTGGGTAATTGGTTCATGAAGAATGAATGACTAGATAGTGTGGGCAATTTGTCATTAAATTATGAGGACAGAAAGACCGTTAAATATGACACTGTACCCCAATACAATGCTTCACTTCTGTGGTATTCCTGACAACAAAGCAAGACTGGAGTCTGGGCATGAGGAAGCATCAGACAGACCCAGCTTCGGGGTCACCCTCTAGAATGAAAGCTGTACCATGAAATTGTCAGGAACATTAAAGACCAGGAAAGACTGAGGAATTGTGCTAGGCCAGGGAAGACTGAAAGGACATGGCAACCCAACGCAACCTGAGTTCCAGATGACACTTGGACCAGAAAGAAAAAAAGACATTGCTAAGACAGTTGGTGAAATCTGATGGGGGTTCGTGGACTGGTATATCAAGGTTGAATTCTGGACAGGGAGGGTTGTATGGCGATTATGTATAAGAACATCCTTGTTTTTTTTTGAAATATACACTGGAGGTTTTTAGGAGTGATGGGGCATCATATCTGTAGCTCCTGAATGGTTCAGAAAAAACTGATGATTTTAGATAGACAGAAAGGGAGAATGGAAGTATAATATTAATAAAATGTTAAGAGTGGAGGAATCTGGGTGACAGGAGTATTGGAGGTCACTGTCCTGCATTTGCAACTTTTCTGTAAGCTGGAACTTAATTTAAAATAATTTTTAAAATTCATCTATGACCTATAACGAAAAATGACCACAGTCTCTTTGGAAATCCATCACCTCCAAGCAGCAAGTTCTTTTTAGTAATGAATGTAAAACATCTTTGTTCCTGTTCTGTCTTCAGTAGATGCAGATATCTGTTGCTCATACTTCTCTATTATAACGCTTCATATACTGAAATAACCACAGTCAAACACCTCTTGGCCTTCTCTTCCAGGCAAATGGTGCTAATCTTGTTAACTCTCCATCACAAGCCCATTTCCTAATGCTCATCCATGTTATGGTGCCTCTGAATACTAAGTCCTTCATAACTATTTTAAATTTAAGACTTAAAACCAGATATTTACCCCCAGTGAAAAGCCAGGGAAAGGCTTATTGGTAGGATCACCTTGCAATTCCTATAGGTCCCTGAATCGTCCAGCCCTGGGATGCTTACCCACAGTCCATGTGTTCAGTCACCTGCACCCCACACCTGGACCTTTCAAAGTTTTACACCCTTAAGTGGTCCTTATGTGACTGAATTTTCTCCTTTTAAGCCAATTATTATTCTGTTTTTGTCTCAATACCACAATTCTCTACTATCTTCAGCTTTACCCAACTAATATCTCAGTGTCAATTTCTGGACTATTATGATATCTCACCCTGAATCAATATTGGCATTGAAAAAACTGGGGCTGGTTAATGGCCCTTTTAAAGGGATGTTTTTGTACAATTTTAAGAGTCAATTCCACTTACATGTTTCTACCATGCATGTAGGCACTATACACACTGTAACAAGTCACTCCATTGACTTTCACCACAAAGCATAGAAAATACTGTATTCACGTAGGAAAACATTCAGACTATAAAATTACATCTATGTGTGATTACTGGTAAGATGATTTAGGTTAGAAATAAACCAGTTACAAGAGAAAGGCCCAGATATTTGACCAGCTACCATTGCAGTGACCACTTCTAAAAAGGCTGAGAAATGGTGAGTTTTTTTAAAATCTCCCACTTTCCAGAAGTTCTACAATGATAAAGCAGCTGTGACTACTCAGGGCTGCAACCTCTGAAATAACTCTGGAATTTTAGGAGACAGTGGTTCCTGTGGTCACTGGGATAATTTTTTTTTTTAAAAAAGGTATATCCAAACACTCAAATTGGATACAGACAATAATATTCCTTACACATTGCTTTGCAAAACTGTAGCTTTCAATTTTTTTTACCTTAAGGTCCATTACTACAGTAGAGAGAAAAAAAAAATTGGTGGCCTTACTTTACATATTAGTCAAGCTGCCTCATTTCTGGTGAAGAATCAAGATTCAGAGAGGTCAAACAACCTGCTCAAGGTCACTTAACTGTTCATGGACTAGAAGAATCCAGGTTTCCATGTTCTTACTGCCGCTTTCTCTGTAGCTAAAGTTATTTGCCTCTATAATTGTGTGTAATATGCATTAATTAGAGTTAGTTATGGATTCTTAAAATGAAAAATGAATATACACAGCAACAGATTTGTACTGACTTAAAAAGAAAACAAATCTCCAAATGCAGAACCATGAATAGGCTATAAAATTTGACTCAAATTCCTTATATAATTTCAACAGCTTCACCTTGTTTAATAATTAAAGCAGTAAGTGTTAATCATAAAGTGTGTAATCATTACACAGTTATTGTACCATAAGGACTATAAACAGCCAGGTGTTCCTAGCACAGGAAGCAAAAATGATAACTCACAATTAACTTGGTTCGAAAAGAAAGTCATTTAAACCAGAAACACTTTAAAATCAGGACTCGGGCAAAGAGACACTAATAACTAAAGACCTGGAGTAACTAAGCCACTCTTCTATCTCAATAAACACTGAGCCAAAAGCACTTTAAGTATACTGAAACACAGAGCAGTGTCTTGTCTTTTAATTATCAGGTATTTGCAGACACAATACCATCTTGGAAATATCACATGATTCACTTTTCCTGGTTGACTGGAAAGTGGTCATTATTTAGTGACAATGTGTGGCTACTGGGTTCTATATTAGATATTCATAACTCCTAGACACTAGCTGAGTTGACTTTGGGATTTCTTCCAATCAACACATATTTATCAAGCACCTCCTTCACCACAGATACTCTATTTTGAGCTAAAGATTCAGTCACAATAGTTATGATTTCTACCCTCCATAAATGGCAAGTCACTTAAGCCATCATCTAGAGTGCTGTAAGAATGCTGAGGGTCACAAAAGTTAGGGAATGGGTTGGAACAGAAAAGGCTCTGCATGAAGTGATTTTTATTTAAAGCTGGAGATGAAGAAGTCACTGACATAGTGAGTGTTGGTATGTTGGAAAGAAAACAGAATGTAGAAAAAGAGTAAGAGGTAAAATATGGTGAGGACAATTAAGGAAGCCTGTTATAGATACTCTATAAATATTGGACAAAAATTAAATCTAGCTAAGATTAATGTAATTCCTTTTCAAAATTACTTCTGCCTTTACCTTCCATGTAATTATCATTTTAGAATTGTCACACATACACACAGCACTCCTGTTCACTAGAACAATTTTGTAACTGCTAACAGTCATTAAACGTTTTGTTTATCAAGGGATCCAAAAATCTATTTCCTTTCTTGTCAACTAATGAGATTTCCAACTCCAATTAATTTATTATAGCAGCTAAATAACAGGTCCCACAACTTATCTTTCATATGTTTATAGTAAATTGCTTTATAATTTTCCTTCTTTATGAACTCTTAGATCTAGCTGTTTTCAGTGGTTCCCATCTTTCATATCTTAATCAAAAGTATCATGAACCCTCTGGAAGTTGTACTTCTGTCGCTGGAAATCTAGCCAGCCCCCGCTTCCCAAAAAAGTCTCCTGCATTTAAATAGGGCATGTTTGACAAACACACACACACTCTCCCGCTTGCGTTCTAAGACCTGTCATCATTGATGCAGTGCAGCTGTCAAGGTGGGATGACAATTTGAAGAGAGCGTGGGGAGGGGATGTGTAGAAGGGGACTAGAGAAATTCACAGGCTTGATGGAGAGTGACAGGCAGGAGAACTCCCACTTTCACTTCTGAACAAATTCTGTGACGCGGCCGCATCCTCCAGCTGGAGAACGGGCTTTAGTTGCTGTTGGGGGCAGGGGTCTCACCTCTCTCCACGCCCACCCCCAATACAGGGGGTGTCTCTAGCAAACTTTGTTCTCTAGGCCCCACCGGGAGCTTGGAGGCCGTCCCGGGCGGGCAGTGGCCCCAGGGGAACATACGCAAGGAGAGTAGGAGGGAACAGGGGGACAGGGCCCCAGAAGACCCTCCTCGCCGGCCGACTCCCCGCCCCCTCCCCTGGTGGCCGTACCAGTCCCGCAGCCCGGCCTGGAGGTGGCCCAGCCTCTCGTAGTAGTCGGGGCTCGGTAGGTGTTCGGACAAGGCAGGGGTCCGGCGCATGCTGTAGCCGCTGGCGCCTCGGCCGCTCCGCACGGCCTCAGAGCAGCGGTTGCGCCAGGGTTGTCCTAGGAGACGGCCCCACCATGCACCGCGGGTAAAAACGCCCGGCCTCCTGCAGGGGGCGTGGCGGAGGCGGGGCGCCGTGACGGGGCGGGGCGCCGTAGCGGAGGCGGGGCGCCAGCCGTGCAGGGGTGGGACCTAGGCAGGTTGTGGTTGGCGGGCGGGTCATAGGCTTGACGTCGTGGATGCGGGGACAGAACACCTCGGAGGGGGCAAGCAGAGGCCACTTGCAAGTGGCGGGGCAGGCGGCTTGAGTGCTCGGTGTCTTTGCCTCTTTTCCTGCACACCGACGTTTCCTTTCCTCTCCTCCTTCAGAATTCGCACAAACTGCATTGATTTTACAAGGTACATCTGTCTTTCCCTCCTGCCTCCCTCGCTTCCTTCTTTCTCTCCCTCCTTTCTTGGGAGGATTTGCTCAGTTTCGGGCACCGTGCTAAGCTTGTTCTCCTACCAGCACTCAAAAAGAACACAAAACACCACAAAAAAGACAAAACCCCAAATACTAAATAGCTGTGCTCTGCCCTGGCAGTAGAACAACCCCGGACTTGAAAATCCGTGCTGAACCTAAGGATGTGTTTAATGCTCCAGGTGCCGTTACTGTTGGCGCAGAGGGAAAATTTTTGCGAAGTAGATATTCGTGCAGACGTAGCTAGAATGGACGATGCTACAAACATATTGTAGAATCCTCTAGCAGGAACTCTGGAGCCAGACTGCCTGGGCTCAAATCCCCTCTTGCACTGCACACGTATGTGACCATGTGCAAGTCATCCTCTTGAAGCCCAGTTTTCCTCATGTGTAAAATGAAGGCTGTTAACGCAGGATTAATTTAGGATTAGATTAGTTAATATGTGTTAGTGTTTAGAAGAGGGCCCAACACCTAGAAAACATCCGTTTTTATCATCATCATCATCATCAACATGGGGAAAAGGTCTCCTAAAAGAAGTCAACCATATTCTAAAACCCATGGGGCAGGAAAAAAATAAAAACAAAAACAATACTATAGAGTTTCTTTAGTCTTTTATTTGTCACTTCTTTTGGTTTCTTTTCTAAGTCCTTAATTTCACTGATTATGTGCAAGGTGTGACAAACTGCAATTGGCCATTAATAAGAGAGATGGAATATTTAAAGGTCAACAATATAAAATTATGAGACTCAGCCTTTTATTCA
>NW_012151208.1:2482840-2519121 GCF_000956105.1 Propithecus coquereli | reverse complement strand
GAATATCCCTTTGCAAGATGCAGAGAGTCATCAAAGGTAAAGGCCCAAGTTCTGCTTCTTATGATTGTCTCTACCTCTCAAAATCATTTCCTGAGTATAGAGTTTCTTTAGTCTTTTATTTGTCACTTCTTTTGGTTTCTTTTCTAAGTCCTTAATTTCACTGATTATATGCAAGGTGTGACAAACTGCAATTGGCCATTAATAAGAGAGATGGAATATTTAAAGGTCAACAATATAAAATTATGAGACTCAGCCTTTTATTCACATTTGCCAGGTCCAGGACAAGAATATGAATGGAGGCCCCCATACCATCTGCCTAAATATTAGTAAGTTATAACTCAAGGTAAGCTGCAGATAAAATGTGTGCTCTCCTCCCTACCTTGACCAACGTAACTTTCATAAGAACCTGGAAAGCCAGGGTGGAATTTAGTTCTATGACTCCTTCCCTAGTCCACCCTCTTATTTCCCACCCCAGGCTCAGTCTTGCATTGGGAGAGCCCTTATATTCAGGCATGGATGTGTGTGCCCTGCCTCTTTAAGTGACTATCCAGATGGTAAGGGAGACTGCAAACCTGGAATCATAAGATTAAGAGTCAATCAATGTCCAAGGAAAGAATCCTAGGTAATGAAGGCAAGGCTATAGGGAACCATCTAGAGCAGCTCTGTCTAATGGTACTTTCTACAATGATGGAGTGTTCCATTCTGTGCTATGCAATATGGTAACCACTAGCCACATGTGGCCATTGAGCAATGGAATGTGGCTAGTGCAACTGAGGGATTGAATTTTTAACTTATTTTAATTTTAATAATTAAAATTAAAATTTAAGAGGCCACATGTAGCTAGTAGCTACCGTGTTAGACAGTACAGAGCTAAAGTGGAAAGACGGATAAGCACAGTAGGGAAATGGGAACACCTGTCACCAGGAAGTGAAAAGGCAGAAACTAGAAGGTGAGATGCCTCCCTGTATGGGAGGTGATGGTGGTCAAGAGGAGAGGTGTGATGGTGAATTTTATGTGTCAACTTGGCTAGGCCATGGGTGCTAGTTGTTTGATCAAACACTAGTCTAGATGTTGCCGTAATGATGTTTTCTGAATGTGTGTAATATTCAAATCAGTAGACTTTGAGTGAAGCAGAGTATCCTCCGTAACGTTTGTGGGCCTCATCCAGTCATTTGAAGTCTTTAGGAGCCAATTTCTAAACATCTTTCTCTTTATACACATATGCACACACACACACACACACACACACAACCTACTGATTCTGTTTCTCTGAAGAACCCTCGCAAATACAGAAAGGCATGAGGTTACTAAGAGCATTTTGCTTAAAGACAATTCTAATAGCTAATTTAAAACAATAAGTATTGGGAGCAGATTCTAACAAATAAAATTAAAACAGATTTCCTCATTTTATTTTATATCATATAAACCAACAACTAACCTATGGGTCTCTAAAATACCCAAGTTTTATGAAAGCTAAATAATAGCCAAAAAATAGAATAATCGAGTAGAATAATAAATGCCTCTAGCTAGAGATTCACTACGTAAAATGAGACGGGCTCATTCAGTCTCACAGCTCTTGTATGCTTATAATTTCCACTGATGGCCTTGAATTTGTGCTTCCATGAGGTCTCCAGGATTATCCCTTTGTAAACAAAGAGGAGTCCTTAGAGATGACAAACTTGAAGCACCAAATCCTTGTACCCTTTTTCTCCCTGCAGGACTGAACCAAGGCTTGGTATGCCAAGCAGGGGCCACTCTGAAGCCCACAGCCCTGAAGCCCTGGGTGCATGAGCAGCAGGCTGTAGGTATTGACGTCACACACAAACAATTTTTGAATGCCAAGATTCTCTTTAAAAATCATTTGGTGGATTTCATAATTGTTTGCCACTTGGATGCACTTCTCATCAGGGTTCAACAAGTACTCCTAACTAGAATGGTTGAAAACAAAGGGGTACCGTAGGCCTGTTCTTACAACTTGCAGTCAGGTTAAAACCAAAGGGTTTTGCATAATAAATACCATTTATTTGACAGCTATATATTTATGTTTACAAGGTGACAGGGCACCGGGTGTGGAATATTCCACTTCTCATTGTCTGCAATTACCCACAGTCTTCGTAGAAATGTTGGCTTCATTCATTATTGGGGAACCTCGATGGTGAAGGCCACACAGAACACCCTCCCTACACTTGATCAACAAATGCTTGCTGTTGCATCCTTGAAAAGGTGTTCAACATAGGGGTTGAGGACTTTGGCTCAGGCACCCCTTCTGCATGGTATACTACCTCTTCCTCTCACAAGCTATGTGACCTTGGGCAAATTACTTACCCTTGATGGGCCTAAATTCCTTACCTGTAAAATGATGATAGTAACAGTGCCTTCTTCTCAGGGTTGTTGAGCTAATTAAATGTGGTGATCTATGTGATGCACCTGGTAGAGTTGGCCCTCAGTCAACACAAGCTAGCATCATTTCTGTGGGAGGCAAGAAGAATATCCCTTTGCAAGATGCAGAGAGTCATCAAAGGTAAAGGCCCAAGTTCTGCTTCTTATGATTGTCTCTACCTCTCAAAATCATTTCCTGAGCTTCCTCTCTATCCTTCTCTATCAACCCTGCTGACCCTGCACTCACCTGACCACTCAGGGTCAGGTTCTTGTCACCTAAACTCATTGCTGATGACTCAGAAGTTGACATGAATGAATGTCAGAAGTTGCCATTCTGTTGGGAACCTCAGTCCAGGATTTGGTTTCACTTCTTTTGTGTCAACTCTGGCAGCTGGAGAGATCCCAGCCCATCAACCCTCAGGGATGGAAATCAACCACCCAAGGGCAGCACTATGTTGTCTGAACATCATGTGCTTCAGAATCAGTAGAACTGAGTTCAAATCCTGGCTCTGCCTCCTATCAGCTGTGTGGCTCTGAGCACATCTCTTAACATCTCAAATGCCTTATTTTGCTCATTTCTAAAATGAGGGTAATGATATTTTTATTTACCAAGTTATTATAAGGAGTAAATGAGGTAACATTTAAGATGTTCTTAGAACAGAACTGGCCCATAGAAAATATTCAATAAGCAAATGGTTCCAATTTCTCCCTGAAGACAAGGAAGCATTTCTAATTTCCTAGGACTTCTAAATGTAACCAGAGAGGAATGGCAACTTGTGTGTGTTCACACGCTCATGTACACCAATAAACATCATCCAATAGTGAGTGGGACGGAGCCTTACCTTATGCCTGGCTTTTTACACACGTTATCTCCATTTTCCAGATGAGGAACTTAGAGCACATCAGGGTTAAGCAACCCGACAAAGGCCACACAGTTTGTAAAAGGAGGAGTGGCATTATAAAGTGGCATTATAACCCACACGATGTAGTACCAGAGCCAAAATTCTCAACCACTGTATCCTACTGCTTCTCATGATGATGAGTATTTGTTGGAGCAGGGAAGCTGAGGCATCAGAGGCTGTGTCATGTTCAAGCTGGGCCACTGCCACTGGAGTGGAAGTCAGGGTGGGTGGAACTGTGGAGGTGTTATGGAGGATTGCTTCTCCCCAATGGTGGGCTTTTTGCGTTGGACTCATTCTGGAATCTTTTTGTTACTTTGATAATGCATTGTGAGTATTTTAAAGCCATGTTGCAATACCACACTTGATTACAGGCCTTCTGCAGGGAGGAAGACCTCCATATATTTCTTTGATATTCCTCAGTCCCGTTCTGGGACCAAAACCCAGGCCAGAAGACCACCCAAAAATACTGCATGATGGTCAGCATGATGGTAGCAGCAAGAAGCTATTTTTTAAAATTGTGATATAGTTCACATATGGTAAAACTCACCCTTTTAATGAGTACAATTCAGTGGCTTTTAGTATATTCCCAAAGTTATGTAACTATCACCACTATTAATGCAAGAACATTTCATCACTCCAAAGAGAAACTCCATACCCATTAATAGTCATTCCCCATTCCCCTGTGCCCCCAGCCCCTGGCTACCACTAATCTATTTTCAGTCTCTATGGACTTGCCTATTCTGGAAATTTCATATAAACAGAATGATATAATATGTGGCTTTGTATCCAAAGAAGCCATTATATTTAATGCGATAAAGTGGTCAGTATAGAAACCAGCTTCCACAGTGGCCCTTGTGTTAGTTTGCTAGGGCTGCCATAACAGAGTACCACAAACTGGCAACTTAAACAACGGAAGTTTATTTTCTCGTGGTTCTGGAGGCTGGAAGTCTAAGTTCAAGGTGTCAGCAGGATTGATTTCTTCTGAGGCCTCTGTCCTTGGCTTGCAGATAGCAATCTTCTCCCTGTGTCTTTGCGTGGTCTTCCCTCTGTGTGTCTGTGTCCTAATCTCCTCTTGTAAGGACACCAGTCATATTGGATTAGGGCCCACCCTGATGACCTCATTTCAACTTAATTATCACTGTAGAGATCCTATCTCCATAGTCACATTCTGAGGTACTGGAGATTAGGATTTCAACGTATGAACTTTGAGGGCATACACCTCAGCCCCTAACAGCCCCCGGATGTTCCTTCCCCCTGGAATTCACACCCTTGTGTAGTGCCTTCCCTCATTATATCAGTGCCAACTTCTATGATGATATGTGACTTCTAAGGACGGCTCACTTGGTGGTAAATCAGCCGCCAGACCGTGAGGACCCCTGAGAAGTCCTGAGGGAAGGGCCATTGAGAGAGTAACTGAGGCTTCCTGCTAACAGCCAGTACCAACTTACCAGCCATGTGATTGCATGGAAGTGGACCCCTCAGCCCTAACTTTCAGATGACTACAGCATTAGCCAACTTCTGACTGCACCCTCACAATGGACCTCAAGAGAGAAGTGACCAGCCAAGCTGCTTTTGAATTCTGACCCATGGAAACCATGAGATAATAAATGAGAATTGTTTTTTAAGCCACAAGTTTGGGGATGATTTGTTACGCAGCATTAGATAACTGATATGGTTAGGTTGAAAAAAATCAATGATTATTGTATACCTACTCTCTTTGAGCCGCAGAATCATCTGTGGGAATCATTTTCTTCAAGCCTCACTAGAGCTCTACAAAATATGTGTTAATCTCCCTGTTTCACTGAGGCTCAGGAGGCTGAGGAATTTGCTGATGGTTTAAATCTAGCTTAGCCTTTCTCCAAGGTCTATGTGCTTTCTAGTATATCATTGGGTCCCTATTATAGGACGCCACCACCCGGGATTGGCGGGTGTTGTGTACGCAGTTAACTACTTGCTATCCCTTAGCAGCAACAAGAGTGACCCAAAATCTGTCACATACTTACCTTAGAATTCTACTTTGGAAAAGTTGCCATTTTGCATTCAACTTTTCATTCTCTCTTTTTCTCATGTTTCTTTCCTTTCTTTTTTTGTGTATATGTGTTTTAATGTCTTTAAACAAAAATGACTTATTATTTCTCATGAAGCTGTGGGTTGGCCAGGCTCAGTTGGATGACCTGGGTTACATACGAAGCACATTCAACCAAGAGGCTGGGACATTCAGGACGCCTTCACTCTTGTATCTGGACCTCGATATAGCTATTAACTGGGCCTTTCTTTACACATGGTCCTGCATCATTCAGTAGTCTAGCTTCTTTCCACGGTAGCTGGCTTCCAAGAGAGCTCTCATATATTTCTTTGTTATTATTTTTGAAATAATCATCATGCAAAATTCAATCGTGAAAAAGATATACAGTGGAAAAATATCCCTCTCATTGCTGCCACCAGGCCTTCAGTTTCCTTTTCCAGAGGCAATCAGTTAGCAATTTCTTATGTGGCTTTCCTGAGTTATAAGAAGCATATATTTATGTCTATGTCTACATATGTATGTATATCTCTACATTTCTATATCTAGCTATTACATCATTTAAAATATAAATGGTAGCGTTCTTTACACATTGTTTGCATCTTGTGTTTTTTGCTTAACATATCTTGGAGATCTTTCTCTATCTGTATATGGAAAGCTATAGATCTGCCTGAGGCTCATGCAATCCTCCTGCCTCAGCCTCCCAAGTAGGTGGGACTACAGGCATATGCTACCATGCCTGGCTAATTTTTCTTATTTTTTTGTAGAGATGGGGTCTCTCTATGTTGTCCAGCTGGTTTCAAACTCCTGGCCTCTAGTGATCCTCTTGCCTTGGCCTCCCAAAGTGCTGGGATTATAGATGAGAGCCACCACACCCAGCCTACCTCATTCTTTTTTACAGCTATGTAGAGTTTCATTTTATGGATATTATATGAAGCAATTTATCTACTCAGTCTTCTTTTGATGAGCATGTTTTTATTTCATATACTATGATATTGACAGTGGTGGCATTTAATGCAATAACTTCTATTTAATTCTTTAAATTCAACTTAAAAATGTCACAGAGGTAGGAAGCTTTCTGGTACAATACAGCACCGTCCCACTGTAGCACCACTGATGAGTCATTTGTCAAATGTGTACATGTGCTGTGGTCCGGTAAATGCTGCTGACCAATACTTCTGGAATTTTTAAAGCTTGCATCATTAAGTCATGCTTACAGATGCATGCTTACAGATGTGCTCCAGTGCTATAACCTCCTCCCTCTAGTTGCCATGAGATTTTTTTAAAAATCCCATATCACTACAACTCCATTATATTAGAGAAATTATCCCCACTTAACTGCAGTGACCTTCACCTCAGTCCCCCCTTCAATCATTGGCTGCTTGAACCCACTTAGAGTCAGATCCGTAATTCCTAATACCAGCCTTAGGAGACTAGCGTGGCATGCAGGGTCAGTACTGCATTGTTAGTGTTCAGTTGTATACTGTTGGATATTGTGTTATCATTGCTTGAAGTGTATTACTCCCACATCTGGTAAGACTAAAGAATGCTGTACACTGCCTTGATCAAAGGGAACGGTTCAACTCTCCATGCCCAAGATTTAGGTTGAAGAATTCAGTGGCGCACTCAGAAGCTGGAAGGTAGAGAGCGTTAGACATGAGAAGGAGGTCCCATCCTGAGCCTAAGTCTTGGGCCAATTGGTTGCCAGTGACATTAGCACTCCAGTGCCTTCAAGAGCAGACTTACTTGATTTTCTGGCATTTGCTGTTGTAAGATTGAGAGCAATGCTCTTTCTAGCTCTCTTTATCCCCAAGCAGAAACTGAAGTTGATGGAATGAATTTTAAATAAAAGCAGAGGGGATAAAATGATTCAGTGGTCTAGAAGTGACTACATGAAATGAAATGAGAGCCTCAGGCCAACTGACATAAAAAGGTGAGTAGAGCAAGTAAGATAGCAATAAGTCAAAGTTCTCTATCACTTCCCCATTTTCAACATTCCATGGGATTCCTTCTCCAACATTCTGTACATTGCTTTCCTTTCTTAAGCTTCTTTGAATATTTCAGAACTGAATTTCTATATAGGAATAAATTTCTAATGAACATGTTGAAAATTGTGACATCATCATCTCTGAGCAATAAAAGGACAGAAAGGGAAAGAGTTATCTGCTATGGGGGTGGAAAAGAAATGCAAAGGTCAGTGTCATTGTATTTCACAAAAGCATCAATAAAAGCTCCCTCATATAAAACCACAGAAATATTTTAAGGTTTATTTAAGCAACTTTATAGAAAAAGCAGAATAAATCCTTTCACCTTAACCTACCAACTATTAATATTTAATTAACTCTATAACTTCTTCAGGTCCTATAATTTTTATAATATAATAATTGGTCCACATTACCTTATTTAATTTTTTTATTCATTATTTCACATTTTGCTTGCCTTGATATATTAACAAAATATGCATTATCAATTTGATGACAGCAAAATGGTCCATTTCATTAAGGAGTCTTGAGAATTTGAGAACAAGAAAGTTTGAAAAGACCTAAAATGTCAATCTAGGACAAGATACTCACCATAGAGATGATGAAAATGAGGCACAGAGAAGCAGAATATAGTAGACAATGTCACTTCCTGTTCTGATTATTCCAATTATCTATTGCTGTGTGATAACAATTTTTTATTGCTTTTTATGGTTTACTGGGCTCAGCTGGGTGGTTCTTAGCTTGAGTCCTTTATCAGCCTGAGTTTTCCAGAGAAATAGAACTAATTAAAAAAATGTATATTTTTTATATGTGTGTGTACTATATATATGTAATTTTACAAGGAGGTTGGCTCTCTCTCTCTCTTTCTCTCTCTCTCTTTCTCTATATGTAATTTATTTATTTAAAGGAGTTGGCTCATGTAATTACAGGGGTTGGCAAATCTGAAGTCTGTAGGATGGACTGGCAGGCTGGAAATTCAGGCAGGAGTTGACGCTTAAGTCTCGAAGCAGAATTTCCTCTCCAGGAAACTTCAGTTTTTGCTTTTAAGGCCTTCGACTGATTGGATAAAGCCCACCCACATTATCAAGGATGGTCTCCTTTACTTAAAGTCAACTGATTTTAGATGTTAACTACATCTATAAATTACCTTCACAGTAACACCTAGATTAGTGTTTCATTAAATAATTGGGTATTATAGTGTAGTCAGATTGACACATAAAACTAACCATTGCAGGGTCTCTCCTGTGGTTACTGTTGGATAGGGGCTGAGCCACAACTTCTAAAGGCTCCACTTGGCTGGACCTCTACGATGACTCACTCCCATGGTGGCTGCTCACTCCATGCTGGTGGATGATGCTGGCAGTTAGCTGTGACCTCAGCCGGGACTGTTGAATTGCATGCCTACTGGATCCCTTTCCAAATGGCTTGGAATTCTCTCAGCATGGTGTCTGGGTTCTGAGAGGGAATGTCCCAAAGAACTAGCATTCCAGGAAACAGGAAATGAAAGCTGCTTGGGCACTTAAGGCCTACAACTGGAGCTAGTACAAAGTCATTTTCACTGTGCTCCATTGGCCAAAACAGTCACAGGCCCTCTCAGATTCAAAGGGTGGAGAAATAGGTCCTACCTCTTGATGGGAGAGTAGTAAGGCCACATTACAAAAGAACATGTGGACTGGGAGGTACAGATGTGGCCATTTTTGGAAAATGCAATGGTACTCACCATTTATTTCCATGCACACTGGCCCACCACCCAACTGCCAGAACCTGTGACTCTTTGCCTAAGGGCTTTCTTTGGCCAGAGTCTGCTCTGCCTCCTGTAGGGCAAATCTGCAGCATGGACAATTAATGCTCACCCCCAGCAGTCCAAAACCAATGACTGACAAGAGTTGGATACTACAATTCCCTTGCCCCTCAAGTGGTTGTCTAACACTGCCTACCAGAGTTTCTCCAGCAGTATTAAGTTCCACTTGCATAAAATGATAACTTGCTTGATAATTCACTATGCATTGCTGCCTTCCCTTCCCTGTTTCTTTGCCCTGCTCTCCCTACTATACTGCTCCGAGATCACCTTCTGAAAAATCTACTTGCAGTTATCTTTGGCTCAGGGCTGGCTTCTGGGAAACCCAACTCACATTAGAGAGTGACTTATCCAAGGTCATAGAGCTATAACTAAGGGCTGAGCTGACCCCCAGTCAAGAGTACTTTCTACATTTATTACAACCTTTAGAGAGGTTCAGAAAATTAGTGTTTAACTTTATTAAGTGATGGAGGAGGGCTTACAAAAAAGAACAAATTAGAAGTTCATATGTTAGCTATCTGAAGCAGATGTTGCTTGGAAAGAGCCCTGGCCTAGGAGTCAAGAAATGTGGGTTCTCGCTTTTGCTCTGAGTCGCGAGCAAGTTCCATAACTTTCCCAGGTGTCAGGAGGGGAGATTATATTCTCATCCTGTACTCAGACCTCCAGCATTCCACTGAGAGTCAAATGGGGTGATGTGTACAAAAGAAATGTGATGAAGAAAATAGGCAAACGAATGGAAGGAAGTAATTTTCCCCATTTTTGGTGGCTCCATTCAACAAACCTTTGTTTTACATTTGTTTTGAAAGCTTCTCATGTAGTCTTGGTCCTCATTCTACATTTCAGAAGTAGACAATTGCCAGGTCCACCAACCCATGTTGTCTGGATAATTCAGGTTATGTCCAAAGTCTCTAGTTTTAAAACAAAGTCTTCAGCTATGACTTTTTAGCAGGCAGTTGCCAATGGCCCACTTTAACTAGAAAGAGCTCCTGGGATAAAAAGCGGTCTTTCAGTCCCTGACAACAAATGTCCCTGTCATTGCAGAACATATGTAGGCACGAACTGACTGGATAAAGATAGTCAAGATATTTTTCTCCACTGGCTTATGAAAAAAAATCATATTATATTATAGCTTTCCCTCCCTCTGCACTAGCTTCTTTAGGATTTATGAATTTCACCTAGCACTGTGTGTGTTGAGTTTTGATACCTATCTCTTTGTGTGTTAGTGAGCAGGGTAGAAAAATGCAGACAACAGATTAATAGGAGAGAAAATATCTCATGAATGGTCTTGGACACATTTAATATTATCAGTGATATTCTGTGATAAAATATAACCATGGGGTCAGGATTTATGTACTTATTTGCTTACTTAATTAATCATAACTTTCTGGTAGAAAAGTTATACTCAATTTAGCCAGTAAGGATTTTATACATGCCCTGAGTTGATAATTGTTTTTATTTTATATGTTAAAAAGAGAAAACAACTTGATTTGATCTGCTATTTGTTTAGAAAACTTGGCTTGCCCACTTAGTGAAATTCATAGCAGTTTCCTGTAGGAATTGGCCTTCTTTTGATACATACTACCTTTGGTTTATGCTAAGGTGGGAAGAGACTTAATTTGGGAACTACATTTCTTCCAGAGACTAATTTCAAACTTGATATTTAAAAACATTTGTTGGTTGACAGATTTCATATCTATACCACTCCTTCCAGAGGTGGAAGATGCTTTCCCTCTTGTTTATTGTTCTGCTTGCGTGTTAGAGCCCAAATGCTGAGCACTAATTACCCACCTTTGTGCCACTAAGACAACTTTTTATGAGCACTTACTTATTCTATTGCATGGAATGAAATCATAAGAACTTTTATTTAGTTGGTTTATTCATTTGAAAAGATCCCTCTAATAGCAAAAGGGGGGAAAAACACCCTAGAAAATAAACCAGCTTCTAAGCACTTTAGAGTGAAACGTGGATTATTTTTTAAAAGAAAATCTCAAATTAATAACTTAATTTTAAAATTATTTATTTTTGTTTCTTCACATTTATAGTCTGTGAAACGCAACAGAGTCCTTTTGAGTTAGGGAAAAGTTATCCTTTGAAATGACTTCAGTGATCCGGCTCCATCTGTATTTCAAACATTAACTTCATACTGTCCACAGTGGGTAATGAAGATGCACAGATTCGGGTCAAATTCACCCTCCTGAAAAACTGCAAATTAAGATGCTGTTGATTATACGCCGTCGGCTGTCTTAATCATCAGGATTAAAATCCAAATATTAAGGAAAGGGGCCCGGGAAGAATGCATTTGGGCTTTTGACAAACCCTCGTCCGAACTCTGAAGCCCAGCCTGCGCTTTTCCAAATCTTTTTCTAGGCAAGAGGTCCCCATCAGCCCGCGTGGGGCTCGCGGTGTTTCTCAAGAGTGGTTAGACATCCCCCCAACCCCAAACCAGACACACCCCGACCCCCGAGAAGGGTTCTGGGCTGTCAAAACATGTGGCGGCGTGTTCAGTCCCAATAACTCGCGTGATGATTAACGAGAGGCTTGATAATTTAATATCCCGTGTGATTAAATTATAAGGCGTGGGGGAGGGGAGCGCTGCGCTCTCGCGGCCGCAGGGGCCGACGCCGACCAGCTAGCGGGGCCGGGCTGCGCGCGAAGCCGCGCTCTTCCTCTGCACTGCGCCCGGCGAGACTCGGCGAGCGGCGAGTCCGCGCCTTCCCAAGGTCAGTGGGTCTGGGAAAGGAAGCGCGGCGGAGGTGTGGGTGGGGGACGGGGTAGCTTGCCGAGGGGAGGAGAGGTGTGGGCACCGGACAGCTTGGTTCTCAACCGACGAGCGGGGAGAGCCGCCGGCTCTTCCCCCAGCAAAGGCGCGGAGGGAGCCTTGGAAGATCTGTTTTATAAATCCCCTTCTCTCCGGCACACGGGCTTAGGGAATCCCTGGGATCCTAAAACCCCGGGGAAGAGGAGGCACCGGGCAGGGCCCACTGGGTAGCCTTCTGGCCTCCCCCGTCCCTGCCCCCCGACTTTGAGAGGGTTTCCCTGCAGGCGGGGCCGAGGAGGCGGTCGCGCTGGGCTTCCCGAAGCCACTTCTCTTCCCCAGCCCGCGGACCCCGGCCCTGTCTAGTGCCTGGCGGGGTTCACGCCAGCCCCAGGGTTCAGGCATGTCCGGAGGAATAGAGGACGTATAAAGCCTGCGAGAGCGCAAAGCTGCGGGGAGACGGAGAGACGCAGCGAAACTCTAGGCGCAGAGAGAGTCTCCGCGGTTTCCAGCTTCGCTCCTTGGGGAGGGGGCGCGGGAATCCGATTTAAACTGGGGTTGCAGAGGGACTCCTAGCTGTCACTCTTATCCTGAAGGGGCTGAGTAGAGGCTCGGGCGTGGCCACCCCTTCCGCTGGGAGAAGTGGGAACGCAGGGCTCCCGCCGGGTAAAGGGGCTGGCCGCCCTCACACGGTCCCCGCCGCCAGGCGCAGTTCCGCCCTAGCGAGGTAGGTGGCTGCTTTTGCTGCTGTGCAGAGCGCCGGGTCTGCACGGGGGACAGCAGCCTCAGAGGGGGACCCCGAGAGGCCACTTGCGGTTCACAGGGAGCATCGCCTTTTATTTAATGACCGCATCGGGGGGCTGAACATTTGGCCGGGGGAGGGCAGGCCCTTGAAGGGGAGGGATGTCCCCAGAAGACCCTAGGGAAGAGTACCCCCCACCCGTTTGTTCAGATCCGAAGCGGGAGGGTGAAAATTAAAGCTCCACGACTAGGACTTCAGAGGGCCTTGCATCCAGGCCGTGCCCCGGGCCTGGGAGGAGAACCTCTGCTAGCTGGATTTTCGGCCGGTAAATGACATCCTGAAGGGGACGCCGCGGGCTGAGCCAGCCTTCCTTCAGCCTAAGAGGCCCGAGAGTGCCAGGAACGGGCCCGGCGTCCGGTGCCTTGGACTCAAGGTGCAGCGACCGAACCTCCCTCCGAGAAAGGGCTGGAAGCTTCCTAGGCTGAGTTCCTTGCATATGCAGGAATGAACATTTCTTCCCCAGCTTCTCCAGATATTTGGAAGTAGCTCCAAGGAAAGGGGAACATCATGAACCACCAAATGGGCTTGTAAACAGAGGTTATGGTGTAGAAAAACATACATGCATGTATGTGTATATACTCCCCAAACACCCAAAGAGAATATAAAAACAAAGCCTGACTAGCTAGAGCAGAAAAAAGCCACAAGTTGGTTCTGGGAGGCTCAGCCTGAAATGTCCCAAATTGACAGAGGTCGTAGGCTGTGACTACAATTCCAGGATACTGAGAACACCAAAACCCTTCTTAGGAAAAGAAAAACGGAGGAGGAGAAAGGGAGTACGAGGTGGGGAGGAAAGTGCCGGGAAGCCGCGTCGTGCCCTTGGTCCGGTGTGGCTGAAAAGCTAGCTGCACCACTCTCCTGCGGCCGCACCCCTTCGGCCCCAGCCCTCAGGCTCTAAAGAGGAGGCCACGCCCCTCAAGGTGCCTTAGTAATAATTAAAGAGGGTTTATGGGCAAGGCTGTTGCTTGCGGTCGCCTCTGCAGCCAGGAATAATTTTGAAGAGAGACAAAATTATTTGATACTCTTCACAGGTATCATCCATGTGCGCGCTGGCGCTCGATCCCTGGGTACTGACACGCCCAAAGGCCGGAGCGCATGTTCCAGCGTGTCGCTTATGTCCCTGGCATTAAAATTATTCCTTAAATTTGCTCCTCGTCCATGCTTCTCTAAGACACAAGCTGACCCCTGTATCTGGTTCCACCAACAATAGTGGCTGGGCGCACGGAGGACAATTTAAAAGCTCAGGGCCAACCAACCCTTTCCTCCCAAAGGTATCACATATTACAGCGTAAATAGGGCGTGCCTGGCGGGCACAGTATCTTTGCCAGGAATTAAATTTGGGGTTCCGGAAGCCGGACTGGAAAGGTGTTAGGCAGAAGTGTGTTTTTGGAAGGAAGGACGCAGCGTCTCAGTATTAACGTGGGGTGAGGAGGGAGGGATGAGGGGAGCCAAGCTGGGTTTTCCTTCCCAGATTATCGTCAATCTGTTGTCCGACTAAACGATGCCAGGATGGTGATTCTCAAAGTTGCGAAAGGACGAAGAGTTAGGTTTATTCTCCTATCCACAAGATCACTCCAGTCTAATGATTTCGGACACCTGCAAGATGACGTCGAAATCGGTGGCGCGTTGGGTGGCATTGTTCGCTGGACGTGCGGTGCCGGGACGCGAGCCGAGCTGCCTTTTTCTGCCTCCAGAGCGCGAGATGGCGCGCATTGATTTCACCCCTCGCTCTCCGCCTCGCCGCCGAACACCATTTAGGCCAAGATCGGGCGTAATGGGAAACACCATCAGCAGACAATTACCCTTTCAGAGGATTCACTTCTCCTCACAGACACTGTTATTTGAGAAATAGGATCATTTGATTTCATATTGCACTAAATAACACCCAGCCGGTTCAAATTGCCAGCTTCTTAAAAACCGCCCATTGGAATAAATTGCAGCGGCCTCTTTTGCCTTTCAGGGCAATATGATGGGCACCGGGGAGAACTTGTAAAAATAACTACAAAGCCAGTCCTGAGCGGTCGCTATTGGTGGGAACAGCTCTGCCGCCCAGTAGGCAAAGGCATCCAACTACCCGGTTCCCTGCCACCGCCCCCTCTGCCTGCCAACTTTGAGATGGTTCAATCATTTGGCTTTGGAATGGAAATGCACAGCCCCAGCCACCTCGAAGAAGCGCTTCGAGCCAAAGGCGCGTTAGTGTTGAGTGGAGAAAGATAGGTGGGAGCGCGAGACACCGATTTCCGTGTGTCCTGCCACATCGTCTGCGGGGTTGGCGCACTTGGAGACTGCCGAGAGTCTGGGGCTCTGCGGCAGGGGCGTGCGTCCTTCAGGTTATGGGGTCTAGGGTTCCTAGTGCCGAGTGTGCAGGGCCGCGCGGGTCCAGCCGCCGCGCCCTACATACCCAAGCGCCCTCCGAGTCTGCTGGCCGTGGCGTCCCTCCCAGCTCTTAGCACCGGCGCCAAGAGGGGAGCCGTGGCTTCCAGGCTTGGGCTAGGGGCAGAAGGAGTCGAGAGGAAGAGAGGGGCGAGGGGTGAACGGTTAGCAGCGAGCTGGAGTTGGCTGCACATCCACCACTAGAGATATTTCAGAAAGAATTAAGCCTTTTGAAGTTGGACATGAGCTGTGGTTAATTGACACAGTTCAACTGAGTGATAATTGTTCAGCTCGATGGGGGCGATCCACACCCCCCCACACTTTTTTTTTTTTTTTAATAAAATAAGGTTTGACTCCTTGGTTCTTGATTCTTTTGCGCCAAGGGGCAAGGTGTATTTGAGACGGCCTGGGCTTTGGGGCTTTTGTCTGTTGAAGTCGTTATTGTATTTGTGTGCATGAACTTAAGGAAGGCCGAGTTAGATTCTCTCTCTCTCCTAGATAAACTGAAGGCAGGATCAGGAGGCTCAACCCGTGCACCCCTATTCCGGGCGTGAGCTGGAAAGACCCTTTTAGTGGGTCGCGAGACCTGGAGCAAGTTAGTCTGAGCCTTTGGGGACAGGAGGCTTTCCCCTTCCTTGGCACTAGGAGGAGCCAGGGAGCAGGGGGTCGTGGGTGTGCGCCCAGAGGGAAGATTCCAGACACGTCTAGAATGACAAACTTAAGTTCCCTTTTCTACGGTGGGCGCAGGCTTTAGCTCCGGGGCCGGGTCGGGGGTTGCGGGGAAGGTGTGGATGCCCGTTTAAGATGGGCTGATGGGGAGCGGGGGGCCTCGGCGTGCCCTCATTCTCCACTTGGCCTTGTCCTGCGGACCCTGAGCCGTGCCGCTCCTTCGGGTTACACCAGATCACTCTTCTTCCCAGCAAATAAAAGCCCCAGCCATGAGGCCCTAGTGTACTCAAACCAAAACCTGGGCCGCGGGGCTTTCTGCGCTGCCCAACTTCCCACGCCGCCAGACCTGGCCCTGCATAACCAGATCCAAGGATCCAAGGCAGGCCTGGGGCTGCCCAACGAACCCAGGGAGAGCCCCGGAGCCTGCTCCATCCTGGTCCCTACCCCAGGGCCGTCGTGCCCTCACCGCGCGCCCCCCCTACCCCTCGCGTGCCCCTTCGAGCCTCAGTCTCCTGCCCGCAGTCAGGGCGCTCCCTTCCAACTCCCCAACTCCTCCCCTTGAGGGAGCAGCGGGAGACCCCTTTCTTGCCAAACTGCAAGCCCAAACGCGGCGGCTTTTCCAGGAGGCAGGGCCAGGGCGGTTAAATTCGGAGGAGCGGAAAAACACATCTTGCCCGGCTCCAAAGTTCGCTGACTGTGCGAACCGAACTGCAGAGCTACCGGTGCAACCGCCGAGCCGCCCGCGTTGGGACTCTGCCGTGGGGCCGGAGCCCTAGGGCCGGCGGAGGCTGCTGAGGCAGCGGACTGCGCCCCTGGGGGCACGGAAGGGGACTCCAGGGACAGCGTGGGTGGCCCTTTCCCTCCGCACGCGTCTCTTTCACTCTCTTTTGTGGCCAGAGCTAGGGCAGCGCGCTACATTGAGGTCAACCTCAGGCACAGGGTGGGGGAGTCTTGTGTCTGCCTCATCCTGGCCTGGGAGCCCTAGGTGAGGGCGGTAAGAGCCAGTTGTCCCGGCTCCCGTCGGCTCTGGCCTCCGGCTTTGGCGGTGGCTAGCAGGTCGGCCCTTGCCCAGTATTCCTGCCCCCAACCCCGATCACGTCTTGGTGCCGGCCCCCGCGCTCCCCTCCCTCGCCCGCGCTCCCTCCACGTCGCCGCGTTTACCAGCGCGTTTTGTTCCCCAGTCGGATTCCGGGCCGAGGGGCTGTAACCGTGCTCTCCTCCGACGGACGCTAATCAAGTAATTTCCCCATCCCAGCCCCATCAAATTGCTCTTTAGCTGTTGAACCGCGGAGTTTTGCTCGCCTTTTCACATGTTAATCACGCCCATTCAGCGGCTCTCGGTGGGGCTGTTTGTCGCGGGATAAATCTTCTTGTTTGCCCGCTGCATGATTAATTGATATTGTTGTCTGGCTTTTGTGGGGACAGCGAGGAGCTGAAAGGCGGCGCGTCGTGGCTGCGCCGCGGGCCGCTGGCGACATCATCGGACTGCCGAGGTCCTAGCGAGGTCGGGCCCGGGCTGATGACATTATGCGCCCGATTTGGTTCTCCTTATTAGAAAGATGATGAAAGACTTGGAGACTCCAGTCTTACAATCCACCACCCGGGCGCAGAAACCGCACAGCGTTTAAGCGACAAGTGCAGACAAAGCCTGGGTATTTGCTCAATTCAGGGAAAACAGTGTCACTTCTCCACGCAGGAGACAAGTAAATCTTATTTCGGCCCACCCGAGATTTCAGTGGGGATGAACATGAGCGCGCAGCGTAGTGGTTTGGGGGTTGTAAAGACTTTAACACCCTTAGAAGATAAGTAAAGGGAAGCTGCAACTCCTAGACCTTGTAGGCGGCGGTCAAGGAAAGTCGCAAAGGCGTTTCGATGCCAGACCCCGAGCGTTGGGGTTTGCGGAAGCGCAGTGAAGCCGGCGCTAACACAGAGCTCGCGCGACCGCTAAGACCCGTGTCCGCCTACACGCCAATGTTTTATTTGTCATCACTAGTCCCAGCCCGTTGCTATATTTTCCTGCTGGTCGCAGGTGTACGGTCAAACCAACAAATTCCTCCTCCCCCTGCGCCCCTCCCGCCTTCTCCCCAGCGCCCTAGGGTTTTATCCTCCACAGACATCCTTAAAAATTTGGAGATTCAATTAAATAATTCCAGTTACACAGTGCTCCTACCGCCTGCTTATTGCAAATATTTCCTTTTTCAGGTTCTTAAAAAAAGAAGAAAAGAAAGTGTCGCCTTCGCTTTCACTGCGCGCGGGGTAATTGATAGGCGCCATCGGAGGTCAGAATTTGCATAAGAATTAAGAGCAGTAAATTAATTTAATATTCCGTGCACATCTCCAATTATTCCAGGAGACCTTTGTCTTCGCGACTGCCAGAGAGGGGATTCAGCTGCTCTTCAGCCAAACAACATCTGTGCGGTTAATAATTTGATAAACAGCTCATACAAATAGTTTCTGAATTATCTGGCAGCCCAATGACTATTCAGTTTGGAAACGTTTTGGCAGGGTCTCCGGGAGTCCTCCGAGGGCCTCAGGCGCCGGGTGAGACAAATGTCTTCTTATCTTTTAAACATCAGCAGACGACAATGTGTAAAATAAGTCATTATCATTAAGTAATAACCCCAATCCTTAAAAAAATGCACAACAAAAGTACTGCCTGGGTCATCAGAGTGTCAGCAGGTCGTCTATTAGACACCCCCAGAGATGAAAAAACACTGAGAGTGGGGCTGAATGGAGAACAACCTGAAAGGGGAAGGGAAGACCTGGGTGTTGGGGAGGTCCTGTGTAGGGGAAGGGAGCTGGTTTTTTCTTTTTTAAAGGTCCTGGGTTGAAATTGAGTGACTGGACTTGTGCGTGGAAATATCTGCAAGGAAGGTTCACGGTTGCTACAGGAAGGGAACCAAGGTAGGTGGGCTACAGCAGACCAGCTGTCCACTGTGCTGTTTCTTGTACCTTTCACTTTTCTCCTCACAGGCAAGTATTTATTCCAAAAATAAATTCACAAAAATCAATTGACTTAACCAGAAAGCAGGGGTGAACTATTTTGGCAGGATATAGTCCTTATCTGACTTGTCCCTACCCTCCTCCTCCTGACCACTATCCCCCCTTCCTACCTTCACCCTCAGCAAATGCACCCTCATCCTGACAGTGCAAAGCACAGGCATATGGGAAGACATGTGGCGAGGGCACACGTCCTCCCACAGTTGGCTCGAATTGGGAAGGAGGCACTTGTAGAATGATGCATCCTGTTGTTAAAACAGGTGCAGATTTAAACACTTCCCTCTTGGTATCCCTGTCTGTGATTCTGCTCCTTTATCTTTCTGCCACCTATAGCAGAGCCTGTTCCTGATATAATGTCTGGAAAGGAACCATTTGATCTTGAACGAGACTCAGACTGCTCTAATTCTTACAACCTGCACATTGTAGCTATTTACTAAGAGCCTGTGTTTACCCTGGAATTGTCCTGCACCAACTCCAATATAACAGGATGTTCGATGAGGATCTTTATCTATCTATACATTCTCATATGTTGGATGCCTACACCTCAGCCATTCAATATTCTACTTTCTATTTCCTATACTGCTGACAATATAAGTACTTGAAGCCACTGAAAACTACCTAGAAGTTCTGAGTAATGTCAAAGCAGTAATATGCTAGAGCTTTGTCCTGGTACTCTAATGAGCTCCGAGTAGCACTGAGCTTTAAATACAGGCAAACCTTTCAGACTACAGGTTTAAATATACAACTTTACAATGAATACACTGCTTGCCTGGGCTCAGTTGAAGAATTATTTTTCCAGACAACAAGTCATTGTGTCACAAGAATACCACAACAGTATTTCTACCAGGCACATTCATTTCTATTTTTAACATTTTCTTCTTGCATTTCATTAGATTTTTTTCCTATAGAACTACAGACACCACTGGACCTTGCAGGCTTTTATACCCATAAAATCATCTCTGTTATTTATGTTTGGGGGTTTCTGTCTGCATCCTGTTATTAATTTCTGACTTTGATTCAGACTCCTCTAGTCAGTGGAGTGATTTGAAAACATTTCTTTTTTTAAATGGAACATTATCAATTCTTTTGGGAACCATTTTAATTTTAAACACCAGCATATTCAGTTTCTTAATCTGCAATACTGGTGTTACTCATTTTTATGCACACAGCCCCATCCCCTTTGGCGGTAGTTCATTTATGCCTGATATTTATCTTCTTTACATTTGCTTGACTATTTTTCAAGGCAGTATATGGGCAGAAAATGGCTATTAAATGAGAAGGCAAGGAACTTTGATTATATTTTTGACTGTATAAGTAAAGCCACATAACATGGAAATTTTGAGAATTTTTTAATTTTACTAATGAGCTCTCTCCAGAAAAGCCGTCTGGATACCATTAAAGTTGATGAGTTTGGAAAGATTATCCTGATAAATGCTTGGCTTTTTGGTGATTAGACACATATTTTCAACATAGTCTACTAATGGAGGCTGAGGTTTGCATTTGGAGGGAGGTTTGTTCAGCATAACTGGAAATCATTGGGAGAAAAAATCTCAAGTACCCTCTTACTGTGTGGAGTTCAAATCAGAGATAGCTGCTACTCATGTTCACTTGCACCAAAAATACTAGAAATAGACTGGGCACAGTGGCTCATGCCTGTAATCCTAGCACTTTGGGAGGCTGAGGAAGGAGGATTGCTTGTGACTAGGAGTTCGAGACCAGCCTGAGCAAGAGCAAGACTGTGTCTCTACAAAAAATAGAAAAAATTAGCCGGGCATGGTGGCGCATGCCTGTAGTCATAGCTCCTCGGGAGGCTGAGGCAGGAGGATCACTTGAGCCCAGGATTTTGAGGTTGCAGTGAGCTATGATGATGCCACTGCACTCTAGCCTGGATGACAGAGTGAGACCCTATGTCCTAAATAAATAAATAGTAATGGGTAATGTTCAATAACTTAACACAAACCTTGGTAATTTCCAACCCAACTGCAAAAGATATATATTTTCTATCTTGGGAAAAGTTAAAGAATGGCCAAGGCAGAATAATGATTTAAAAATTCAGTACAATCTCTATTGAGGATAAAGGATTTGTTTAAAAAATTTTGAGATATAAGAACAATGCAGAGCTATTAAACAAATTTTTCCAATAAACGAATTCTTCCAACTAATTTGCTTTCATTGCCCCTTAAACAACAACAACAAAAAAAAGACAATTTTTACATATACTGGCAGCTTAAACTGAAATCTAGTCAAAAACTGAATTTGAAAAATACATGTTAGCATATAAAAGTTCTGAATAGGATACACTTAGATAAACCTGTCTGCTCTCATTTTCTTCTATTTTAATATGTAAATGAGCTGTGCTGGGTAGGCTTAACCTTCTAGCATCACCATCCGTGATACTGGGTTCAAAAAGAAACAGCTTTGTCGGTCTGTGGATAATTGGAAGCCATAGAAACAAGTTCAGGTTCTTCAGAGATGACTGTAAAACGTCTTTGATCTCCATGGATGTCAGCCAGCCCACTGGTTCTCTCCTCTCCCTCTCCTGGCCAAGATTCCAATCGATAGGTTGAGCTTCACATAACTTCAGGGATGCTCTTTACAAAGTTGTGCATTATCTGGTTTGTATGGTTTTTTTTTTTTTTTTTTTGAGATAGACTCATTCTGTTGCCTGGTCTAGAGTGCAGTGGCATCCATCATAGCCCATTGCAACCTCAAACTCCTGGGCTCAAGTGATTCTCCTACCTCCCGAATAGCTGGGACTACTGATGAATGCCACCTTGCTCAGCTAATTTTTCTATTTTTAGTAGAGATGGAATCTCACTCTTGCTCAGGCTGGTCTCAAACTCTTGGCCTCAAGCTATCCTCCTGCCTGGGTGGTATGTGTGGTTTTTAAAGCATTGCTCTGATGTTTGGCAATAGAGTTCCTTGGAGAAGGGGTGCAGTTTTTTAAAAATCTGTACCATGGGGGCAACCTGGGCAAGGAGTGACCTGGTTGGTTCTGCTTAAAAGGGAGGGTCATGGGCAATGATGACCATGGACCACCTATGCTATTTACTTTGGCCAGAAAGTCCATCCAGCATTCTTGTGTAGACTGAACCTGAGAGAGGCTTCAAGGGCTTATTTGGTTTGCTGCTTTTTGCAGCATGGAACACATGCCTCACATTGAGTCCACTGAGCTGGGACAGTTATACACCAGCTCTCAGTCATTGGCTGAGGGCTACTCTTTGTGGGCATTATTTTCCCAGCACTTCTGGCCTATTGCATAAACAGAGTGAGCTTAAAGGACCAAAAAGAAGCTCATGGGCAATGAAACATTGGTGATTGGACGTTGAGCTGGTGGTACACACTGAAGTATGAGGCGAGGAGCTATTAACAGGACACTGACAGCATCTACTACAGAGGGCATTGGATGGATCATTTTGAAGATCTGCTTCCTGCATTTAAGTTATTTGGGCCCAATTTATCAATTCAGATTAGTTGCTAATCTGAAATGCCCGATCTAGCCAGATTGGTTTACTCAATTCAGAGCTCCCCAAATACCATATGCATTCATTCTCATGTTTTTAATGCTATCTTTTCATGTGGAGAGCAGTTCATTGGTCTTGTTCACCCCTTTATCCCTATTCTATCACTTATCTATTGCTGCTTAACCAACCACCCCAAAACTTAGTGACTTAAAACACAACAATTAATTTTTTCTCCACAATGCTGTGGGTCAGGAATTCCAGCAGAACTTCCTGCTTCTCCACGGAGGGTCAGCTGGGATTATTTATGTAAAAGTCCAAGATGCCCTCTCATCTCCCAGGGCCTAACTTCATGGCCTCTAATCATTCCGTAGACTGGCCTGGACTTCTCTGTAGCGTGGCAGCTGGGCTCCAAAACGGAGGCAGTGGAAGCTGCTAGTGCTTTTATGGCCTGTGCAGTCAGAAATCCCAGGATGTTACTCCCATCTCATTCTATTGGTCAAAGCAAGCCACGCCCTCAGGCCAGATTCCGGGGGAAGGGAAATAGGTTCCTCCCCTGGGTGGGAGGAGTTACACAGAATGGGCGGAACCGAGGGTGGCCATATTTGATACCGGTAGCATGCCTGTCCACCGCTCTTTGCATTTATCCCCACTCCCGAGGCACACTCCTATCCTGCTTCACACAGAAAGCCTTTCCTACCGTGCTAGTCCACGGGAGTCCTTCACACTATTTCCCCTAGCTCCTAGGGTACCTGGTATTATACAAGCTTGTCATTTTGCCTTTAATCATTTACCCTCTTGTGACGCTTTTTGTTGCTGCTTATTGTTGGCTCTTCGAGGGCAGGAAATGCAAGTTAGAGCTCCAAGAACACTATGTATAGTTTGGAGTACATGGTGGACTCTCAGCGTGTATCTGTGCAAATTCAAAGGAAAGACAGAGAAGCAAGGGCTAGGTGGAGAGTGACTAGCATGTGTGTGTCCTTGGGTTAAGATTAGATCAGTAGGGCTCATTTCTAGTAGATTTATCTAGAGTCATCAACTGCTTATTCTGAAAATCAAATAATTCTGAAATCTTCCCAGGCTAAGTGAGGCTTAGGTGACATAAACATATATGTGTGGGAATGGCCATATTTGTGACTGGAATGGATCACCCGGTGGGCTTCCCCTTCCCAAATCCCCACCCTGCCATGATACACTGTTCCCTTGTATCAAGCAGTGCCCTCTTTTATAACACAAGTACTAACTGTTGGAGATGGAATGGGAAGGAGAGGGTGTAGATTTGAATCTCTGGTGTCTTAGTGCAAATTAACTGATGAAAGCAGTGTTTTTCTTTCTCTCACAGAAGAAACTGGGGCAGCATGAATGTGCTGGAAGAGTAGAAGCCACTGATTCTGAAGGAAGGAGAATGAGGAGTCCTGTTACCTATGGACAAGTGGCCTCCCTTCATTTCAGCCAGGTCAGTGATCCAGGAGACATTCTAAATGACGTGTTATCCTGGGCATTAGGAAGTGGCCAGCATTCTCAAGACAGCAGAGAAAAACAAACATGAGACAGGAGAAGATTCCAGAACCTATGAACACATTTGTGCATGTTTGCAGTCAGTGGATGGATATTCCTCAAGTCTTTAGAAAATATTCTCCTATATTGTGACTGGACCCTTAGTCATTAGGTTTCCAAAGGCAGAGTGAATTCCACAGGAAGTGAATTAAGTATTGTTGCTTTGTGGTAGAACAACCAAAGGAAGATCACCAGACAATTGGGATAAGTATAAGAACCAAAGACTGACTAGACTTTCTCAAATGCCCCTACCGACTAGTGGGGGCACATCTGCAACTCCCTGAATACATTTTCCCTGCAGTGCCCACAACTTTTTTTTATTAAAAGTCCCGAATGGCCCTTTTGGATCAAAAATTCCTTTATTGTATCAGTTCAAAGAAGGCTTGCTTCAGCCCAGCTCACGGCCAAGGATATCAGATGTGTGAAAGATGATGGTTTCGACACACTCATTATCACAACCTAGCAACTCTTTCTGCATTGATGATAAAGATGCTTTACAGGGTCCTTGGGAATTTGTAATGGATGCTGGCTCTAGAAGAGATGGACTAGAGCGTACGCTCTGCCATGGGTCACACCTGGATTTAAATTCTGCCTCTGTCACTAACGATGTGACCTTGAGCACACTGAAAATCTAGATGTGTGAGAAGGTTTTCTTATCCATAAAGTGGGAATGGCAATACCTGAGTTACAGGGTTGTTATAACAAGTAAATAAATGTATGCTAATTTTTAGAAAGTTCCCTGGCACAAAGTTGTATTTAATAAATGACTTTTAAAACAAGGGTTTTTTTTGTTTGTTAGTTACTATCTGATTATTTCATCACATCCCTGTGCTTGCAGACTGTGTGTATGCATTTTCCATTAACTGTCAGAAAATATACGTAGGCACCTGTGACTTCTAAAAATAGGGAAGAAATCCAGAAGATCTGGGATTACTGGTCATCCTGTTAATTGAAGAGAATATTTTGGTGCCAATTGGGGGATTCCTAAAGAAGATGAGACATTAAAGCCACAACAGAGAGGATTTCTCTTTTATGGTTGAAATATCAGATGAGCTGGTTATAAAAACTGGCAGAAGCTCCTAGATGGAGTGCTCTCTTCTATCTAGAACATTTAACCCTAAATTGCCCATTGCCTGGGTATTTCCACTGCTACATCATTACAATCTCTTATAAGTTTGTAAAGAAGCTCTTTGCCTTTTGGATGACCTCTAGTTATTAAGAGTCGTCCTTTTTGTCATTTTGTGAGTTCCAATCACATTGAGACTTGCTCCTCAGATAGGAATGTTGGTAAATAGTCCCTCTTGCTTCATCTTTATCCCTTGATCAAATTTCTGCATGTGCAATTGCATCCCCCCAAATAAATCAAGAGTAATCCTTCCAATCATCTTCCTCTCTTACAAAGGCTATTTGTTGGTTGATGATACTATAGAATTTGCAGTGCTTCTAAACAGTTGGCGGAGTAGACATCTCTCCATTGATTCTTTAATTAAATTGAAGCACCCTGAGAAGGGGGTCTTTATTTAGCCTTTTCTGTTAGTCATTTGTCAGAAAGCTAGGGCTCAGGGATTTCAGAAAGACAAAAAGAATCGCTATCTTTACAAAACCCCTCTCCAAAAACTGGAAAGAGAAAAAAAATGCCTGGAAAAAATTAATTTAAAGAAAAATAAATACCAAACAAATCTAGGAAATTGCTGGAAATCAATGTGCTTACAGATGTCACTGTTACGGCCTTATCAGGTTCATTGCCTGCTCCTCAAGAGGAAGCCAATACACTGAGACAGCAGGAGTTACAGCAGAGAAAGAGTTTAATATTGCAGGTACCATGGGAGAAGATGGGAGGAAGTACACAAATCTGTCTCCCTGAGAATTTGGAAGACAGGGTTTTTAAAGATAGTTTGGCAGGCAAAGGGCTAGGCAACTGGATATGCTGATTAGCTGAGTTCTGGGTAGAAGCATAGCATAGGGGTGTAGAAACTGTCTTCTTGTGCTGAGTCAGTTCCTGGGTGAGGGTCACAAGACCAGATGAGTCAGTGCCTTGATATGGGCCACTGGTCTGGGTGGGTCAGCCAATCTACTGGAATGCAGGGCCTGGAAGATACCTCAAAAACTAGCCTTAAGTTTCACAAGATAGATGTTACCTATGGGAGTGATTAAGAAAGTTAAGAATCTTTATGACCTTTAGCTATGTGACTTCTGAGTAGCAATTATAGAAAAACAAACTAAGGGACAATGGCTAGTTATATAAATATTTTAACTATGCAGATACCTTTGCAGATTTCAGGCCCCTTCCACAGTTCCCAGCTTGTGGCCCTTTATTAATTTTATAAAGGGTAGTTTCATCACCTTTCTGAAAGTAGTTAGATTCTTGAGTTGTGTTTCACTCAGTGTAACATGTGCCCACTTGCCAAGGATGTATACTTCCAAGAAAAGTAAAGGCAAGTTTCTTGGCATCTGCTTTGCTACATCTCAAATGAGAAAACTCATTAAAGGGCCATTCTTGATGGCAATTGGAAATGTAAATGAAATGGCCCCATTTTTAGTATTCAGTTGAGATGGCACAAATATTTGGCAGAGTCATTAAACCTTCTCCAAACAATATTCATAAAAATCAACAGAAGTTGTCAGTTCTCAACATCATTAAAGTTATGTCTGTAGTCACCATTGGAGAAAAATGGAAGTCAAGTTTGCATTGCAGAATGTACTCAGTTCAAAACTATGGGTTTATCTCCACTTTTGGGTGGAAGGGGGTTTGCACAATCTCTTTACTGAGTTTTTAATCAAGTTGCTATTCCACTCTTTCTTTTATGGAGCCATAGAAATGTCTGTAATGAAAGATTAAAATGGTCCTGTGCAGTGGTTTGCAGTGGCTATGCCCAAATAAAATATGACAGCTCTCTCGTAGGGCCTATATGTAAGCAGAGAGAGCCGATAACAAGCTGCATTATGCTCTCTGCCGTGCATACTGATTGCAAATTGTGTGGGTTATCCTGGATGCCATAAAAAAAAAAAAAAGGTGTGTATGTATGTGTGTCAAAGAGAGAGAGGAAGAGAGAGAATTTCTTTCCCCTAAATGATTATGAACCTCATGCATAACAAGCAACGGAACACTGATGCTCAGATTTCCTGTAGCAGAGGTATCACGTGCACACGCGCACAAACACACACACACACACACACACACACACACACACACACATTTGCACACTGACAGGCTAATGGCTACTTTCCCAAAGAGTGGTTAGAAAGAAGTAGTAAATGGGACTGTGTTGATGCCAGGAGAAGACCCGGGCAAAGATCAAGATACCCAGCAACATATCGGATAACACATAATTGGCGGGTCACAGCCAAATGAGTGTAGTCATGCATCTCCAGGCAGGCCTTTGCCGGCGATAAAGACACTTGTAAACAATTCAGTCCCAGAACATGGCAATAATATGTTGATCCGGCGTGTAATGAGGTGTTCCTGGAATCAATAAGCAGTCATGGAGAGCAGGGAGCAAGGGCAGCTGCTGTCTTTTTGATGACCTTTCCTCACCACCGAGGACCTCATCTCCCCTGAAGAGGACTTTTCTCATTTTGCAGCAAGCTCCGAGTGTCAGAACTTCCATTCGCAGCCGGCAAATGAACAGCCAGGCCCTGCATGCTAATGAAGTCCAGGCTATTTTGCACCTTTTCATCCGCACATTATGCTCTTGACTCTGGAGAAGGTGGGAATTAGGCCGGACCCCGGTGTCAGACTGCCTGATGGCTCGGCTCCGGAAAACTGGTAATTGAAGCTGATGACTGATGCGAGGGAGGCCTGAATTTGGAAATAAACAGTTTCAAGCACTGCATGTCATTTCTAGAGAGACTGCTGAGAGAATGGAAATGAGCTCCGTTTCTTGAATCTAATGCAGTTTCTCAGCAGGAAAAACACCGTCTTTTAGACAACAATGCCAGTCATTAAGATTTAAATGTTCTGGCGATAATAGAAGAACTGGCCTTCCTGTTCACAAACAGCACTTATGTAAATGTCTTTCAACACCCAGATCTTCATTTAATCCACGCCCAAGAAGATAACTGTGTCGGAAAGCGGAACCAAATGCAATTCGGAGTCTATAAATATCGTTCATAAGGAGAGAGAGGAAAACAGTAAAATTGTTTGCCAACATATCACATAGCGTTGCCTGTCAGTGCTGGAGAAAACACCTCTGAAACAATGGGAGGATATTCAGAAGTCTACATAAAAACACCCGAAGCCACATTTTTACTGGTTATTTTTGCATTGTTGTATTTCATCCCAAATAATATACTAACCTTTTAATGTGGAAATGGCATGAATATTGCCTACCGTATATGCAGAGCCTAAATTTGGGCAGTGAATGGTCATGTTTAATGTTGCAGTAGAAGCCCAAATCTGGACCCCTCTTCACTTGGAATCTCTTAAAAGAAGCTCTTTTATTGAGTATTTAAATTTTTTCTGAACATAACTAGATTGTCATGAAATTGCAGACCAAACATGGCAAATTGTTTTAGTTCTGTCTCCCCAGTCTGCTGAGATGAATTAGACATTGTTTGCTGTATGCAAAAGGAAGGGCTTATAACCCAAACATAGGCTTTGCGTTTTAAGAGCCTTTAAAAATCATTTTTACTAGACATCCCTCCAGCCCAGTTCTTCCTGTGCAGGTGAAATACCTTCAGGGAGAAAATTATGAGCCCAGCGAAGAGGAGAACAAGGCCACTGTTATTTATCATAGCAGGCCAGGAGTGATTCATGAATAACCATCGGTTTGCTCTTTTCTCACTTCCCTTTCCTACCAGAAGTGAGGTTTTGATATTTCAGGCCTTTTTCAATTTAATGGTGACATACAGGATTCTCACAGTCAGTCTCTGGTTTGTTAGAGACATCAAGGATATCAGCACAACTTGAGAGAAACCGAAGACGGCTTGGGTGTTATTGTCACTTCAGTTTAAAGGTAGCAAACCTATCTCACAAAGGATCAACACTGAATTATTTCAACATTTCAAAAATATAGATAAGTAATGCATTTCTAATAGCATACTTGTGGATACTAGATAGATCAATGAATATTCAGCAATCCTTTGCATGAAATATATGAAACTCAACAAGAAAAAGGTTAAATTTTAAACACACACACACACACACACACACACACACAGGCGCACCTACTCCTCAGTATGACAATGTTGCTCCATTCTGATATTATTCTTGTGTCTCACGGGGTCTCCCATGGCATAATGGCTAAAAAAGAGGGAGAAACTGGGGTCACTAAAATCTGAAAATGATAACCACAAGGCTCTCTGGGCATGGGTTACACAAATACTAGGAATTCAATATTCATATAGAGATTTCTTCCATGTTAGAGCAGCATTATTTTTTTTTGAAAAGCTTCTATGTGTTTTTTGCCATTGGACTCTCATCACAAGCATATGGGACAAAGATCTATTTTATTAAGATGTGAAAAAAGGAAGACTGAAATGATGTGATTTTTCTAAGGTTAACAGCAAATACAATACTAAAGCCAAGATCAGAACTTTCTGCTTGTAAACATTTGCCATGTTCTTTTCTATAAATCCACACTCCCCTGTATAGACGCTATCAATAAAGAAAGTGATACAGTGTTAGGCTATTTCTACTTTTACGTTTCATAAGCACTACCTCTTCTATTGCTGTTACGGGGTTGAAATTATTCTTATTTGGCAATAAGACTTGCAACTCCAATTGTCCTGAGAAGAATAGCCAGTCTGTATTGGCCACAGATGGTGCCTTCTATAGTAATAGAGTCCGTTTTGTGTGGAGAGTGTTACCTGGATAAAAAGGAATGACTCAATGTAGTGTAAGGGTCAAGAACATGGGCTTGGCTTTGGTTCAAACACTGGCTCCATCAGTGTATCAGTAATAACAGAAAAGCAAGAGTGAGTTTGCTCATGTAACAAGAATTCCTGGGTGCCGTAGCTCATACCTGTAATCCTAGCACTCTGGCAGACCAAGGTGGCAGGGTGGCTTGAGCTCAGGAGTTCAAGACTTGTCTGATCAAGAGTGAGACCCTGTCTATGCAAAAAGTAGAAAAATTAGCCGGGAGCATGCCTGTAGTCCAAGCTACTTGGAAGGCTGAGGCAGGTGGATTGCTTGAGCTCAGGAGCTTGAGGTTACAGTGAGCTATGACACTATTGCACTCTAGCAGGGGTGAGAGAGTGAGACACTGTCTCCAAACAAAAAAAAAAGAAAGAAAGAAAGGAAAAAGAAGAACTTCAGAAGCAGATAGTCTAGGGTGGAAGAGAACTGGCCCCATGATGCTGTCAATGTGCCAGGTTCCTTTTATCCTTCTACTCTGACTTTTTTAGAATCTCAATTCTGTCTCAAGTTTGCCTCAGCGTCCTCTCATGGCCGTTGCAGTTCCAGTCATCTCATCTGAAGAAGGAAGAAAGGGGGGGAAGGCCAGTCACTCCCTTCAAGGAACTTTGTGGGAAACAGCTCCACCCTCAACTCCTGGCTGTTACTCATTGGTAAGAACTTAATCTCATGGCTATTTCTACCCACAGGGAGGGCTGGGAAGTGTGGATTTGAAGCTGGACACGCTGCTTGCACCACAGTCTGGATTCTTTTACTAAAGAAAAAGAGAAAAGATACTGTGTAATTAATTGGCAGGAAGAGTTTACTGCCACAGACATTTATTAGATGTGTGAATCTAAGCCAGTTACCTAACTTCTAAGCCTTAGTTTACTCATCTGTCACCTGGAAAGAAAATCCTCACTACCACACTAGGCATGGGCTGTAAAGGTAAAATGAAATAGTTCATGGAGAGTGCCCGTTGCAGTTCCTGGTCCATAAATGTTAAGGCATGGTAACCTAAGATATGAGGCATGAAAATACACTCAGCCTTTCTGCAGACTGAGGAAATAAAAACTAAAATACCAACAGGACGTCATTTTTCCCTCCCTTCCAAGTGACAAAAATTACAGTGAATATTAATGTATAATGTTGGCAAGATCATGGGGAAATGGGCGCTCCCATAAACTACTAGTGAGATGTAACTGGGATGGTGTTTTTAGAGGGCAATTTGGCTGCAATCCTTCTCCTTGGAATCCACTCTAGGTAAATTTTTGACAATTTATAAAAAGACCTGTCTAGCAATGGTCATTGAAGCACTGTTTGTAATAGAGAAAAAAAAAACCTGAGCATATTAAAAATGGGAATATTTAATTGAACTGTGGCATATCCATGCCATGGCTTTCTATGCAGCTGATTAGAAGAAGGAAGATCTGTTGACATGCAGCAAAAAGGAAGAAGGAAGAGAAGAAATGCCAAGACCCTGTTATGTGAAAACAAGTTGCAGAATGACATGGAGGGTATGATGTCACTTTTTAAACTCATACTCCATGCTGCCTCTAAATCACTCTCTCTCTCTCTCTCTCTCTTTTTCTCACTCCATAGATAGATAGATATAGTGTGGGTATGTATGCATATATAGGTACATATAAATATAAATATATATATGTAGATAGATACTTGTAACTGTATAGCTAGTGGTCTGGAAAGGTATGTGCCAAACAAATTATGATCATCTCTGGGACCTGGAGAAGGGGAATGTCAAAAGAACTAAAATTCCTTTGGCTTTGTAATGATTTACCTAAATGATTTTTTTAAATGTACATTGTTGTTACAATATTTTTGGGAGGCAATTCTCTATAGGTCTTGTGTTTCTGTATGTCTTGTGAGCAAAGGCACTGACAACTTTTGTTTCTGACTCTCTTTTCAAAGATGTTCATATAGTGAACAGTCTTGGAAGACAGAGAGAGGGTCTCCCTCTGAGGAGGGAAAAGATTTGTTTGCTGTCCAGTATAATAAAGATAATGTTTCCCTCCGAGACAATGTTTTTGCTTGTGGTTCCTTTAAAAGATTGGGGTTTCCTAAGCTAGGATTTCTCAGCTCTGATGCAAATTCACTGTGTGTGCAGCAGCCACCAGGGCTGACCTCTGTGTTACCCCTGTGGTACTTGGAGGTCAAGGCAAATTAATGTAAACATGAACCTCATAATTCCTGTGAATAATGAAGTCCTTTGTCTCTGACCCAGGAGTCTTGTGTCTGTCAGCTTCCATGAAATCATGGCAGGCTAAAATCCCAGATCCTTCACAGTTCTCATAACTATAATGTAAATTTTTAAAAGTACACATACAATAAGTATATCACTGATGAATCTTTGCAAAGTGCACTCACACATGTAACCAGTACCAGATCAAGAAAAATAATATTATCAGCATCACAGAAGCCTCCCGATATCCCCTTCAGTCAGTACCCTCCCAAGGGTAACCACACTCCCATCTAATAACATGGATTAGTTTTGCCTGTTTTTGAACTTTACAATATGTACTCTTTTGTGTCTGTATTTTTTTATGTAACAATATGTTTATAAGATTCATTCATGTTATTACATGTAGTTTTAGTTCATCGTAATCATTGCTGTATAGTATTCCATTGTGTCAATGACAATTTATGTATATATTCTATTGATGGACATTTGCATTATTTCTGGTTTTTACTATGTAATTATTTTTATAAGAATATATTTGTATATTATTGTGTGATTTTTATTATGGAATTTTCAAACATGGATGCAAATAAAAAGAATGGAAAATTAACCCCTAGACACTCATGGCTTAGCTTCAACTATCAATTTCTGACATTTTGTTATAATTAAATTACAATTACAATTTAATAATATTTAAAAAGGAATAGGCTGCCTTTATTCTCCCCTGAATTACTTTCAAGATGAAAGTATCTTGTTCTCTTCCCTATCTTGAAATCTCTATGATGAAAGAATAATACCAACTCACTCTTGTGGTGATCTTAACCCATCTCGTAGCTTTAAATTCCATCTGTATCTGGTTGATACCCAGGTTTATTTCTCTGGCTGAAACCCATCTAATGAGCTTGACATTTCTGCTTGGATGTCATTTTGGATCTGGTTCCTCAGTAGCAGACCTTAGCTGAGGGTTTGTGCACAATGAGCTATAAGGAGCCATTCTTAGAAGAAACTAATGTGGGGGTGGGCAAAGCAGGACTGGACAAGGAAGGTGAGGAAATCAAGCAAGATATGATATCAGGCAAAGTTCCACGGAGGGTGGCTTCCACCGGATCCCACTACAGATCCCAGGGCTGCTCACACTACAAACTTGGTAGTTTGTCCTGATGCAAGCAATGGAAGCTGGGCTGTTACATTCCTGCATTCATCTGTCATTGTCTAAGTGCTGCTCCGGGTAAACATAAACTCCCAGGCACCTATAGCTTGGCAGCAGAGCACCAGCGGTCGGCTACAGAGCCTATTAGACATCTCAAACTTAACATGTCCAAAGCTTCTGGACTCTTTCCTCCTCCCCTGCTCATCTCCAAACTCAATCCTTTCAGTTACACAAAATATCTTGGAGATATCCACGACCCCTTTCTATTACGCCCTTGTCAATACATTAGGGAATCGTGTTTAGCTTTACCTTTAGATTGTATCCAGAATCTTCTCATCACCTCCACTACTACCTCTCTGGTTTGAAGCCACCATCACTTCTTCCTTGAATTACTGCCAGTGCCTCTATTATTCATCTCCAGGCTTCTACCTTTCTATGCCTACCCTCCACTCCCCACCCCGCATCAATCTCTTCTCAACAAATCAGTGAGAAAAGTCCTTTCTAAATGGAGGTAATCATATGAGTCTGATCTCCACCTTTCGATGGCTCTCCATTTCCCTCAGAGTGAAACTCAAGATCCTTACACAAAGGCCTTCAAGTCCACTCACAGTCTTCCCCCTCCCTTGCACCCCTCCCCTCCATCCCTCTGCCACACACCCTTCCCTCTTGACCTCCTCTCCTACTATACTCCCTGTTACTCCCTCTTTCTCCAGATACACTGGTCACCTTGCTGTCCCTTGAAAACACCAGGTTTGAGCCTACCTTAGGACCTTTGCACTGGCTGTTCTCTCTGTCTGGTATACTCTTCTCCCAGATAATTGCATAGCTCCCTCCATGCCTCCTCCGAGTCACCTTGCCAAAGGACAACCATTTTAAAATTGCAACCATTCTCCATCCCCGCATGCATCTCATCTCTCTTTCCTGTGCTCTTTGTTCATGGTGCACCCTACAATTTCCTTTATTGTTTGCCATCTTTCTTCTCCCACTAGAATGGAAACTCCATGAGGGTGGGAATTCTTGTGAGTTTAGTTCACTGATATATATATATATATATGTATGTATACATATGTATATATCAAGATCTTGGCATATTTCAGACACATGGTCTATGTTTACCAATTATTTACTGAATGAATGACCTTCTGTAATCTCAAAGGAACATGCTTAGATTCACAGTCCAGCAGTCTTTCAAGTTGTACTCTGCAGAGACCAGTGATTGTATTAAAATATAGATTGTCTCCAGGGAGGGGCAGACAGCTCCTATCAGCTAAAGTATGTTTCCAGGGAGGGACTCAAAAGAGAGTCCTCAGGAGGCAAAATGACATCCAGCCATGCAGTGAGTGCCTCAGCCCTGAAGTGGGAATCTGGGTGGTGTCACAGCATCTACTCCAGTGGCCTTTGTGCCTCTCAGGTCCACTTGCTGCATGTAAATTCGCCCCTTCAGGATTCTCATTGTTTTTTTCCTGGGGAAACTTGCAAGAGGAAGGTTAGTGGGATGAACCATAGCTCCCAGTGGTGCAGCTGTCTTGGGACTCATCTTTTTCCTCCTCCACTGTCCAGTCTAGATTTCCCTCAGTCCCAGCCAGCACCTCTCCTGATTTAGGTGGCTTCCTTGTTGAGGTGACCCAGACTTTCATCCCTGAGCCTCTGGTCTCCATGCCCTTCTCTGACTGTGGCTGCCCATTCACCACCAAAATCGGGCAGGGGAGTACCCAGAGGCACTCAACGGGTCACCTGGATGCCACACGCATTCCTCCCTGCCCCTATATGTACTGGCAGCTCTGCCCTTTCCTAATGATCAGAGTCGATTGGTCCTTTCCAAGGTGGTGACTCTTCTCCTTGCTTGCTGCTCTCTTGGCATGAGAAGCCCAATGTTGGTGTTCACAGCCTAAAGTTTAATGATACACTTGCATCCTCTGGTGGAAGTGCTCTCCCTCTGGGAACCAGTTGTCTAAAACCACAAAACCACAGAAAGCAATTAAATAGAATTGGAGAGATAGGAAGCACAGATTTCCAAATAAATCACTGGAAGTGATGGCATGTGGGGTTATTTCTATGTTCAGCCCTTGGTTCCCAGACCCATTTATTTCATCTACTATATAATGGTCATTGATTTAGGGTGTGTGCCATGTTGTGGAGGACAGAGCCCCATCCTTGAAAGATACTATCTCTCAGCACTTTTGCTGTGCCTCGAGCAGGTAATTTAACTACTCTTTCAGGTTGGCAGCTTCTTCTTGAGGGATGGTAAAGAATAGGACCACTGGTCCCTGTGGTGGGCATGTTGGACATTCAGCAGCAGCACTGGTCTTGGTGAGTGAAAGCCCATGCTGGGGGGCCCACGCATGGCCCTCACACCTGCCATCATCACCATTCTCTTCATACACTTATTTTGCCCACACAAGGGTGGTTGATGATAGAGGATGGCTGATGTTAACTGGCAGAATCACTTTGTCTATGTGGTTTTTTACTGTCTTTTCTGTAGTGAGTGCTTTTAACATGAAATATGAAAATCTTTACATTTCATACCTGCTTCAATATATCCATTCACGTGCTTTTATCTCAGAGTTTCTTGTTCCTCCTCTTCTAATCTTGCTCCTTCCAGGACCCTGATCAGCCATCTAACTCATTTGTCACTGCCGGAAAGTTTTTATGTATTTTTTCCCTGGGCCACTTCTCTTTACCACACAGAGTGGGTGATCGTGCGTTGCCCCAAGACTCTGCCTGTCTGGAGGGTTTTCCCACAACACTGACTTTTAGGGCCACCCCTCAGTAGGGCTGTAGTGCAACTACTGTCCATTTTCTGCTTCCACTCGTCTATTGAGCCAATGCATCTATGAGCTATAAAAAACACCATCTGTGCTGGTGTTTTTCCTTCTCTGTCAGCTGGGCCCAGCTATGTGGTTCAGATGTTAACACACCTATGTGGTTCAGGTGTTAACTCAGGGTGAGAAGCTGGTGGTGGATGGCATGGGAATCTGGGCCACATGCTCATGTAATTATTTGCGCCCTCTGGACCTTCTCATGCTCCATCCTGGATCTACCTCTTCCATCTCACAAGGGATCACTATTGGGCCTGCCCTGTCTTATGACTTTGTGTGTCCAATAGAACCCAGCTCATGATGGGCTATTTTGGCCACAGACTCACTTGATGCTTTGTTGTCAGGTACTCAAGCTTTACTTGAGCCCAGAAACCCACCAGAAGTAGTCCCCTAGCTCCCATTTTTTTTACTGTGGTATAATACATAAAACATAAAATTTAATATTACTCAATCATAAGAAATGACAGTGATCTAGCACCTCTTATATTTTTCTGGATTAAACTTAAGCCCATTATCCAAAGTGGGGTACCACAAGAGCAGAAGAACGGGATCCATTTGTACTCACCATCAAATTGGTATTAACT